>NC_142135.1:972500-1320000 GCF_024610735.1 Ursus americanus | reverse complement strand
GTCCTTGCTTCCTTTTTCCCTCACCACTGGCTCTAAGGAGACAATGTTGCTGCCCAAAGTCTCTCCACGCGGTGGCTCACAGTCTGGTGACATTTGCACGCACCCCAGAACGAGGAGCAGAGACTCCTGCAGGAAACCTGGAGGAGACAGAGCCCCAGGTGTTGGCGGGGGGCAGAGCTCCCAAGGCTGGGGCCACCGGGCCAAGGACCTGCTGGGTCCTGCAGAAGCCGTGGGGGTGCCCAGGGGCTGGTGGGGCTGCCCACGGGGAGGACAGGAACCACGAACACGAGCCCAGAGGCAAGAGCAGCCTCCCCGTGAGCCTGGTGATCCACCAGTTAGACTGGACAGGCAGGAGACGCCGGAGCTGTGACCCCAGCTGGAGGGGCCACTCGGTATCCGTGGACGCAGAGCTGGCCAACTGGCAATGACTGGAGCTCTGTGGTTTCCGGCCGCAGAGACTGGGTGCTGGTCTGTCAGCACAGAAGTAGCCAGGACTCTCCGGAAACAGTGAGGTATGTCACTTCCTTTTTCCGGGTGCCAGCTCCTTCCTCAGGAAATCCTCACTTCCTCCTCTGCAAAGTAGTCTCTTTCTCTCTCAGGGTCCTTACTACTAGAAGAGGCGACAGACACAGTGAGGGGCTACAGACAGGCTGCATCAGTAGAGGGACGGACCACATGCACGGTTGGGGCTGCAGGCCAGTCCGTGTGACTTTGGCCCTCAGCCCTTCAGCACCTGCCTGGCCCAAATGACGCCCCTCTGCTCCTGCAGGCACCTGGCAGGTCTTGGGGGCCCAGGGCCTGGACCCTTGAAGGCAGGCGGACCACTGCCAAAGCAACAGTGTGAGCGACAGGAACTGCTCGGCACCATCTGGGGCCCCACAGGCTTGGAAGGCCCAGGGGCAGCCCCGAGAGTCAAGCGCTGCTTCAGCAACCCAGGGAATCCAGGTGTCCTGGTGGAGACCGGAACCTTGCTGTGACCAGCTCTCCCTGTCACCTTTCCACCTCTCATCTCTGCAAGGCCCTGTGTGGCCTTGGGCTCCAAAATGATCTAGGGGAACACAGGGAGAGGAACACTCCCCAGAAGTAAAGGTGTGCTCTTGCCAGAATGCATAAGGGGAGAGGTCCTGAGCAGAAGCAAACAACAGGCCCTGGAACCTGCTGGAAAAGAAAAATAATGTGCAGCCCAGGATGGAGTCACCGCTCTAGCTGGCAATGAAAAAGCCCTCTTCTGGCTCCTGGTTGTCAGAGCAGTTCATGCAAGACAGGGGACTCAGACGCATTTTTTCTATTACATAAGCAAAGTATTTTGTAGAAAATTTGGGAAACGAGACAAATAGAAAGACGTCACAGTTCTCACCACGTGGCAGAAGTGTACTCTTCAAATTTATTTACATCTATACAAATCTTTTCTTCCAACCCTTTTTAGGTGGTTTGCAAACACCAAGTCCCTTGGTCTCCTGATGCTTTGGTGTGTGCTTCCTACACTCGGTGTTCTCTTACGAAGCCACAGGACAGTCACCAAATTCGGGCACGCTGGTGCAACACCGCACACAGCACCGCCCCCAGCTCTGCCTGTGTCCACTGCTGTCATTGCAGGGCTTTCCCTCCCCTCCAGCAGCCATGTCCTGCTTCCAGCTGCCATGTGTCCTCACGGTTCCTTAGTGTGATCAGTTCCTGTGCCTTTCTCCTCAAGGACGGCTTACTAGTTGCAAAGGGAAAAGAGCAACCACACCGTGGAAAACCCAGACATTCTGACTACGTGATCAGAATTATCCGTAGCCAGTGACGAGCCGATGGACACAGTGAACACCTCACTGCAGTATTCCCTCTGGAGATGTAGGACCCGTGTCCAGTGACGAGGAAAGGGAACAAGGCTGTGGACAGCACAGGGGGAGCTTTCCAGGCTGGGCAGCAGAAGGAGCGAAGGCTGAGAGGGAGGCTGAAGCAGGCCTGGCATGTTCAGGGCATGACGCCTGGTCCCACAGTTGGGAGCTGGAGAGGTGGTGCTGGAGGTGGTGGGGTGCAGGCCTGGTCCCACAGTTGGGAGCTGGAGAGGTGGTGCTGGAGGTGGTGGGGTGCAGGCCAGCGCCAGGCTGATCAAGGTCAGGGTGCACTGGGCACAGCAGATGGCATGGATTACCTAGCTTCTGGATTGCCGGCGTCCTCCATGTCCACCACAGATGGCCCAGCCCAGCTGTGATGATGCCCCTCTTCCTGCCCAGCATCAGGGGTCACTCATCACCGGTGCTTCTGTTTGGTGTGTGGGGTTAAGGACACACGGCAGACACCAGAGCAAGAGGCTTTTGTAGGAGAATCTTGTAGAAAGAATCATTGCCAGGGAGCAGGTGAACGTTTCAAGGGGCCCTCCGAGTTCTGGGGTTTCTGTAAGCATGTCTGAATGAGGCTGACGAGAAGCCACAGAAGAAGTCATTGACAGGAAAGCACCCGGGGCACGGAAAGACAACTGTATGGTGCCTCGGGGACATGCCGTTCAAGCCCCACGACACAGACCTGTGGCAGACGCTGTAAAGATTTCTCAGCAGCGATGAAACACGAGAGCACCCATTCCATCGAGAAACCCAAGAATGCAGGGCCTGTGGGAAAGCCTGCATCCCCAGCTAATGTGTCTGGAGACGCCAGAGAACTCCCACCTCCCACCCTCAGGCACTGAATCCTGCCAACAACCAAGCGAGTCTGGGAGCACATGCTCCCCCTTGGAGCCTGGGGAGAGACCCCAGCTCCCACCCACGCCTTCCTGGTACCCTGGGAGAGACCCAAACACAGACGTGGCTAGGCTGTGCCCAGACTCCTGAGCCAAGCAAACAGATCACAAAGGCAGGGAAGCTAAAGGGACATCATTTTTGAAAGGCTACTCTGCTGTTTTGCTGCCAGGCCCATGACCCATCTTTGCCTGTGAGTAAGTCAAAGCTCAGTTCCCACTCCAAGCCAGAAGCAAGTTAATCATTCTCTGAGTTCTGTCCCAGGCCCCAAACATCTGGTAACACCTGAGAAGAGCCAGATCCCAGCCATGACCCAGGAAATGAGCTTCAAACCAACCTAGGCTGACGCTGGCATCAAACCCCTGCCTTTGATGACTTATGGGATAGCACCTGTTGTTCACCCCACACTCGCCTTTGATAGGGCCTTACCCTGGATTCACGAAGGAGCAGTACCCGGACCCCAAGCGACGAGGGGGCTCACTTCCCCCCGGAGTCTCCCAGATGCTAGGCCTGCTATTCTCCGTCACTTACACCACTCAGTAAACCGTTCCCACCTTCTCCGGCTCGCATGTGATTTCGGTCCTGCACGAAGCCTAGAGCCCGCACGGCTGGTCCTGCGGGGCCTCCCCCGGGTCCTCGCGCCCCTAGGTGGGCGGGCACTGAAAACCAGCGGTGAGGGAGACCGGGCGCAGGAGCGTCTGTGCAGCCGAGCCGGGGCCGCGCGCCAGGAGGGAGAGCCGCGAGGTGCGCGCGGCAGCAGGGCCGGCCAGGAAGGCGCGAAGCGGGCAGCTGCGGGGCTCCCTCCCCGCCGCGGACGCTAGCGGCCCCTGTCCCTGAAGGAGGTTTCCCCACATCCCTCCCCCCGCCCCCCCGGATTCGGCCCACCTCCTCCCCCAGGGCGCCCCCACCTTTCTCCACCTGCACGGCCTTCGTCCACTCGTTCGTTCATCCCGCCGCCCCTGACCCCACCCGGGCCTGGCTGGAGGCGAGGGAG
Organism: Ursus americanus; assembly: GCF_024610735.1. Taxonomy (NCBI): domain Eukaryota; kingdom Metazoa; phylum Chordata; class Mammalia; order Carnivora; family Ursidae; genus Ursus; species Ursus americanus. Next base: position 1,316,286 of record NC_142135.1, on the reverse strand, counting down.
TTAAGACTTGGGAGGGTGGCGGCTCTGGGAGGTTGGCGGGCCGGAGCGGGAGTGGTCCGTGAGGATGCCACGACCGGAGCGAGCGGCTGGAGCGCCCAGCTGGGGTTGAGGACCCGGGGAGCAGCGGAGTGCACAGCCCTGCCGCGGCCTAGAGCGCCACCGGAAGTGCCCGCGCGGCGGCCGCCCAGGCAGCAGGTGCATAGCCCTCCTGCAGCCTAGAGCGTCACCGGAAGTGGCGCCCTGCAGCCCTGGGAACCGCGGCGCCTCGGGCGAACGGCGGGCTGCAGGTGAGTGGTGATCTGCTGCGGGCCGTGCGGGAGCGGGAACCTGGGGCCCGGACGCGGGTACGTGCTTATGCGAGGCTCTCGCTTCGAAAGAGCTGCACGTGCGCCGTGGGGAGTGACAGCCTCAGGGTAGTGTCCCCCTGACCAGTGTGACGGCATGGGGGCAGTTCCCCCGACCCCGGTGTGACAGCCCAGGAACAGCCCTCCTGACCGCTGTGACGGCCCCGGGACAGCCCTGCCTCCCACCCAAGCCCGTGCGACGGCTCTGGGGACCCCTGACCAGTGAGATGGCCTTGGGGACAGTCCTCCCCCTCCGACCCTGGTGTGACGGCCTCGGGACAGCCTCCCCTGGTCACTGTGACGGTCGCCGGGGTCACTTCATTCCCCGCGGCTCGCACACTTTAACCGGCCCTGTTTTTTAGTTGAGATGACGTGGTTACCAAGGCTTGCTCTTCAACAAGCTGGGGATGCAGTGTCCGTGCAGGTGGCTCTCCGCCAGCACCACGAGCTCGGTGTCAGGGTGGCCCCCCACCGGTGCGACCGCGGTGTGCCTGGAGGCTGCGGGTTGTCCCGCTGCCCGGGCTGATGGGTCCCTTGCCCCGAAGGTGTTACCATCCTGAAGAGTAAAAACTGATCTTTTACTTTACCTTCCTTAATTGCAAATGAGGTGGGACAAATGAGGAACTTTTATTAAAAAATACACTGGCTACTCGTCAGCGTTCTTTTGTGGGTTACTTGGTGACTGTTACGTTTGTCATGTTTTCTCGTTAACATATAGTGGTCTTTATGTATTAAGGATGTGAATCTATGTTATAACGATACCACCACCCCGCCCCCCCAGGTGGTGGTGGTGGTGCTTCTTCTTCTTTTCATTTCCTTCTCTTTTACTCTAAATTTCCTTGTGTAGTTAAATCTGTCAGACTTTACCTTTGGTGTTAAGCATAGCAAAATCATTCCTCAATCCAAAACTGCACCACTCAAATAATTTTTTAATTTTTTTGGTTTCATATTTTTATATTCAAATCTTTATCATTATCAAGAAAAATTTTGGTTCCCTAGATGTGTCTCCAGAGATTTGAGGACTGACCAATGATGCTGGGCTTGTTCATCCTGGAGCAAGACCACTGCAGGCAGCTAGCAGGTGCTGCCACCCCCAGCTGTGCTCTCAGCCTGTGGGGGCGGCGGGGCTCAGGGAGGCCAGCATGGTCCAGACAGCATTCCCAGAGGGTACCTTATGGAACACTAGTTACTGGGGTGTCTGTTTAGTCATGACTTTGATTTCTAGCGGCAGACACAGGCCCGTGGAGTCCCCAGGAGTGGCTCTGAGCTCACCCCCACTCTCCCTGTCACTTTCTCCCCTTGTCTTCTTTCTTACTCAAGCAGGTGTTCCCACTCCTGGTGCTTCTGCAAGGCACAGCAAGGAGATCCCCCAGGCTTGGGTCTCCAGAACACCACGGAGAGGGCTACCCTGATGGACACACACACAGGTGAGGGGTGGACAGCCAGGTGGGGTTAGGGAGGAGGGGACAGCTTAGGAGGGCTCTCAGAGCCCACCTGCCTGGCTACTAGGGGATGTCGCTGGGCTCAGGCAGCACTGCCCTGCCCTTTCTTTGCCTAACACGGCTCCCACCCCTACTGCCTGCTGTCCTCACCACTCCCTGTTCCATCCCTTTGCTCTCATGGCCAAACTCTGCACCCCTGTCTCTTTCTCTGCCCCCGCCCCTGCCTGGAGACTCCTGAGAATGAGACTATTAATTCTGGCCCTATTTCTCAGAACCCCGGCTAGCCTGGGCTCAGACTAGGTGACCCAGAAGAGTATGAGGAGTGAAAATCTGGCTAGCCTCCCGCCCACTGCCCTCCCAGGCTCCGGGCCCCACTCTATTCTGAAGATTTAAGGCCGTGCTTGCAGGCTATCGAAGCTGAGGACTCCCATCCAGCTTACTATGGTTGCTGTTGCTACAGTGAGAGACAAGCAGTGCTCAGGACAACGCCGCCTTCCCCCCAGCACGGACGCACGCACTGCCTCAGGCTCTTCCACCGTCATACTCTGAGTGGCATGTTCGGCAGCAGGAGCCCGGGTGGAGTATGGCCGTGGCTGCTAGAACATACTGCGTGCCCCCGCCCCCCACCTGTACCTGTTCTCCCTTGAAGTCAGAGAACCCGTGTCAGGTGATTCAGCTACTCCAAGTCCACGAACAAACACTCATCCCTTCTTAGGGCCCTGCCATGAAGCCACCCTTCAAGTCCCGGACTTGCCTCTCCCTCCCTCATCTGACCTTAATCCTGGCCAGATCTGGTCCAGTTGGGGTTCTTCACAGTCCCGCAGTTTTGGGCTAAATAATGATTTTAGCAAATGTCAACACACACAGAGTGGTGGAAGAGAAACAGGTCACGACAAAACACACATTTTTAAAGGGACTAAGGGGCACCATCCCTTGGTTGCTGGTCCTGAGCACATGCCATGGGATCTGTGGCCTGAAAGCGGGATGCAGGCGAGCGTGAGACCAGTGGTGGGTCTCATGGGTCTCATGTATGTCAGTCGGGAGACCGGCATCTTTGCCACAGACTGAGTTTCTTGGTTAGAAACCAAGTTCTAACCTTTTGGGAAGACTTCCCTCCATCAGGGTTTCTCAGCCTTGGCACTGGACATTCTGGGATGGAAGAGTTCTCATTGTAAGAGTGTCCTGGGCATTCTAGAATATTCAGCATCCCAGGACTCTACCCACAGGATGCCAGTACCACCCTTCCCAGTTGTGACAGGCAAAGATGTTTTCCCACATAGCCAAATGTGCCCAGTCGAGAATAAGGGCTCCATGTTTAGGGCTCCTCAGGGCGCCCTGGGAGCTGATCACTGAGAGGACCCCCCCTCCAAACACACACACACAGGGCTGCCTGCTGGTGCCTGGGATGGCCTCGGGAAGCAAGCAGTTCACAGGACCCAAAGCCTGACCCACTGGAACTGGAAAGGGTGTATGTGCCCCCCCCCATTTTAATTCTGAATAATTCTTGCTTCAAAACCAGTGCCTATGAGTTGCTTTCTTGAACCTCTAAGTCTGCCAAACCACAAGACCAGACTGGGCCTCCCTAGAGGGCTTCCTGTTTCTTAGCCCTGTGCCTGGGGCCTCTCCCCATCTCCAGTTGCTCAATTGAACAGCCGCCTTGTTAGGGAATTGATGGAAAGTGGCTGTGGATGCCTGCCTGCTCTAACCCGCCCCAGGGAATACTGGCCTTGTCCCGCCTCCCCCCCCCCCTCCCGCCCTCCGCCACCATACAGGGGCCTTTATCACCTGGGCTGGCTCAGTTCTTGAGAGGTGTTCCAGTGCAGCGAGGCAGGGATGGACCCCTTGGAAAGCTACTCTGGAGGCTGATGGGCTTGCCCTGGGGCTGCCCTCCTACCAAGCCACCTGCAAGGAAGTGTCCTTGTCTCACCTCCCAGGTGCCCCCATAGGCCCTGTGAACGTGGCAAGAACTGCCTGGCATCTGTTTTGCAACCACATCCCTGAAGCCATTTGTCTAAATGGCTGTGTGCCTGTGCCCAGGAGCCAGCAGGGCCGGGGCCACCAGCAGCATCACCACCGAGCAGCCAGGCCTGGGAGGCCCCTCAGTCCAGCCGGCTGGCGCTGGTCGCTGGCTGTTGCTTACTCTTGGCACTGATTTCTGTCTGAGGAAGGATTCTCTTGCTTGCCTGGACCAGAGGCCCTTTGCGTTTGGTGGGTTGTCGGGAGGCGTCAAGGACAGAGTTGTCTTGGAGAGTCCAGGGTTGGAGAAGTGAGCTGGGACCAGGACGTGTGCCGCCGGGGCACTCTTACCCTGTGCCTCCTGGTACCTCTGCTGGCTTGCTGCCAGTGTTCTTTGCCTTCCAGGCCGTACAGCAGAACCAGGATCACCCAGAGCCTGGGCTTCTGTCTCCTGCCCTCCTGAGCCTGAGGGTGGAGGCTCAGAATACCCTGGAGTCCCAGCTGAGGGACCGCAGGGGCCAGGCGCTGGGGAGAGCTGGGCAGCAACGGGCTGGGCAGCAATGGCACAGCTGTGTGCTGCACGCTGGTACCACAGCTCTGCTGTTACCCAGACGGCCAGCCCGTCCAGTCCCGTGCAGCTGTGTGCTGTCAGAGCTTCCTTAGGCTTCCGGTCACACGTCTCTGACCCTCTTTTCCAGCTTCCCTGGCACAGGCATCAGGCGGCGGCCAGACTTCTGGCTGTGCTGCTTCAGTGGCAGAGCGAGGGGCTCAGAGCACGGAGCCAACGCCAAAGCAGGAGGCTTTGGAAGAAGAAGGGGCACACCATGGGGAGAGAGTGCTGGGCCCGTTACAGGGGCCTCCCTGGGCACTGGGGCTTCTGGACAGCTGCAGGAATGAGGAGGCTGGAGACAGGCCCAGAGATGCCCCTCGGGTACCAGTTGTTTCTGAGAAACCTAGAGGGCAGAACAGCCTAGAGAGCAGTGTGTCCCAGTTGGATGCCACCCTGAATGCTCGCTCTGCCGTGGGCGGAAGAGGCCCCCGAAAAGGGCGGCCTTATCAGTGTGGCACCTGTGACCGGAGCTTCAAATGCTATTCGGACATGGCGAAGCATCAGAGCATTCACTCTGGGGAGAAGCCGTACGCGTGCAGCGACTGCGGGAAGGCTTTCATCCACAGCTCGCACGTGGTCCGGCACCAGCGCATCCACCACGGGGAGAAGCCCTACGTCTGCAAGGAGTGCGGGAGAGCCTTCAGCCAGAGCTTCAACCTTGTCAGGCACCAGCGAATTCACACGGGGGAGAAGCCGTACGGATGTGCTGAGTGCGGCAAGTCCTTTGGTCAGCGGTCAGACGCCGCCAAGCACCAGAGGACGCACACGGGCGAGAGGCCGTACGTGTGCAGCGAGTGTGGGAAGGCCTTCCTCCACAGCTCCAATGTGGCCCGGCACCAGCGCACCCACCACGGGGAGAGCCCCTACGAATGTCAAGAGTGCGGCCAGGCCTTCAGCCAGAGCTCCAACCTCCTCCAGCACCGGCGAGTGCACACAGGCGAGAAGCCATATGCCTGTCCAGAGTGCGGCCGGGCCTTCAGCCGAAGCTCCTTCCTCAGTGAACACCGGCGCATCCACACTGGGGAGAAGCCCTACGCGTGCGGGGAGTGCGGCCGAGCCTTCAGGGCCCTGTCGGGCTTCTTCCGGCACCGGCGGGTCCATACCGGGGAAAAGCCTTTCCGCTGCACCGAGTGTGGCCGCGCCTTCCGCCTGAGCTCACACCTGATCCAGCACCAGCGCATCCATGGCGCAGACTGAGCCTCCCGTGGGTGAACTGACCTGGATGTGGTGGGCGCAGCGCCCGTGAAACTCTGGCTGCACCTGCAGGGCCATGTACTTCATCCCACCTGCATGAGGAGGATGAGGGAGCTGCCGGTGCTTTAAGTTCTTGCCCATGGGGAAATCCCCGGTGTGTCTGCTGCTCCCCTGCCCACCAGTCAGAAGAGAAGGAGGAGTCTGAGGGAAGGCTGGCTTTATGGTGGAGATCTGATGAGGACACGTGTGTCCACTGAAACTAATTTCACATTCGTGACACTTTGCTGACCTATAATTCACATATGGTGAAGTGCACAGATCCTAAGGGCTGGGTTTTATGAGATTTGACAGATATAACCTGTTTTGACCTTTAGAACCACCATGCTATCAAGATAATAAACTATCTCCATCACCCCTTCAAGCCAAACCCCTTAGCCTCAGAGGCAACCAGTGATCTCGTTTCTGTCACTAGAGTTTTGCTCATTCTAGAACTTTATGCAAATAGACTGATTTAACATATACTTTTTATGTCTGACTTCTTTCCTTCTGCTTCATGTTTTTGAGGTTTATCTATCAGTCATACTTTGTTTTGGGTTTTTGTTGTTGTTGTTGTTTTCTTAGTTCCATAGCACTTTTTCAAAGGCAGGAGTCACTTTCTATTTTGTATCAAAGCTCTGTGTTTGTTTGTATCTCTCCATCAAAGTAGGAGCTCCTGGAGCCAGAATTGTTTTAACACAGCCCTCCATACAGAGTATGGAAAAGCAGAATATACTCCACCAAAGAGTGTGAAATATGTAGGGAGTGTGTGACAGATGGCTTACAGAGGAGACCACAGGCTCGGCCAGAGGAGAAGAGAACACAGATCTGCTGTGTTTTCACACCATTTCAGAGTATGCAGCTTGCAGAACTCTGCTCAGCCTCATAACGGCAGTACAAGAAAAGGAAGTTTAAGATATTTGTACTTTCTTTTTTTTTAATTTAAGTTTTAGTTAACATACAGTGCAGTATTGGTTTCTGGAGTAGAATTCAGTGATTCAAGATATTTGTACTTTCGGGGCACCTGGCTGGCTCGGTTGAGCATCTGACTCCTGATTGGGCTCAGGTCATAATCTCAGGGTCATGAGATTGAGCCCCGTGTTGGGCTCCATGCTTAGCATGGAGTCTGCTTGGGATTCTCTCCCTCTGCCCCTGCCCCACTAGGGTGCTTTCTCTCAAACAAACAAACAAAAAGTACTTTCAACAAATGTTTCCTAAGCACTTACTTGTCCAGGCTCCCTGCCACTGTTCTGGGAGACAAAACCAGCATGACATGAGCACTCAGGGACTTCACAGGTTAGAGAGCGAGACAGACAAGGAAAGTCATTTGTGTAGTGCCCAATACAAAGCCTGGTAACAGAAGTACCTCCAAGGAACTAAGCCCAGGAGAGAGGTGCACACAGATGATCGGGGCGAGGGAAGAAACTGGGAGGAGCTCCCAGGAATGGGGGTTCCTGAGCTAGTTCTTCAAAAGATTTAATCAACAGATGGGCTAAATGTTGTGTACAAAGCAGGGGCCAGGGTGCACGAGGGGGCGTGAAAGGGGATGAGAAATGTGCTCACTCACGGAACCTTGGAATCTGCAGTCAGAGAAGGCAGACAGTAAAATTTAAGTGAACTCACTATTCATAACTCAACATTTTACATCACACCATGGCAGCGCCATGGATACAGATACGTGTTATTTGCCAGGTAGGAGTGGCCAAGTATCTTTGTTGCATGTCCTAGAACTCTGCCATAATGAACTGAGTGAGGTCATCTTGTTGGAAGTTTACTGTGATGACTAAGATAAATCTAAGCAGCCCCCTGGCCATGAGTCCTAACGTCCATTCATGATCCAAATCTGTCCTGGTCAGGCTCTGCTTTGATGTCACTTCATGGTTATCATCTGCTCTAGCTTAACTGCTGATTGTGAGTTATTTTGGGTCCTGTAACTGGCTGGGACCTCCAAAATAGCAGTACCAGTCTAGGGCTCTTGTGGGCACCTATTTCTTTGCAAATGTGAGCTTAGGCCAAGGGTTGTGCAGCCTGTAGGATACAGTTGCCCTCAGAGTGGATTCAGTGGCACCACAGCTACTGGGCTGCTGACTCTTGGGCCAGTGGTGAGGTGGAAAACTGAGCCCGGGATTCCCATGCTGAGCCCAAATCCTCAGATAGGCTGAGGGGTCCAGGCTCATGGTCCCTCTCAGATACCAGTAGAAGCCAAAGCAATCACTCTTTAGAGGAAAGCTTCTGCTACTTAGACCTATAGTATTGCTGTTTATGAGGTCAAGCAATGAGCTTAGAGATCACCAACCACACTGAAGATCTCACTGAATGGGGGTCAACAAAAACACCAAACAGTAGTCATAAACCTCAAAGAACTGCAGATAATGAAATTGCCAGATAATGCAGGCAAGGGAATGGTTATGTATGAAGTATGCACAGAAATAAAGAGGGCAATCACAGCAAGGAGAAAGCAATAAAGGACTATCAGGCATGGACAGGCAGGGTTTTTAAAGAACTTCTATAAATGAAAAATATAATTGTTGAAATAGAACTCAGTGGGTAGGTTAAATAGCAGATTAGACACTGCTGAAGAGAGCATTAGTGTAGTGGAAGATGCATCCAAGGAACTCGGATACCACAGAGACAAGATAAAAAATCTACAGGAAATGTGAAAGGATTTATAAAGCAGAATAAGAAGGTCTGGCATGGACCTGATAGAAGCCCCAGGAGAAGAGAGAGTGAAGGAGAGGACACCCAGTGAGGCCCCGCAATGACATGCGCCACGATTACACAATTTCCAACTTTATCAGCAGCTGGCTGCCACAGCCCACCCAGTCCCTATTCTCCAGCCAGGCTCAAGCTCCGTATTGTGCAGGGTTCAGAATGGAGGTGAAGGTGAAGTCAGGCAGGGAGACAGCAGCCAACCCCACCTGGGGAAGATGAGTGTTTGCATCCCCAATTTTAACTGGCCCAGTCTCCCCATAATCAGGCCAACAAAATAATCAATGAAAGGAGAGGACACTGAACTTGTTACCAATACACTGGCAATTCCAGCCATCCTCAAGACCCAGAACCGTCACATTCAACATGTAAGCCACAAAGGACAACTGTTAACAAGTCGTGCCAATTGACAGCTGAGACTGCGTGGAGGGGCCTGGCATTGGTGCAGGCTCATTTCACTCTTCAGAAGGATGAGATTCTGCACTTTACAGGACTGGATTTTTTTGGACCCCTCCATTTATGGTGTTCCTAAAAGCTTTTCTTCATTTAATAAAAAAACTTTAATTCACACATCTGGGAAGCATAATGTATATGAAGCAGCATAAATAAAGAGAAATCCACACCTCGACACAACACAGTAAAAGCACAGACCAGCAAGAGAGATCTTCACATCTGAAAGGCTTGATCACCCACAAAAAAGAGCCACCGTCACACCTATCAGCAGACTTCTCAAAGCAACACAGGTGGCAGTTGGCTTAGCCTCTTCGATGTGCTGGGAGGAAACACCTGTCAACCTAGAATTGCATGCCCAGCAAAATTATTTTTCATAAAGAAGTTGTAAACATTTATAGATATATAAAATATAAGATCATTTATCAGTAAGGAACTTTCACTGAAACGACCTCTGAAGTTTATACTGCAAAGAGGAGGAAAATGATCGCAGAATGATGGTCTTAGATATGACACGGAGTGGTGAGCAAACAAAATGACCAATATGATAGTGAGGCCCAAACACTGTCCGTATAAAAGAAGAATGTCGACTGAAATACCAGACAATAGCATGTCTGCTAGAAGGGGGTGTAAATGATCTAAGATCCTCCTACAGCTGGGAAGGGGCAGAAGACTCTTTAAGTTTAGACTTCGATGAATACGTGTAGTATAATTTAATGTTAATTAGTAAATATGAACTGTATATATTTCCAGTCTGATAGAAAAAAATGCAATGATTTAAAGTGAACAACTATCAGTTAAAAACATAAGTTGGAAAAGAGAAAGATAAGAAAAGGACTGGGCAGATAATCACAGAGCAAGATGGCAGAACAGGTCCATAATCACAGTAGGTCTAACTGGAGGAAACTTCCAGTTAAAAAATTAAGATGGGTAAGAGGGGTCTGTTACTCAGAACCACAACATAGATGAAGACGGAGATAGACGGAGGCGAGAGCCCGCCAAGGGGACGTCACGGGCTAGTGAGCTGTCCCAGAGACAGGACGGGCTGATGTGCTCTACAAACCCCAAAGCCAGTGCTCAAGGGCTCGAGCACCAGTGAGCCTCGCCGGTGCCCACAGGACTCCTGGCCGCCTTCTTCACTCCTACATGGTGGGAAGCCGGTCGTCGCCAGGCATCTGAGGAATGTTTCTGATGTGCAAGTGAGCAATCAAACCAAAGGAAAAAGAGATGGTGCAGGAAATGCAGAAACGGTGAACAAAATGATGACTAGTGACCTGAGATGGGAAAGGAACTGCGTCCATTAAAAAAGAATAAATAGTATTCTAATTCTTTTTAAAGATTTTATTTATTCTTCAGAGAGAGCGAGAGCGCAGCAGGGGGAGCGGCAGAGGGAGAGGGAGAAGCAGGCTCCCCACCGAGCAGGGAACCCGATGTGGGACTCGAACCCAGGACCCTGATCATGACCGTAGCTGAAGGAAGACGCTTAACCCACTGAGCCACCCAGACGTCCCTAACAAATAGTATCTTAAAAGGAAAAATTCAAAACAATCCTTAGAAGTTAAATGTGATAGCCAAAATTAAAAACAAATTAGTAAGTCGGCTGAGAGGTGAAGTGAAGAGATCTTTTTCAAAAAGGAAAAGGCGAAGAGGCGGGTGAGGAGGCAGACAGATGAGGACCAGCAGGAATTCCAGGAAAAACCAGAACGAGCTGGGAGTGGGGTGGCCGGAGACCTCCTCTGAGTTTCCCCAGGACCGACAGACGCACGTCACCGCAGTGGAAGCCCCTGCCAGCTCCCCCGGTGACAGCGCGCACAACACGGTGTGGCACCGGCGGCCGCGCGTGAAGGCCTGGCAAGCGCCCACGTGGCGGACCCCACAAGGGATGAGGAGGCTTGGGGGAAACTCCTTCACAGCCGTGTCACAGATAGAAGACAGCGGAGTGAGGCTTTAACAATTACACGAGAAAATAATTTGCAGCCTAAAAGTTGGCACGCAGTCGAATCATCCAGTGTGATGGTAGTAGAACAGCATTTTCAGATGCGCAAATTCAGCAAAACTGTTTCCTGACTTTTGTGAAAGTGTTCTTCACGAGACACTAAGCGGAGGTCTCCAAAACAAGGGCGTAGTGAGACAGAGGACTAAGAAGGCTCCAGTAGACGGGTCCACAGCAGCGCAGCCAAGGCCCGCCCAGGATGGGCCGACAGACTGTCCGGGAGGAACGGCAGAGCTCCGCGGCCAGCCTGGTTTCCCACAGCGCACCCTGCGGGCACGAACATTTACTACCCTTCCACGTGCGAAATACACTTGCCCCGTTTAAGGCTCCCAGAGTCTCGTCCAGCCGCCACGGCCAGCACGAAGGGGGAGCAACACCTTTTCGTCAGATCGGGAAGTGGAGGAGATGCCTCTGGAGCCAGAGACCTAGCAACGAAAAACAAAAATTACCCCACCCTCTGCAACGGAATTTTAAGACACCTCCCATCCCAGGGCCCCCTTGAGCTGAAGAGCCTGGAAGGAGAGCCTGGCCACGGGCACTAGGCAGCCCCGCCCCAGCGGACAGGCTCGGGCAGGCTGTCGGGGCCCTGCTGTCCTGTCTGTTCAGGGAAGGATATGCAGCACGTCTGCGGGGCCCCTGCCCAGAGCGGGGACAGAGTGTGGGCGTGGGGGTGGCACACAGGCCTCTCACGGGACGATCAGACTCTTCCCTGAGTCAGGGCTTGGGGTCCATCCTCTTTAGGGCCCCTCTGCCGGTGCCAGCACCCCGCACAGCCTTCGCGGGTTCCACAGTGGGCACAGGTGGGAACACGGCTCCTGGCCAGGCAGCCAAGTGGCCACCGCCTCCCGTCCGTCCCTCTGTGAAGAAAGCCTGAGAGGCAGCTCAAGACTCACCAGCTGAAGGGGCGCCTGGATGGCCCAGCTGTTAAGCGTCTGCCTTCAGCTCAGGTCGTGATCCTGGAGTCCTGGGATCGAGCCCCACATTAGGCTCCTCGACTGGGAGCCTGCTTCTTCCTCTCCCACTCCCCCTGCTGTGTTCCCTCTCTCGCTGGCTGTCTCTGTCAAATAAATAAATAAAATCTTAAAAAAAAAAACAAAGACTCACCAGCTGGTGGGGGGACGCACTTGGAAAGGGGGGACGCACTTGGAAAGACGGGCCGCGGGTGTCGGCCACCTTCTGTATAACGGCAACAAACACACGAACATTTCATTGTACAAAATCCCCAATATTGCTTTAACAGTGAAAAAACCGCAAAGTTGAAATAGGGCAGAGACGTGCACTCAGAATTCAAGGTCTTTGCTTGCTGGGTCAGGAGCCCACGCAAACTTCTCCCTCCGCACCTCATAGATCTTCTCCACAGACAGCAGAGCCTCTCAGACCTGCAGAGAAGACCAGGGTTCTCGGGAAGTGCCCAGGACACAGGTCAGGCCACCAGGGCCGTCAGGACCACCTCCTCCTGCCCCTCAGCACAGCCACCCCGCCAGGGCTGCAGAGGGACCTGCCGGGGCCAGCTTCCCCTGCGCAGCCCAGGCCGCCACCATGTGGCACTCACAGGAGACCCGGCCAAGCTCACACCCAGCAAGTGGGCTGAGTGCCTCCTGGGTGGGGCGATGCAGGCAGCCTGACGCTCAGGGCCACCATATCTAACTGGGCCCGCGTCCCAGAGCTCTCAGGAGGGAGGACACATGACAGGGAACTTGGCATCAGACGCATGGCAGTCAGGGGGGTGACCATCCTAGGAAGGACCCATGCTGACCACAGGGGCACAGGGGGCCAAGCTGGGGCCCATGAAGCAGGTGACACTGATCTGGGGATCCCGGCAGCTGAGCCTGGGAGTGGCCAGGGCCCCAGACTTGCTCTCCGCCCTGTCTGCAGCCTGCACGCTCAGTCTTATGGCCGCTCCAGCAGCTTCTCCAGCAGTCTGGCAAAAATGGGGGGGCCACACTTCCCGAACGGGCCCCTGGCCTGCCCACTGCCCAGAGAGGAGAGGGGAAGCCCTGGGGGGCAGGGACCGTGCCTGCACCACCGAAGAGCTCTCAGAGGATGGGGGCAGTCATCATGGCCCAGACATCCCAGAGAGGGAAAGTGTGGACGTCTGACACGTGACAGGCAAAGGCCTTAGCCAGAGAGGAAGGGAGCAGGCAGAGGAGCCTTCCCGTGCCCGAGCAGATGCTCAGCCCTGTTCCACCGTGTCTGGTTTGGGTTTTGTTTTGGTGGGCAGCAAAGCAAGGTTTGTTGAGCAACGGTACAGGGATATACAGCTCCCGAAGGGGGAAGGGACCGAGAGGTTGCCCTCTGTTCACCTTTCAAAGGAAATCAAATGTATCCAAACCGAGGCCTCCTTTCCTGGCTCCACAGGCCTTGGTGATGCTGGACAGGCCGAGGCCCTGGGACAGCATGGGGCAGATGACAGCAGCGCACATGGGCCCCGGCGCCAGGCCTCCTCCAGGAGCCCACGCTCCCCTCCGCCCAGACATGGGTACGAGTGGACGTGCTGCCGCAAGGCCCAGAGCAGCCCCAAGAGCCGCCACCGCAGCGCGGCCGGAAAGGTGGCAAGTCTCCCGAGCGGTCAAGAGGTGTGGGCTCCACGTCCAGGGGCCGCTCCAGAACGACTGCAGTGAACACTCCAGGGGCCTGAGGGCAAAGGGAGGACAGAAGACACTGGGCCGGTGCTTACGTGGAGAAGAGGGAGGGGAACGTGGCGGGGGGGGGGGGCACACACCAGAAGCTTCCCAGCAGCTGCTTCTGGGGATCCAGAGATTGGGGGGCGGGTGTGCAGGCTTGAGCTTCACTGAGTAGGAACATTCGTTGATCTAATTGCTTGACATTCCTCACACAGGCACCCCACTACTAAAAACTACCCTCTGGGGCCGCCGGAGGGCTCCGTCAGTTAGGCTCCAACTCTTGGTTCCAGCTCAGGTCGTGATCTCAGGGGTGTGAGATCGAGCCCGCATGGGGCTCCACACTCAGCGGGGAATCTGCTTGAGATTCTCTCCCTCTGCCCCCCCCAAAATAAACAAATAAACCTTGGGGAAAAAAAAAAACCACTGTCCTCTGCACCTGTGGACACCCGTCACGGTGACGCGGACGTCTGTCACGGTGAGGAAGTCTCCAGGCCCACAGCCGCAGCAACGAAGAGTAAGGGCCCTCCCCAGTGCAGAAGCAGGAAGGGTGAGGCGGGAGGGCGGGGAGACTGCGCCGGCAGGTCAGGTGACCCAGGTGACATGGACAAGCACCCTGACTCAGGAAAATGGAAAATCTGGATAGGCCTGTAACAAGTAAGGTACATGAACCAGTAACTTCAAAACTCCCCACAAGAAAAGCCCAAAGGACTTCACTGGAGAATCGCGACAAACGCTTAAAGAAGAATGAACAATTCTTCACAAGTTTTCACAAAACAGAAAAGGAGGAAACACTCCCCAACTCTGAGAGCAGCATTGCCCTGATACTACAACCAATACTACAACCAAAGGCATCCAAGAAAACCACAGGCTGGCCTCCACTGCAAACACAGAAGCCGGAATCCCCCACACGGCTGGTGAAACAATCCCACGATATGCAGAGACCCCACACCGGGATCCGAGGACGCTTCCTGGGGACGCAAGGGTGGCCCACCCGACAATTAACGGAACACACCCTATCAACAGGAAAAAGAAGCACACAATCATCTCAAGAGAAGAGGAAAAAGCACAGAGTGTGTGCTGAACACCTGCTTTCCTTCTGGGCGTCCAGAAGGTGGGTGTGTGCCAGACAGCGCCACGGTGCCCAGCCCCGTGACCGCCCCACCCCGAGTCTCCAGGGAGCGTCCTGTGGACGGCATTCCACGCAGGCTGTCACACATCGCTGGGGAGGGGATTCAGCATGTCCTGTAAGGCTCCGCAAGCCCGTGCATCTTTTCCCTTCGCTAATTTTGCTCTGTACCCTTTCGCTGTACGAAGTCAGAGCTGTGATTCTGCGCCAAGTCTGGGATCCCACAGAATCACCAAACTTAGAGGTGGTCCTGGGGCCCTTTGACGGGGTTGCTGTAACAGCGGGATTCCCCTGCACTCAGACTCACCGGCTGGTGGCCAGAGCGTTACTCTGAAAAGGAAGGATGTGGGGTGGGGCGTGACACCGTTGGTGCCGGGGGTGGAGGCAGGCACCGAGTCGTCCATGGTGTGAGACCAGCGGAAGTGCTGTCCGTTGTGAGGGGCAAGAGTTACCTGGGGGATCTGGAAATGGTAGATCCAATCCCAAGAGAGTGGGCTTGGATCCTCGCGCTGCTTTTGGCCACACCGCCTCATGGGACGGAGAAGCGCAGCACAGAGGATGCTTTGGGCTTCTCTTCTCCAGGTGGGAGAAGCAGTTCCCCAAATTCCCAAGGGTGAGCTTTGGATGGGTCAAAAATGCGATGTGTTTGCATTGCTCTCCCCTCCCAGTGGGAGAGAAGATTGTCAGAGCAGTTCCCCGGCCTGGAACAAAGCGGCAGATTCGGCAGCTGACCCGCACCCCGCACCTCCTATTGCAGCTGGATCTTCCCAGAAGCCGGAACGTTAGCCCTGGGAGGACTGTAACTGTCGGGGCTGAGAGTAAACTTGCGGCAAGAAAACACGGAGTTTTTGAAATGATTTATTTTGTGTCTACTGCATCCACGTGTATAGTAAAAAACATGGAATCAGAATGTTAAATGCTTATGATTCCATAAACGCTAGAGGGGTCGTCCCAGTCAGGAAGGTGCCAGGAAAACGCATCGGCGGGACAACACGGCCTTGCTCTGTGCAGCCCGCGGGGAGGTCAGAATTTATACTGAGTCCTGGAAACACCAGAGTCCCTAAGTGATGGCTTTTTACCGTGATGTCACCTACCAGAGTCTCTGGGGAAGCAGGCCCTGCCCCCGGATAGAGACGCGCTCTGGAGTCCGACAAGCTGCCGCAGCCGCTCCTGAGCCCTCCGTGGGACTCTGAGCCGGTGGGGTTCTGACCTCCACACAGAGGCGCTGGTCAGGGCCGGGGACGCTGTGCGGCTGCGGAAGGAAAGCCGCGGGTCTGTGTGGAACCCTGAAGGCACAGATCCTGGACCAGGCCCTGAGCAGAGAGCAGACGCGTCTGCTGTGGGGTGTCTGCTCAGCAGAGCAGGGCTGATGGAGGCCCCGGCGGGCCCAGACCTGGGACGCCGCAGCTTTAGGACAGCCCCGTCAGGGCTGCCGGCTGGACCAGCGAGTGTGCCTGCAGGTGCCCACGGGGAGAGGCCGCGTTCCAGAGGGGCCGACAGAAACCAAGTGTGTGTGTGTGTGTGTGTGTGTGTGTGTGTGTGTGTGTGTGTGACACTGAGCGCACTCCTGCGTGAGCCTTGCACGTCTGCAGGTGGGCGCATCACCCCCTCCCCCACGCGTGCACGCGTGGCTCAGCCCTCGACCTGACACTTCCCAGGTCAGCGCTGTCTGCAGGGGTAGAGGGAGCACCGGCCTCGCGTCTCTGCAGCCCTCAGGGGGCAGGTGACTGTCGAGCTGTCTCCGCCACTCGCTGGGTCTTCAGGAGAAAGGAGACCCACACACTCAGACATAAAGCCATTCAGAACTTCGTGGAGATGCGGCCCTCTGTCCTGCCCCATCCCTGGAAATGTCTGGGGAGATGCTTTCGTCCCCAGGGCACAAAACCCAGACGAAAGGTCTGGGGGAGAAAGAGGACACGTGAAGAAGTGTGAGGTCATGATGGCCGAATGTGAGCTCCAAATCTCTAACAATGAAGAAAACCCTGAGATCCGGCCGTGGGAGGGGGCGGAGCGCGGGGGGTGCGGAGTGAGCTCTGAAACCACACGGTCGCACCGGAGTTATCTGCACTGGCCTGTGACCCCGGCGCTCCAGGAGAGGCCTCTGAAGTTCACACCTGGCTTCTCTGAGCTTCGGGCCTTTTCCCTTTCCCCGGAACCAACCTTAGCGGTGCCAGGTCCTGGGGGGCCTCCTAGTGAATCACTGAACCGGGGTGGTTTTGGGGACCCCAGCTGAGCAAGCAGTGAACAACCCAAAAAATGAATCAAGAAAATTCCATTTACAACAGCAGCAAAAAATAAAACACTTACAAATAAATCTAACCCAAAAAAGGTACAAAACTTGTACTCCAAAACTTTGTTGAAAGAAATTAAAGAAGAAATAGAAGGCTTGACTTTGTTAAGAAGACAATGCTTCCCAAACTGATCTACAGACTCAGTGCAAGCCCGGTCAGAATCCCCGCTGGCCGAACCCTCAACGTCAGGTCAAATTTCAAGGGACCCTGAAGAGCCACAAGAATCCTCAAAGAGAAAAGCAAAGCTGGAGAACGCACACTTCCCGATTCCGAAACTTGCAAGAATCAAGACTGAGCAGCGTTGGCACAAGGACAGACACACAGATAAACACAAGCAGAACGCGGAGTCTAGAAGTAACCCAGCCACCCGCAGCCACGGGGCCTTCGATGGGGGCCACGGCCCCCCATGGGGAGCGGAGGGGCTTTCCAGCAAATGGGGCGGGACAGCTGCATGTCCACACGCAGAAGAAGGAGGCCGGACCCCTACCTCACACCACATACACACACACAAACACACAAGCACAGAAAAGATGCCCGTTAGCCGTTGGGGAAATGCAAATCAAGCCCACAGTGAAATAGCGCCTCACGCCCACGAGGCTAGCGCTCCTCGTCTCTCCGGCACCTCACTTATTGCCCCCCGGCCCCTGCTCTTTTCTTTAAATACAGCAGGTGGACCAACTGTGCTGAGAGGCAGGGGTGGACGAGCCATGAGGTGGGGTTGTGTGGCCACGAGGCTGACACCGTCGGGAAAGGGGTGCTGAGCAGAGGCGCCCAGGATGCCCCAGGCCACAGCCAGGAGCAGCGGGCCCTGCAGGGAAGCCACGGCGACCATGCCTGGGGTCCCTCAGGCCACTCAGTGGAGACCCCGGACCCTCTTCCTGACGGTCCCCTTGGGCCAGCAGGCTCCACCCCTTCCCTGCACACTGGCCACACGGCATCCTTCCCCCAACCAAGCAGCTGTGAGCCAGTGCATAACCAGGGCATCTTCTCCATCTGACAAGTGGGGACGCGCTCAGCTCTCGTCTGCTCCCGCAGAGTGAGGCTGGCCTGGCGCGTGCACAGCCCTTTGGTGGCCAGGCCGTCCATCAAGTGCTGAGGGCGCTCGGTGAGGCTGACCATCTGAACACCAGCCGACAGGGAAGCAAACATGTGTCCCCAGAGCGCAGGACACCAGCAGTGACCAGCAACCCGGGGACAGACCGACCGGTGTCACGCCGAAGAAGGCCGGGGAAGAGGCCTGGGGATGCTCCTTCTCGGGCAGAGGCCATGGCTGCACGTACACATACGGAAGGTCTGAGCTGTCCGCCAAGGTGAGCGCGGACTCACGCAGAACTCAGTGTTCAACATGAAAAAGTAGCACTTTATCTTCAAAGACCTTCCCACCAAGCGTTGCTGTCTCCTTCGCTGGCCCCTCCCGGCCTCCCGCACCCCTCCCCGCAGCCACACGGTCCTCACGGGTGCACGAGGCACGGTCCGGGCAGCTCTGGCTCCACACCCTGTGCCCGCCTCTCCGGCGCTCCTGGACACGAGTGACCAGGCAGGGAAACGTCTGCAGAGCATTTGGCCGTCCTGACCAAACGGTGTAGCCTCTGAGGGCCCAACAAGGCCAGGAGAGGCAGCAACCAGCCGACGGCAGCTCAGCCCTGGCGTGGCGCGTCCAAGCTGGAGGCCACGGCCGCCCGTGGCACCTACTTGCACCAGTCGCTGGAGAGTTATTTTGGAAAACTTTTTTTTTTTTTTAAAGATTTTTAAAATTTATTTGAGAGAGAGAGCATGAACAGGGGAGGGGCAGAGGGAGAAGGAGCAGCAGACTGCCCTCTGAGCTGGGAGCCTGACCGACCTGGACTCCATCCCAAGACCTTGAGGTTATGACCTGAGCCGAAGGCAGACGCTCAACTGACGGAGCCCCCCAAGCTTCCCACGACAACTTCTTTTGTTGTGTATTCATGACCTGGTGATTTCCCATAAAATGTGGCAGCCCCCGCAGCAGCACACCTCAGGGGGCCTGTGCGGCGTCCACCCTGAGAGCACAGAGCACACCCAGGCTCGTGGACAGGAAGCCCCCCTGCACGCTCCCAACAGCCCTCACCCCTGCTACTAGTTCTCCAGCTCCCACTGACACCTGGCAGCCGGAAGCCCGGCACACAGCGGTGTGGCTGCAGGGGCTGGATCCCAGCACCCAGGCACCCACGCGGGGGGTGGGGGGTCACCACTCCAGGGTGAGCCATGCCGTCGCTGGCTGGACGTACACGAGACATGACCTAGTGCCAGCTGTGTTTACGGTTTGCACAGACTCTCCCGACGTCCTTCTAAAACCAGGAAGTGCCTTCTAGCTCAGGCCCCCGTTCTGTCACCAGAATCCCGAGGCCACTGTTTTCAAGTTCAGACTACGCAGGTTTATAAATGACAGCGTAGCAGGTAAAAGCTGTAGGATCTTTACACGGATGCAGAAAAGGCACCTGACAAAATCCCATACCTCTCACGATCAGCAAACCCAAGAGCTCAGGCGCGAGGGGATGACATAAGAGGCATCCGAACTGGAGAGGGAGAAGCAAACGGCCTCTCCTTGCAGACGGCATGATTGTGCAGCTCGAGAACCCCAAAACATCTACAGGATATCTAGAGCTAGTAAGAGAACGCAACCCGGCTGCGGGTACAAGGTCCGAGCAGAAAGTCAGGAGCCGGCTCCATTTGCAAAACCACCAAAAAGGAAAATATCTAGGAATGAATTTAGCCAAGGACAGCGACAAAACGCAGCTGCAAGAAATGAAAGAAGGCTACATAAATGGAAATTCATCCCGTGTTTGTGCGCTAAGATGGACATATTCCCCAAAGTGACCTGCAGATATAACCCAGTCCCCACCCAGATCCCCAAATGTTTGCGGAAATGGACAACCCAATTCTAAAATTCTCACAAAAATACAAGATACCCAGGATAGCCAAAAGAGTCTTGAAAGAGAAAAGCAAAGTTGGAGGAATCCCACATTCCGATTAAAAAACGCATCGTAAAGCTTTAGTCACCGAGACGGCGTGCTGCTGGCACCAGAATGCACGCGTACAGATGGACGGAACGAAGCTCACCGTCCAGAAATAAACTCACGCAGCTACGGCAGGCTGGCTCCCCACGAGGGCGGTGGGGCCACTCCACAGGGAAAAGGCATCTTCAACACATGCTACTGGACTGTCTGTGTGCAGAAAGCAGCAGCACACCCTTCATAAAACTTACTCAAAAGGGATCAACGTCCTAAATCGAAAACAAGAACACTCGCAAAAGAAAATGCAGCTGTACGTCTTCATGAATGGTTTTCAAATATGGCATTGAAAGTATGAGCAACCAAAGATCTAACAGCTAAATTAGACTCGTCAAAACGTGAAAACTTGGTGCTTCACAGAATACCATCAAGAAAACGAGAAAACAACCCATAGGAAGGAAGAAAATCTTTGCAAATCATATATCTGGCATTAATCCAGTGTCCAGAACCTATAAAATACTATCCCACATCAACAATGATGACAAATGACCTAATGAAAAATGGGCAAAGACCCTGCACAGGCATTTCTCCGAAGAAGATGAACACATGGTCAGCAAGCACATGCAAAGATCAACATCTCGGGGCGCCTGCCAGGCTCAGTGGGTTAAGTAACCAACTCTTGATTTCAGCTCAGGTCAAGATCTCAGTGGTAAGATGTGGCCCGGCTTCGGACTCTGTGCTGAGCGTGGAGCCTGCTTACGATTCTCTCTCCCTCTGCCTCCCTTCCCCCCCACCCCCAGTCGCTCACAAGCACGCTCCCTAAAAAATAACTAAATCTTTAGCAAGTCACTAAACTTCTCCGTACCCTGGACTGCTCATCTGAGAGACGCTAACAGCACCCACCTCACCGAGGACGGGCCAGAAGCCGTGCAGCCACAGAACACACGCATCCACACTGACGGCCCACTGTACCCACAAAACCCACATTTGGGGCACCTGGGTGACTCAGTCGGTTGAGGGTCTGCTTTTTGGTTTCTGCTCAGGTTGTGATCTCAGGGTTGGGGGCGTCAAGTCTTGCCGGGCTCCATGCTCAGCGCGGAGTCGGCTTCAGGCTCTATCTCTTCCTCTGCCCCTCCCCTTCTCTCTAAAATAAATAAATCAATCTTAAAAAAAAAACAAAACACCCACATTTCAAAAGCTGCCCCTGCACCAGAACCTTCTGGAGTTATCCCCCAGGCCTCCCCTCAGCCCTACAGCGGGCAGGTAGCACTCCCTGTACTGAATGCACCCAGCCCTCCGCACCCACACACTGGAGGTGGGGGGCTAGACGGCGGAGAGGGGGCGACACCCCCCCCCCCATCTCCACCCGCCTTGCCCCTTCCCAGCCCCTCGGACCTTCCCGGCCTCCGCTTCGCCCCTCCTCTTCTCCGCCCCTCCCACCGCCCCACCTCCGACCTGCCTCCGCTCCTCCCCACCCTGCTTCTCCTCCGCCCCCGTCTCCGCCCTGCCTCACCTCCCCCCCGAGTCCAGGTTCCGAGCCTCCTGGTGCCCACGCTGCGCGGCCCCCTGCGCGTCTGGGCTCCCCGGCTCCAGGGCCCCTTCCCGCCTGCTGCGTCCGCCCTCCTTTCCTGGGCTTTCGGGGAAACCGCGGTCTCCCATCGGGGCACGTTACCCTGTGCCTTCCCCCCGACTTCGGCGTCAGCTCCTAAGCCCGCAGCTTCTCCTTAGTGCCTTCCATCCGCGCGCCTCCGCCCTCCTCCCGACCGTGCGGCCTCGGCCTCCGTCCGCGAACGCTTCCCGCCCCTGGGGCAGCCAGCTCCTGGCTCCCCGACCGGGCCGCGCCTCCTCCACGCCGCCCTCCGCGCCGGCGGCTCGCGGCCCTCCTCCTCGAGCCCTCCGGCCTTTTCCTTTCCGAAGTTTTGCCTTTATTTCTCTCTTGCTTTTCATTTTCACCGCGTCTCTTCCCTGCCTAGCGTCTACTTGCTGGCGTCTCCCCTCCGCGGGCGCCGGGCTGCGTCCTCAGGGACCACCTCCCGTCCACCAAGGGCCGTCTCCACCTCGTCCCCAGAACACAGCGAACACACCGCGAGCGGGCACGATGCGGCGGCGGGCCACCCGCTGGAGCCCCCGGGGACGGGCGAGGGTCCCGAGCGCGCGCTCCCCGCAGCACCTGCCGCCGCGCCCCACGCCCGGGGTCTCCGCGGCGTCTGCAATGGCTTGTGTCCGAGCCGTCGGGTGCGGCTCTCGGAGCGGAACCGGGCGCGCTCGCGGGGCCAGACCACCTCCGGCTTCCGTGCCCCCGCCCCGAACACCGGTTTCCCCACCCGGGCCCCACCGTTCACTTCACAAAAAATCCCTGCTAGGAAGTTAGGCCCTGGGTTCAGGCGCTGCCGTCTGTCTGCAAGAATAAACCCCAGGGGGGCGCCTGGGTGGCACAGCGGTTAAACGTCTGCCTTCGGCTCAGGGCGTGATCCCGGCGTTCAGGGCGTGATCCGGCGTTACGGGATTGAGTCCCACATCGGGCTCCTCCGCTAGGAGCCTGCTTCTTCCTCTCCCACTCCCCCTGCTTGTGTTCCCTCTCTCGCTGGCTGTCTCTATCTCTGTCTAATAAAATTTAAAAAAAAAAAAAAAAGAAAGAATAAACCCCAGGGCGCTGAGGGCGTCCGTCCTGAGAACCACGCTTCCAAGATGCTCTCCTGCCTTTTTTCTCCGACGGCTTTCCGCGGTCACTCGTCCTGGCGGCCTGGCCATCTCTGCAGGTCCAAACCACACATTCATACGGAACATGTGAATCTCCGCCCACTCACGAGCCTGCCGCTCTGAACACGGAGGGAAAGATTCGAAATCCTGTACAAGTCTCCGATCTTTCCGAGGGACCTTTTCCCATTTTTAGGCCTGTGCTTGGTAGAGAGACCGCGAACTGCGAGCAGGGGCGAAGGGGCCCGGCTCCGGCCAGGCGCAGGAGCAGGTGTGGCCCCACAGCCGCCCTGCTGCCCCCGGAAAGACAGGGCGGCACGGCCAGCTCGCTCACCACCCCCGTCGGCTTCCGAAGAAATAACCAGGGCGAGAAAACAGACACAAAACGCAAACTGAACAGAGAGGACCCAACGTCGTGGCACCTGAGCGGCCCTCGCAGCTCTGGCGGTTGGGCCCGGGCGCGAGGATCGGGGCGAGCAGAGCCAGGCAACCGGCTGGTCAGCTGGCCGCCCAGCTCACTGCACACCCGCAAGGACGCCCGTCACACGCACCAGGACTGTGAGGAAGGCCGAAAACAGCCGGCGCCGTCAAGGATGCCGAGAAACGAATTCCCGCTCCGGCCACGCGCGGGCCCGTCCCCCACAGCGCGGACGGTCCCCACCCGGCCCACGGTCCCGCTCACCAGCGTTCGCGTAAAGACGCCGTTCACAGCAGTAGCAGGAACAAGCCAGACGTCCATCAGCACGTGCACGGACAAGCGGAAGGACGAATATTCACCCGGTGGAATGTTCTCAGCCATGAAAACGAACCAAACGTACCGACACGGGCTCCAGGGACACAAAGGGACACATATCGCACGATCCCCTCACATGAAATACCCAGAACGGGCCCACCTATAGAAACAGAAGGCTGGTCAGAGGTGGTCAGGAGCTGGGGGAGAGGGAAAGAGGAGTACGGGGTTCCCTTTAGGGTGGTTCGGGGCTCTGGAAGCCGGTACAGGTGGTGGTGGCACAAGGCTGCAAACGTACTTCTTGCCACCGAACTGCACACTTTGAAGAGGTCACGGCTTGGCTTTTCTATTATATAAGTTTTATCACAATTAAAAGAAACACAAAATAAAAGCTTCTGTAACTTTCTGATGTTTTCCAGGAGAGAAAAAGAGGATTTGGAACGGGACGTCAGGCACAGAGAGAAACCCTGCTGGCCCAGAGCACGTGGCCAAACACGGTTGCCTGCGAGCTGAATCCGCGCCACACATGCTTCCAGCCGGCCGGCCAGCAGCTCTGCACACCGCGGGCAACGTCTAACGTTTGGGTCACGTCATCCTTAACAGTCCCAATTTCTGCGACCTGAACGGATCAGCCACCCGGAACGTGTGGGCCTCGGTCTGCACATACCCACCTAGACGTGAGCACACACCTCACGGCAGGGACAGCGGGGACATGGAAGCCACCCGGCTGGCCACAGAAGGGAGCAGCCCAGCCCCCCAGTGTCTCCCCTAAGACTACAAAAAACTAGTAAACACCACTGGGTGTTGCCCAGAGAAAACAGCAAATGCTACAAGGCACATATTCCAGGGCCAGGCATGTCATTGAAAAGTGGAAATATATTCGGAACAGAAGTCACACTACCTGATTCTAAAACTCACGTCTCATTCACCGGGAAGGGATACGCGAATCCCATGGTCGAGCCACAGGTTGCTCTCAGCGCCAACCGTCTCAGAAGCAGACCCCACCGCAATCTTTTCCAGCAGGTGTCTTCTTTGTTGCCGGGGACAAAGGGAGCTATTCACACATCATCTGATACAGGAACGGGGTAGAGAACGGGAGAGGGAAAGACAGGCCAGCGACAACCCTGTACCTCATGCCTTGTTCTTTTGTTGTTGTTTTTAAAGATATTGCTTATTATTTATTTGAGAGAGAGACTGAACGAGAGAGAGAGCATGAGCAGGGGGAGGGAGAGGGAGAAGCAGGCTCCCTGCTGAGCAGGGAGCCCAACGTGGGGCTCCATCCCAGGACCCTGGGATCCTGACCTGAGCTGAAGGCAGACGCTTCACCGACTGAGCCCCCCAGGCACCCCTACCTCATGCCTTGTTAACCATGTTTGCTTTTAGTCTTTGAAAGACATGTGGTTACGTTGATTGTTACCAAGCTCACAATTATTCCTCGCAAGAATCATTTATTTAAAACAAAAACAAAGCCAAAAAAAAAAAAAAAGACCCATGGTGGCTGAGAGAGGGCGCGCTCAGGCCGTTAGCCTCTGTCTCCGTTCCAGTTCGACGGGATTCTTACTTCTCCCTGCGTCAAAGCAAAGACTGGCTAAACATAGACATGAGGGCCCCAACTCCACGGCCAAGGCCAGACTGAGGACCCCTTGCACGGCACTCACCTCACTCCCTCCCCATCCCTTACCTCCCCTCCTCCACAGAGAACAGGGACTGAGAATAAACCCTACTGATAACAAGATTATCCTGGCCTGGATTTTCTTTGGAAATGGAGAATATACTTTCTTTCAAGCTCGGCTACAAGTCACAAGCAACGGAGCCTTCCTTCACTGAGAGCATTTCGGTGTCATGATAGACGGTTAGAACTTCTGTTAAAGCACTAAAAAGACCACCACCACCGGGGCCCCTGGGATGTGAGACGGGGTCCAGGTTACTCTGACACCTGCTAGTGGCTGCCGCTGGCGGAACTCACCAAAAGGGCTCTGACTAGTGACCAACCACACCCACCCCTGAGGGCCACTCCAGTCCCCGCACGCCACACAGAAAGCAGCACTCCCTCTGAAATTTGAAATAAATGTACTTTACGTGAACCCAAAGTACATATTTTCAAATTGACAAGATGACATGCAAATTAAGAAAGGCTCAGGGGCTAAAAAAATGAAGAATGCAACATACTGAAGGCTGTGGCTTTAAAAGTGAAACACTGACAGCAAATAAAAGACTCAAACCTGGTGTTCCCCACATCTTCCCTGATTTGCTTTTGGTCTGGTTCCTTCCCTTTGTATTTCTTTGAGTTTCTAGCTTCATCTGTTCAGTATTCTCTTCTTCCTTTAATCAAAGAAATGTTTCAACGTGACTCCCAAGGGGAAAAACGCAAAGCCAACACTGAAACAATGTCTTTGATGGGAAGAAACAGGAACTGCACAGAGAAGTGATAAGATCACCCCCTCCCTCTCCTTCTCCAGTGTGATAGCCAGGCCCTTGCTCCGCACCACCTGTATCCGCCTCCCTCTCCTTCTCCAGTCTGATAGCCAGGCCCTTGCTCCGCAACACCTGTATCTGTCTGCAGACGCACACTCCTCCCAACCGGTTCTCCAAGCTGCAGGCAGGGCTCAATTAGACTAAGCGATTACAAGAGCCCAGCCAGCTGGTGAACAAAATCACAACCCACCTAGCAAAGGCCACTTCTTCCCAAAACTATCCTATTATCTCATGAGGGCAACTTTATCCTTCACCAAGAATGGCTTCAAATCAGACACTTGACCACCTCCCCTGGCCCCTCCTTTATCTGTAACTGCATATCCCCGACTGTAAGAAAACACAGGGGCCGGGGAAGCATCGTGGAAGACCCCAGGGCAAGCAACAGGTCAGCTCTGAAGGTGAGCCTCGTCCCACGTGGCACCCGTGTGCTATGACCTGTCGAGCCGGGAGCTGATGGTGCAGCCAGCTGAGTCCACACCTAAAACACAGCAACAGCTAACCCAGCCCGCAGCCAAGAGAAGAGCAAAGGCACACTGTCCATGAGGTCTGTGTTGGATCTGACAGTCCACAGATGTATTCGTTCTTGACCCCCGTTGTCACTCTTTTATTAGTCTCTCCAGAAACAGCTTCCGCTAACAGGTCCTGAGCATTTTCCTGGGTTTTATACGTCATCATGCCTATACTTTTAAGTACTACAACCAAGTATTGGGAATGCACACATAGACTCCACTGAAAAGAGCCCGTTTGCCAACTCTAGCTGAGTACTTACGGCTTTAGAAGTGTCAGACGAGAAGAAAAAGGAAAAAACCCTGTAAACTCAAGGTGTTACAAGATTACAGGGCGTTACTAGCAAGGTGACAAGGAGGAGGGCTGCACGGAGTCAGGAGCGAGGAGCTGGAAGACCGGCTCCCTAAGCTTAGCCGGAGTTGGACAGGCAGGCTCCAGGGCAGGAAGCCCTTTAGGGCAGAGGAAGGGGACGTGGGGTGGGTCAGCTCCCCTGAGGACTGGAAACCCTGGGGCCCTGGGACTGGCGCAGGCGCTCTCCCTGTGCAGCAGGTGTGGTCCCGGCCACCCCACCCCCACCCCTGACTCCGTTCCGCAGGAACAGGGGGCAGGGAGCAGGGACAGCCTTGCAGAGAGGGCAAGGGGACATGAGCAGGAGGCACCCCGAGGGGGGCACCGAGGCATAGCAGGGGTCACCAAGGGCACAGCCCAGGTTACCGAGAGGAATGAGCTCAGCGGCGGGAACAAGTCACCCAGGGCACGGCCTCCTCTGGGCCCCACGCTAGCCCCTGCGCCCTCAGGCCGGGTCTCATCCCCTCTGCGGGTGTGCCAGGCTCCCCGGAACCCCCAAACCCAGAGCACCTGCGCCCCCGGCCAGGGTCCGCAGTCCCAGACGCACAGTCGCTGCCCCCACGTGCTGCTGGCTGCCGCGGGGGCCTCTGGGAAAGCTGGCTGGCGCATGCGCAGCTGATGGGGCGGGGCAGGGGCGGGGCGGGCCGCACAGGAGCGGCCAGGGCCAGGCCAAGGCTGACCACGGTCCCTCCTGGACCCTCGCACGCTGTGCTGGGACTTGGGCCCTGGAGGAGTGCAGACATCACGCTGCTTTTGCTGTCTGAACGCTGAACGGGTTACTGTTGGAGAGAAGCTCACAGAACCATGGTGGATGGCCAGGGCGCCGCGGGTGTGCGGGGGAGCCCTGCGTGCTGGGCGCTGGGCTGCGTGTGGGGTGTGGGGCAGACGACCGTGTTCTTCAGTCACCCTGAAAGCACAGCAGGGCTGACCGAGTCTGCAGAGACAGTCGGGGCAGGAGACGCCTGAGCTGAGTCGGGAACGTGGACAGTGGACTCCAGGCAGCCAGGGGGCCGTGTGGACGAGGCCACAGCCAGTGGCTGCAAATGGCACGACAGCTGTTGTGGGTGCACTGTGGATGCAAGTGTCCGACGCTGGGTTCCCCCAGCAGCACACCCTCTGTGCAAATACTTTATTTGGGAAGGCGGCCGGGGCAGCACCGGTAAGGGAGCCGGACGAAGGCCAAAAGCGGGAGAGGCCAGGCCCACGGGTGCTGGAGCGCAAGCTCGCGCTGTGGCTCCGTCGTGCTGGGGGCCGCTGGGAGAAGGTAGACGACGCCTCCAGAGTGAGGTGGGGCTCCTCCAGCTGAGGGGGACCGGAGCACTGCCTCACTGGCTGAGAAGGGCCCTCCTGAGGGTCACAGGTGCCTGTGGAAGGAATCGGAGTGCAGAGGACACCTGGCCAGGCCGCGGAGCCTGTTGGCCGAACTGTTTGAGCGTGCGTGAGAGTGTGAGCGAGAGTGTGTGCCTGTTGGGGCACGGATGCAGCTGCCAGGGACGGGGGGCACCGCCGGCTCAGCTAACGCAACCACATCCTTCCCCTGGCACTGTAGAGATGACTGGGCCTTGGTGGGCAGACGGCCATGGGGCAGGGAGGCCTGCAGGACGCCGAACGCCTCCAGCCAACGGGAGACAGAATCGAGGCTGGAGGGAGGTGGAAACTAGGAGCCTGCAGGGTTCCAGTCCGCGCGGCTGCCTGCGGCGTCGGCTCTTCTCCTCCGGCCCGGGCGCAGGAAAACCACCCGAAAACCTGCAGAGGGGGCGTTACAGTTTGATCATTTTATAAGTTCGAGTGCCTTTGTGTGAGATGATTAAAGATGCCGCTTTCCTGCCTTCTGAACAAACGGACGGTAAGTAAATAGGTGTGTTCCTGCCTCGGTGAGTCATGGCCCGACGGCAGCCTTCTGCGGGGCCGGGGCCTCACGCTGCCAGCGAGCGCGTGCCGCCCGAGCTTTGCGTGAAGATGGCAGCTAATCTACAATGGTGCCTGGATTTGCTCGAGCCCCACGGAGGCTGTGCTCATTCTATTCAGAACGCCACAGGAACAATAACCAAAAAGGGGAACCATGAAGGCAACATCCATCATATGCTTCTTAAAAACCCCTTGTCAGCGCCAGTGACGATGGCATTACCGCTCAGTCACTAAGATTAAAAATTAGTCATACGTGGAAAATAGAAACAGGTTTTCAGGGAGAAGGAAGCTGTGGTTCCACTGAATAATGCCCCCTTTTTTGCTTGGTATATGAATGATGCGTATTTTCTGATGATCCATATTTTTGAGGGCAGCTCTGTCTAGGTGGTTCCGGATTTGGGGTAAAAGCCTTGTTCTCAGGGGACTGGCAGGGCAGATGTCAAAAACATTTTATAAATCATATCCCAAACTGTCTGACAATAAGCTATTCGGTGGTCATGTCAGAGTTACCTCCATCTAGAATCTGAATCTTTCTGGCTTAGGTGACGAATGATAGTTTTTGGAATTAAGGGTTTTTTTCCCCCCACATACCACGAGCTATCAGGATGGCACAATCATTATCCAAGGTCTCATCTGGCTGGCCCGTGCCCTCTCACCCCTACAAACCACCAATCCCCCCCCATGGAGCCCCACCCCCCTGCCACCACCTCTGTCCCTCGGCAACCCACGGTCAGTGGGGGACCTTGCTTCCTCGGTCACCAACACACAGAAACAGTCCACGGGGAGCCTCTGCCGCTTCCCAGCCCCACGGGCACCGTGCCGATGTCCTCCTTTCCACTCCCTTCTGTTCTGTGGTTGGACTGTTAGTACTTTTGCCAAAGGCCAGCCGGCCCTGTGGCCCTCCCCTGACCCCACGGCCAGGGGTCACACCAGTTCTGTGCCCCATCCAGAGCAGAACTCCCCAGACATGTGTTCACTTCATACGTCCACTTCCTCTCCAGCTCACTTTTGATTCGGATCCAAGCAGCCTTTTGTCCACACCCCCCTGAGAAGTCTCCTGGCAAGGTCTGCACCGGTCCGTACCACATCCCTGGTCTCATCCCTCTAGCCGTCGGCAGCATGACACAAGGCATCGGTCACCAGTCACCAGCTGTTCTTTCCCCAGGTTTCTGGGTGCCGTCTGGTTCTGTCCCTGCTGCTTCAGGCTGCCCCTCCTCTTCCAGACCACTATGGTGAGCTAGCCGGCCCTCTGTCCATGAGGGTTCTCTTGTGGCTGCACAGCACAGACACCCACACGTGGCTCTGCCTGCAGCCTCGCCCAGGCTCCCGCTCAGCAGGCTGCCCCCCACCCATCCGCTGCCCCACCAGAGCTCCCTGCCGACCTCAGCCCCAGGACGCAGAACACCCCCCCACAGGAGGAGGCACGCCAGCGGGTTTGGGGGCGGCCTCCGTGGTGGAACACGTGCCTGACGGCCATGCTCAGAGACACCCCAGGGCCCTTCCAAGGATAGAACCAGTTCCCCACAGTGGCCGGGAAAGAGCCTGTGGGGTCAGGCCAGTCGATCATATTTACAAAGACGATGATTTGCCCCACCCCTGTTTCCTTGGACCTCATTCCTGAAAAATATCATTTCCCCAGAAGCCAGCAGGCAGGCCAGCTGCCTCGCTCAGAGCAAGACGTCTCCCTCCCTCCCCACGTGCACACCCAGCACCTTTATATCCAGGAGGGAAGGAGCATAAACGTGGCCTGGGAAGAGTCTAGAGTGCGGTGGACATTCAGTGCCCGCGGCGCCCGCTCCTGCCAGGGCCCCTGCGCAAGGCCCCCTGAAGAAGGGAGCTCTAAGGAGTTCTCGCTGTTCCCAGATGGCGTTTTATATTGTGCCCCTGCAAGCCGTTCCTCCTAATGACTCTCACCTTGTCTTCAAATAAGAATAAATATGTGTGTCTGTCCTCTGGGGCCTTTGACAGCCGCGCTGGCCCCTGACTTGGGCGGGATTGATGGCGCGGTTTCGCCAGGAAGCCAGGTGCATCTTTCACCAAAGGCATCTCCAAGTGATGAATGGCTTTCTCACAAACACAAAATTGTTGATCGTATTTACAAACAATTCATTTTTCACGTTCCGTTGACTCTCCTCCGCGTCCCCGGGTGACAGCCCCACCGCTGATGCATTGGGGGCGATTACTGCCATTGATTAAGGCTTCCTGTGGTCCCGCGGAGCCCGCTTCTCCATTTGTCACAGACAAGTGGCTCGCACGCCGCGGTACATCATGTTCTCTCCCTGCTTCACTGTTATTTGTTTTCCAATTGATGTCGTGTACCCTCTAAGCACAGGTGCGTACCGGAACCCCAGCGTCCTAGCACGCCACGACTGTGGGCAAATGCGTGCGTCGTTAGACGGTCTGGCGCCCGACCCTCCGCCTCACACCCTGACCCCCCTGCCTCCCTGTCTGAAGAAGCACACGTGTAAATAAACAGGGTCAGCACCTAACTGAGACTTGGGACGGGAAAGAAAGTCACCAAAGTGCCACCACTTGCTTGACATTTAAGATTGAATTTTTCAGCACTTCCTGGGGACAGACCTCGAAGTGGCCCAATCCAGACTCAGGGAGGATTTTCTAGAGTCGGCTGCTTTCACCCTATTTCTCTCCCTAGACCGGTACCGCATGATGACAGTTCTCCTACGGCGTCTGGCACGGCCAGGAGATGGGCTGGTGTGGTCAGAAGGTGCTGGACAGCGTGACCGCCGGGCTATGGGCAAGGCTGTGGGCACGTCTCTGGACTCCTGGCCAGCCAGGTCCTCATGTGGGACATGTGGAGGCTCGGAAAGGAACCTGAGTTTCCACCCGGCTTGACCGCCCGCACGCTCGTGTCCACCTCAAGAGCCGTTGGGCTCGGACTTGCAAAGTGTGGATGTGTACGCAGGTGTGAGGCCGACTCGCCAGCACGCACCAGCTCCGTCTGTGGAAACCCCCGGGAGGCCTGCGTCCCCTCCAGCACCGACCAGCCATCCGTGTGTCTTTTCTACTCCAAATTCTCCACATCCACATTTCCCATTCTCTCGTTTTCCCCTCATTTTTTTTTTTACCTGAAAAGTACAGTAGTGCATTCTTGCTGCGACAAGTCCAATAACGGAAGCGTGCGTGGCCAAGCCCGGCTGGCGGTGCTGCCGGTTACGCAAACAGGCGTGTTTGGAGTCTCCCTCC
Organism: Ursus americanus; assembly: GCF_024610735.1. NCBI lineage: Eukaryota > Metazoa > Chordata > Mammalia > Carnivora > Ursidae > Ursus > Ursus americanus. The sequence goes on along the minus strand of NC_142135.1, from coordinate 1,284,670 downwards.
TTTCTGTTTAAAAAACTGACGTGGGTTTTCCCCACATACATGTTATTTTGCAGTTCGTTCTGTTTACTTGCTGATGCGACGTGGGCTTGCTTCGAAGTCATGCTAGATTTTGCCGGACCTTTGGCAGGAGGCCCTGGGGTTGTAGGCAGGTTTTTACCTTTATTTTTGTATTAATTCTGACATTTTTACTTCAGAAGGTGTGGTTTCTAAAAGCGGGTTCACGGAACCAGAGCGTGCACATTTTAGATCTGCATAGCTCCCTCCAGACGACTTACCGAGAAGGCGCTGTCTCTTCACCCTGCGCCCCTGGGCACGTGACCACCCCTCTCCAGTGTTTGGCGAGCTGTGCCTCCCAAAAGCCGACGGTCCCACTGTTGCCAGCTTTGCCTTGCCCTGACCGCCAGTGCAGGAGAGCGTATTTTCATGTCTATTTCGTGTTTGTATCCTGGGTGGGATGTCACCTCTTGGTCCCTGGCCCAACACCTCCATCCCCCACCCACCTCTACTGCACCCCGCAGGTCGGGTGAGGCTCAGGGTGGGGGAAGGGAGGCCACGGGCCGTGGGGTCCTGGACTTCGTGGCCGGGGCTGGGGCTCCGGGGTGCCCCCCCGCCCCCTCCGCTCCTCCACGCTGTCCCATACCCTCACACCGGTGCTGTGTTCTGTCTCCTCTGTTTGGTGTCTGCTCTCCTGGCCGGACGCAGACTGACACCTAACCTTCCCTCACTTTGTCTGTGCTCACCTTGGACTATTTTGGAATCAGTTTTAGGGCTCTGTTACTTGAGGGGCTCGCTCCTCCTTTATCACATGGGTTGCACTTTTTCCCTCTCTCTTCTTTGTCTTTTGACTTTTTCCGGATGTCTTTTGTTAGGCAGAAATGTTAAATCTTGATCTTGTACAAATTTTCCTCTATGGTATCTGGATTTTCTGTTTTGATATAAAATCTTCCTCCAATCCCGAGGTTATTCAAATTATCTCCTTTTTCCTCTCACGCGGTTGTCAGTCTGCTTGTTTACACGGAAATCTCTAAGCCCCCTCAGGGCGAGCTGACGTTTTTTACAGTAGGTCCATATTTCATGAAGGTGCAGGGACGTCCAGCCACAGTTCAGGTCTGGTTTAAGTTGCTGAGTAGAATTGTATGCACCTCATAGATCGTGTTCGCTTCTTATTACATTTCCTCCTCGACATCAGATGGTCTTGTCACACTTGTGACTGAAAATATTCCGGATTTCTATGTTTCTATTTCTAGTCCTGCATGTATGTTTTAAGCAAGTGTTCTTTATACAGTGCCCTAATCTGCTCAGGCTGCCGCCACAATACCACGGGCTGGGCAGCTTACAACAGAAACTGGTGGGCAGCTTACAACAGAAACTGGTCTGCTCACAGTCTGGAGGCTAAGTCCAAGACCGAGACGCCAACGGCTTCAGTTCCCGGTGACGGTCCTCCCCCTGCTCTGCAGACGGCTGCCTTCTCGCGGCCGGGGGGGGGGGGCTGCCTGCTGGGGGCTGCAAGCTCTGATGGGTCTGCTTACGAGGGCCCCACCCCCCACAGCCTCGTCTAAGCCTAACCACCCCCCAGCCCTCCTTCCAAACACCGTCACATTGCGGGCAGGGCCTCAACGTATGGGGGGGGGGGGCGCAGTTCCATCCCTCACGTAGTTAGCTTAGAACCAGCCACCTCACCAGATTCTCCAATCAGTTCGGATAGTTCTTTTGGCTGATATTCTTGGGATTTCAAATTATGCAATCACATCACCTGAATATAAAGATAATTTTGTCTCCTTTCCCTAGGATTTTGTTTTCCTGCATTATTATTATTATTATTATTATTTCCTTAATGGAGAACTACAAAACAGCTCAGAAGGATAGCGGTAGTGGCAGGCGTTCATATCTTGTTTAAATGTGGACGGCTTTAGGATTTCAATATGTAATATACTCATGGTCTGCGTTCGATACACGGTCTTTATCAAATTGAGGTAGTCCCTTCCATGTCTGTTGTACTCAGAATTTTTTATAGAATAGTGGCTGATTGTTCAGATGTGTTGGGGGCCCTGTGGAGATTACCACATGGCTTCCCCTCTGTAAATCCGAGATTGCCTTGGCCGGCGGGCTCCTGATGCGGGGCCTGCTTGGTCAGGCCGGCCACGATCGGCACGCTGCTCGATCTGATTTGCTCTCATTTATGTTCCACTGGTGAATCTGTGCTGTGTTGGGACCCTTCTGGCTTCAAGCATCAGAAAGCCCAACTTGGGGTGACGGGGATGGAGAGACTAGTAATGTCAGCAAGCCAGAAACCAGAGGAGGAGCAAGGCCCAGACTGTCAGCCACCCTCGGTGTGTCTATGCTTTCCCCCGAATCGCAAGCTGACCGCACAGTTCTTGGCGTTGTGCCCAGTAATGACAGAGTCCAGGGGCAGGGAGACATGGTCTCCTCCCATGGGGCTCTCCCAGGCGTACCCTGAAGATCCCCTCTGGACCAGCTGCATCCTCAGCCTCTGGGTGCAGATCGGTCACTGGCAGAAGGCCTGCGGGGACCTCTGCAGTTCACCGTGCCCTGCTGGCGTCTGGGCAGTGAGTCTGGGCTGCCGTACCCAGGCTCTGACATCACCCTCTCCCCATGGTTCCAACTCCCTTCAGTTATACCCCAGTGGTCTACACCTTCTGGGTGTAGACTGGCCATCCCTCCCTGGAGCATGTGGCTTCACCAGGGAAGCAGTCCCAGGAGCCAAAGGAGACTCCACTGACAGGGGTGGGGCAAGTGGATGGGGCCAGGCCACGCACAAAGTCTGCAGCCTATGTTTGTTGATGGATTGACCCACAGCGTCTTGGGCCCTCTCTTCGGCAGACCTGGCGTGTGAGCCTGGCAAGCTGGGTCAGGAACCAGCATCCCTTTGGTAGCTTGGCCTGGTTTGACTAGCGGGGAAAGCGTGCGTTCCCGGCCGACTGGACAGACTTGCTGCGTGCCTGTGGGAGTCCGGATCCTCTCAGCGGCTCAGTCTATGGCTACTGGTCTGGTCCTGTCTTCTCCGTTTTCTTGGGTCAGCTTTGGTCAGTTAAGTCTTGATCCAGAATCATCCATTGTCTCTAGACCTTCTAGTTTACGTTCCTAATGCGTGCTGAGGTTGCAGAATCTCCCCTGCAGCCCCTCTTCCTTCACGTGGTGTATCTGTGTCTTCCCACCACTCACCGTCACCCCAAACCCGTTCTTGTCTCCCCGACGGACAGAATCCGACTGTGTTTGAAATAGCAACGTGCCAGCTAGAGGTCCTGGCCTCTCCTGCAGCCATGAGGGGCTGCAGGACGCAGCTCAGGGGCAACTGGGGGAATATTTGCTTTCCTCTTTGACACTTCTTTTCTCTTTTTTCTCCCTGAAACACAGAGATGAGGTCTGAGGAGGAGTAACCGGTCTCCATTAGGAGACAGGAAGCACAGGACAGGAGCCTGGGAGTGGGTACCCTGGCCACGCCCCGGGCTTCCACCACCCGCTTCGGAATGGTAGTCTGGGGAAGAACAGTAAGCATCTCACTCCCTGTGGCTGAGCAACCGTGTCGGGATCTCCTGCAGTCAGAGGGCCAGTCCTTGTTGATACAATCCCTCTTTTCACTGATGGGCCCTCTCAAGGATTTATGTACTTTGTTTGTTCCCCACTCAGTTTTTTTGATATATGACTGACATTAACTTTTAATCTTCAGTAATTTCCTCTTTGTACTTTCTTTTGATTTGGCGAATTCGTGTCATATGTGTATATATGTACACACACCTATTACAGGCAGCAAACTCACCCAAGTTTAGAGAATTGCCTTTGGTTTATTCCATACATTTTATAGTGTTATTTACTTTCTACTTACATTTTAGGTAATGTGCAGTTTGTGTTTTAACTTTCTTTCAATTCAAACCTCATTTTAGAAATATCTCCTCATTTCCAAATGGTTGTTTTCCTTTGGATGTAAACATTCACTCTCTAAAAAACAAGCTTTGGGATTGTTTTATCATTGAAGGTGCACAGTTCACCAACCACATAGTTCTGCAAGAACTGCTTAGCAAAACAGCAGCCTCCCCCGGCTCCCGGCTGCCCCTCCCCAGGGGCAACCCCTTGGGACTCCCGGAGTTGGTGAGTTGGTGGCATTGCTTCTGTTTAGGGAGCGCTGTTTCCTAATTTTGGGGTTACTCATTGACTTAGCCTTTGAGAATGAAGTGTCAGCATCTCTCCCCTCCACTTGCCCTGTTTCCCAACGCCTTAACCTCTCCCTTCCTCCTAATAGAATCAAGTGATAATTGCCCTGAGGTCAAGATGCCAGGAGGACATCTGAGTACATTATTACGGCTATGAAAAGGAATGCACAGCTGAGTCAGGTAATATTCTGTGATTATTTTTTATTTTCCCTCTAGTTACCGAGTGTCTTAATTTGTTGCCAGATTGTTGTGTCAGATGGTGGGGCAGGCAAAGAAGCTTAGCTTACAGGGTTTAGCTGCGCGGACTGTAGGCCTCCGCGTGCATGCGGGGGGGAGAGCAAGCCCATGGCTCAGCCGTGACACCGCAGGGACCAGGGACCCGGGCGGGCGGTTAGGATGGGGAGGCTGGAACTTCAGGCTTGGTTACTGCTCAGGCACCGCCGTTTCTGCCCTTGCAAACGGTGTGTCGCTGGGTGAGGCGAGTCCAACTGGAAATCTGAGTGTGTTCCTGCGCCACCTGGGACCCAGGGAAGCTTTGGAGGGACCCGCGTGTCCCATTGCTGGGACAGCCCTGCAGGGAGCGCAGACTCTGGCCAGAGTCTGATTCAGGAAGCAGGCCAGTGCTGCCGGCCAGGCTGGTCCTGGAGGCCAAGGTGGTTCTAGAAGTTGTTTGTGGGAGATTCTGCAAGCGGATTGCCGGGTCGGGTTCCGGGGACGGCTTCGAGGGAAGGTTCTGGAAGCAACTTCTCCCTCTGTGACAGCGGACCATGCAGACAACACCCTGGCTGGGGTCAGGGCCGAGCCCGCGTCTGCGAGCAAAGAGAGCAGGCATTGATGAAGGACTGGCACCAGCGCTTGCTCAACACACGCGTTAAGAACCCCATTGCGAACATTTCTTCGGACAAGCTCCTCGGAGCGCCCTATTGCCTTGGGGGCGGGACCCAACGGCGCGGGGCAAGCTCGGGGAGTCGGCTCAGCGAGCCGACCACGCAGGCGCCTGGAAGGTCGGGCTGGCTGCGTTTGGGAGTTGCTTTTTTCCTTTTTCCCCAACTTTTCCGCACGCTGAGCTGACGCCGGGGCGCATGCGCAGTCCGCACCCCGCCCGGCCGCGCGGCTTTGGTCCGGGCGGTTGCCAGGGGCGACCGCATTCCCCAGAGACTCCGTGGTCGGGTGGGCGGGGCCCGGCCTACCCCAGCCCTCCTTCCTCGCGCTCTGGTTGGCTGTGACTGCTGTTCGTTGGAGCCGTCGCGGCCGCCGATTGGGCAAAGACAAGTTTCGCACGCTCGGCTCGGCCCCACGCCCCTTCAGCCGGCCCGCGCCCGCCACCCGGGAGGAGAGAACAGCGGGGGACCCGGCGCAGCGCCTGGGAGGGACCTGCGCCGGCCTCGGCTTCCAGGCGGGCTCGGCCCGAGCGGCGGGCGGCGATGATCCCCGAGGAGAAGCTGGACGGCCCGGGCGCCGGCGAGGAGAGCGCGAGGCTGCAGGAGGCAGGCAGCGTTCGCAAGGTGGGCGCGTCCGCGGGGATGGAGGTCTCCGGGAGGAGGGGTCCGCGACCCCCAGCCCGCTTTTGCCCGCCACCCGCGGCCGGAGGGTGCGGGGCTGCGGAGTCGGCGCTGGCTTCTCAGGTCTGAGCGCGCGGCAAGACTTCTGGCAGTCCCCCATTTCACTGGACCCTAGAGGCAAGCCGGGCTTACCTCTGGGGAAACTGAGGCTCGGCTTAGAGCCCGAGCCCGCGTTGCGTGCCTGTGCTGGGCTCCTCTCTTGCGGGTTTGGGCTCATCCTGTGCCGCCCAGGAATGGGTGGGAGCGCAAGTATAGCTCCGTTTTCTCCGCCGCTCCGGGGGGGCGCTTCTGGGGGGGGGGGCGTTCTATGGCAGGTATTAGGCTCCATGTGTGACAGCCCGTGATCCTCGCGCTAGTTCCTGGTGCCCGTCATTCCTCCTTTCCCAGCTTTTCCCTCCCTCTTCCCAGAGCTGCTCAGCTTTGCCCTGGGCACCTGGCTGGGTATTTAATGAAACTTTCCGCGGCAGGCAGCCGGAGCCTCCCGGGAACAGGAAATGGCTGCAGGACTTCACAGATGGGCAGTTTGTCCTTTTCTCACTCCCCACGCACCTCCTCACCCTCTGAGGTCCCTAACCCTGGGGCGCTGACTAGGACTGTGGATCATTTGCAGGAGTACTGGGGAAGCTCTGTAAGGGGGGGTAGGAGGTGGAGACCTGGGCAGTCCGTCCTGGGAAGGAGGGGGCTGCTCCTCTCTGCAGCCTGGTGCTTAGGCGTGCCCGGGGGTCACCAAGAGGCCGTCCCGGTGTTCATACTCAGCCCATGAGGGGTGCTACATCGCTCAGAGCAGCTTCTGGCTTGGAGGCTGCAGGTTTCCCCCTTTCCAGCACACCTCTCCAGGAGCAGTGGACTTCGGAAACCAGACAAACGGTGTTAATGAAGATAGCCCTCCTAAGCTGATGGCCTCTGCCCAGCGCGTGGACCACCCCCTCCCCAGGCAGATGGACATAGCTGCTGGCCCAGAGCCTGCCGGAGCTTTGCAGTCGGGCCTGCAGAAGGGAGGGATATAGCTTCAACTGTGGCGTGGTTCTCTCTCCCCAGGTTCTCAGGCCTCCTGGAGGGGACTCTGTCCAGGGAAGTCTTCCCTGATTGATCCCTCTTGAGAACGCTGGAGTGTGGGGGACATGTTCAGTCATAATCCAAGGTGGCCATGCACCAGGAGCCTTCAATGTGGGAGGGTGTGAGGCCTTCTTTAGGGTGCCCTCTTCGAGGGACTGGGACAAGATATAGCCCCCAAGGGTCTGAAACTGCCCTGTGCCTGACAGTGGGGGGGGGGGCACGCCAAGGAAAATAGGCCACATTTCCGCCAATAGGTGGAAGATGGTGGACACTGCAGGAGGCTAGCCTCAGCACTGCGTGAGGACAGCTTCCTGTCCCTGCATCAAGACAGGGTCCTGGGAGGCACTGGCCTCATCCCCGCTGTGCTCAGGGGCCGTGTGACCGTCTTTGGGGACGTTGCCCAGGGAAGGTGCACTCTGAGAAGTTATTCCTGGCTCCAGGGCTGGTGACCGTCCCAAACAGAAGGCCCCTAAATGGCCAGGAGGAGGCGTGGTGGCCCGGGGCCAGAGAGCTGCTCCAGCTCCCCACCCTGGCTCCTGCGGAAGCCCCTCACCTGCCCTGGCTGGAGCCTCCAATCACCTGTCTGCAGCATCACTGTGGCTAGGAGCCCCACATCTCCGCTTTCAACTGCCGTACAGCTCTCCTGCCCCAGGGCCCCCAGACGTGGGCAGCTGGCAGGATTGCCCCATATAATGAGGAACCATGGCTGAGGTGGGCAGTGGGCAGTCAGGAGGCCTGACCTGCTGCCTGTGAGCTGAGCGACCCTGGTTCTGTGGTTTGAGCCTCTGCCCAATGGGACCCCACAAGTAAACAGCTGGGATAGAGCCCATCCCAGAGTCAACATGGGCCAAGCGCCCCAAAGAGCAAGAGGGCTGGAGGGCCAGCCTCCAGCACCCTGTAAGCAGGCCCTTTCCATTAGCACCTTGGCAAGAGGAGGGCTAGGTCATCCCCGCATGGCCATGTGGGAGCTCATGCTAGAATTCTGTGGGTAGAGTGGATTATGGGGGTTACGGAATGAAATTCCTAGGTGCAGAAGGGGGGGCGCCTGGGTGACTCAGAGGGTTAAGCATCCGACTCTTGATTTCAGCTCAGGTCATGATCTCAGGGTCGTGAGATCAAGCCCTGCTTCAGGCTCCACGCTCAATGGGGAGTCTGCTTGAGATTCTGTGTCCCTCTGCCCTTTCCCCCTACTATACATGCATACAAGCACTCTCTTTCTCTCTCTCTCAAATAAATAAATATTTTTAAAAAGATTTTATTTATTTGAGAGGGAGAGCACGTGCACAAGCAGGGGGAGCTGCAGGCAGAGGCAGAGGGAGAAGCTGACTCCCTGCTGGGCAGGGAACACGATGTGGGGCTGGATCCCAGGATCCGGGGATCCTGACCTGAGCCGAAGGCAGACACTTAACCGATGGAGCCACCCAGGTGCCTCCATAAATAAATATATATATTTTTTAAAGTGCAGAAGGATGTGTGGTGAGCAGTTGGCCACCTCCTGCCAGGGGCTCCCAGAGCCCAATCGCACTGGTACTGCTCCACAGAATAGGCCCCGCTTCTTCTTGGGGCCGCGGTCCCGGCCATGTCCCGCACCTGCTATGATCCTCCTGGCCCGACTGCCCCCACTCCCCTCCTTCTGTGCTCGTGCCCCTCAGCCAGGCCTGAGCTGCCCCGGGCTACCTGTGGAGCGGGCTCTGGGGCCCGCGGCCTCCACTCCCACGAGTCTCCTGTCACTTGGAAGCTGTTGACAGAGGCCCGGCCTGGCCCCTGTGACCTGTAGCCTCTCCACAGGGCTCTGAGCCCCTGGCTCAGACACCGCATGGCCGCCCGCAGAGCCGCAGGGCCCGGGTCCACCAGCAGATCACGAAGGAGCTGCGCATGCGAACAGGGGCCGAGAACCTCTATAGGTAAGTGCCGGCGGCCACCTCCGTCCCTCAAGAGAGTGGCGCCGCTGCCGCCTGAGGCCCCCTGCAAGCCAGCCCATGCTGAGTAATGGACGTGAGGCAGTGACCTGGGTAGGTGCCCGCTCTCGCGGTCTGGTTTGGGAGAGGGACATGTGAGTAGGTGACGATGGCCGTTGTGGGCTCCCAGGAGGAGGGGCTGGACATCCACTGGGGTCTGGGGCAGCGTTCAGCTGAGAAATCCTCACAGACCACCCAGGCTCCTAGCTTGGCGGACCTCACTGGCAGGGGTCAGCTCAGGGCCAGCCAAGGGCCATGTGGGGCCAGAGGGGGCTGGTGTGTGCGGGGGAGGGGGGCTCTGACTTCTACGTGGTGACCTGCAGGGGTTTCTCAGGCAAGGCACTCTTTAGGCCGAACTGTGACAGTTGTCCCAAGACTGGGGACCTGGGAAAGTAACCTCTGGGTTGAAGGGGTGCCTCCCCTTAGAACAGTGAGCTGCACATCTGCTTGGACCTTCAGCCATGTCTCCGTGAGCCCACTCTGGGGGCGATGGCCCAGGGAGATGGTCCAACCTGTCAGAGCCCCAGCCACTGTGTGCAGGGCCCAGCTGACAGGTTCTGGGATGGGGGTCTGCTGGACTCAAGGGGGTCCTCCGTTTCCTTGGCCACCCTGCATCCCTGTCCAGCCCATCTCTGCTCTCAGCCTGGCCTTCCTGGGGACCCATTGCCCCTTCTGTCAGGTGCCCAGATGTAGACACAGAGAGGGTCTGACCCTCACCTGTCCAGGAAAGCTGGTTTTGCATTGCCGTGGAGGGCAGGCGAGAGCCTGTGTCCAGGGAGAGTGGTAGTGAGAGGCGAGAGCCTGTGGCCTGGAAGGTCTGGGTCTGGGTTGATGTGTCCTGGGCCAGAGGCACCATCTGTATGCATGGACAGGAATCGACACCCACTGTAGGGGGACTCAGAGAAGAGGGAGGTCATAGGGTGGGCCCCAGACCCCAGCGCTGCCCCCCGTGGGGGCTGGGCCCGTGAGCACAGCATGCTGGGAGGGGGCTCTGGAGCCCCGGCTGGGGCAGGGGCTGTGGCAAGGCCCAGGTGCCTGCGGTCTGCCTGCAGAGCGGGGGTTCAGCTCACCTCGGCCTCCCCAGAGCCACCAGCAACGCCCAGGTCAGGGAGACAGTGGCCCTGGAGCTGAGCTACGTTAACTCCAGCCTGCAGCTGCTGAAGGAGGAGCTGGAGGAGCTCAACGGCAGCAGCGTGGAGGCTGACCCGCCCGGGAGGTGTGTGTATGCGCGTGCAAGGACACGGGCCGGCCCGAGGGGTGCGTGTGTGCGCGTGTGCGTGTGTGCACGTGGGACCGTGGGATCCAGGTCAGAGGCTGAGTGAGTGCACACATGTGAGGACACCATCCAGACATCCATGTGCTGTGGGCTGCGTATGTGTGCAAGACGCGTGTCAGAGTCGAGGAGAGGGGGTTACGTGTAGCTGGGGAAGTAGGGAGTGGCCGCTGGGGACAGCAGGTCCAGTCTCAGAGTCTGGGCTTCGTGGCTGTGGTTGCAGTGAAGGTATCACTGTTCCTATGATCCCCCTGGGGCTGAAGGAGACCAAGGAGCTGGACTGGTCCACACCCCTGAAGGTAAGTGCTGACCTATGACCCTGGGGTCACACCCTGCCCCGGGGTCTGAAGGGATCTTGGAGGCTCCTGGTCCAGCCGTTTCATTGAACAGATGAGGAAGAGGCCCAGAGGGACTGGTTGGGTGGGCTTTGAAGAAGAGCCCCCAACGTGGGATAGGTGTGGTGGAGCCAGTCATCCTGCTGAAAGCCCAGGCCGGCGACAGGGCTCCCTGACCCTCACTCTGAGAACCCCACTGGCTGGGGGCCCCTCCAGTCAGAGCCTCTGCTGCACAAAGCTCCTCGGGGTTCGTGAGCCAGGCTGCCTGGGGGTGGCTAGCCACTGCCCAGCAGGCGCCCTGCCTGTCAGGCGGCAGAGAGCGCCTACTTTACCGGGGTAACGGGATCGTGCGCCTCCGAAGCCCGTGTCTGCGGGGCGGGGACCCACCTCCACTCGCACCAGTCCTTACCCCTTCTCTGGGGGCCCCTGGCCTTCCCTTCCGCTGCCCGTCTTTGCCCGCGTGGGGCTGGGGGACCAGAGAAGGCCGGCACCTGCCCCTCCCCCAACCAGGAGCTGATCTCTGGGCACTTTGGAGAGGACAGTGCCTCCTACGAGGCCGAAATCAGGGAGCTGGAAGACCTGCGGCAGGTAGGTGGGCTCTTCCCCTCCTCTCCCCTCCTCTTTCCTTCCCTCCCCTCTCCTCCCCGCCCCTCCCTGCCCCACCCCTCCCTGCCTGGGAGACCAGCCACTCCCAGTTCACACAGAAGGGAAACCGGGACTCAGGAACAGAAGAAAGGAGCTGAGCGTAGGCATTCAGAGGGCCGAGTGCCCACCTGGGGCAGCTCTGGGGATAGTAGAGACACAGGCACAGACACACGCAGGGCACGCAGACAGCTCTGTGCCTGCTCACCGCCTTCTGCTGGCCCTTTGGGAATGGCCGCTCTGTGCCTGTCCCCTCCCAGGGACCCTGCCTGGGCCCCTGCCTGGGCCTCTGCCTGTGCTCCTCACGGGCTCCGGGCCCAGGACGGGACCCACACGGCCCCAGAGAGGGCTGATGTGCGTCAGCGTGGCCTTGCCCTGCCGGACCCTGGAGCGCTGCCGTGGGGCCGTGACGTCCGAGGGGGTCCCCGGGGGGTGTGCCTGGGGTGTGGGGGCAGCTGGCATCTACCCTGCAGGCCATTCGGACCCCCAGCCGGAGCGAGGCGGGCCTGCAGCTGCTCATGGCCTACTACAACCAGCTGTGCTTCCTGGACGCGCGCTTCGTCGCCCCTCCCGGGAACCTCGGGCCGCTTTTCCACTGGTAGGGCTGGGGGGGTGTCTCTGAACTCCCCTGACAGCACCCCAGGACCCTTTCTGAGACTACGGCTGCTCACTGTGGGAACTCCACCCAGCCTAACCCAACCCACAGGTATGACTCGCTCACGGGGGTCCCGGCCCAGCAGCGGGCCCTGGCCTTCGAGAAGGGCAGTGTGCTTTTCAACATCGGGGCCCTCCACACCCAGATCGGGGCTCGCCAGGACCGCTCCTGCCCCGAGGGCACCAGGCGCGCCATCGAGGCCTTTCAGAGAGCTGCTGGTGAGGGCAGCCCAGGCCTCACACCCCACAGCCACAGTCAGGGTGCACGTGTGTGCACATCTGGGGTCAGAGCTGGGGTGGGGGCGGTGGGATGGCCCCCAGTGTGAGGGGATCACCCCTTCCTGGGGGATGCAGGGCTCTGGGGGTGCGGCCAGGCCACCCTGCCCGCCTGCTGTGAGCGCCCCTCCACAGGGGCCTTCAGCCTCCTGAGGGAGAACTTCTCCCGAGCACCCAGCCCTGACATGAGCCCGGCCTCGCTCTCCATGCTGGAGCAGCTCATGACAGCCCAGGCCCAAGAGTGCATCTTTGAGGGTCTCTTGCTGCCGTCCCCTGAAGCCCCCCGGGATTGCCTGGCCCAGCTACACCTGGCTCAGGAGGCTGCCCAGGTAAGGACAGAGAGCCTCTATTCCATGGGAGACCTGGCCACGCTGCGGTGGCTGGGCGAGGAGGAGGGCCTGGGTCGGGGTCCGTGCAGGGGGAGGCAGTGTGCGGTGGCTGTGTCTCCTATTGACTTCCAAAGCTGGCTGTTGTCCTGGTCTCTGGAGCTGGTCAGGACCTTAGAGTTCTGAGTCCTTGCCACTGGGGCAGCACCAGTCAGAGCAGAAACGCGGGCCCAGAGCCCTGAGCTTGGCTCAGCTCAGGGTGTGGGGTGGGGCCCCTGGGCCTTGGGGCAGGGCAGGTAGCGGCCAGGCCTCTGAGGGAGGGGCAGGGTGGCTGCTGGGCTCATGGTGGAGCCCCCGAGGAGACCCCAGCGCCCTGCACGTGCGCCGGCAGGTGGCAGCCGAGTACAGGCGGGTGCACCGGACCGTGAGCCAGCCCGCTGTCCGAGATTACGTGCCCTTCCCCTGGACCACCCTGGTGCGCGTCAAGGCAGAGTACTTCTGCGCCCTGGCCCACTACCACGCGGCCGTGGCCCTCTGTGACAGCCCCGGTGAGTGCCCTGGCCCACCCGTCTGTGTGCTGGCAGAGGCCCCCGCGTGGAGGGGCTCACAGCCCTCTCTGGTCCCCAGCCGCGGCCGAGGCAGACTCCCCAGCATCGCAGCAGGCCTTCCTTGGGCTCGCGGCCACGTCGGAGCCCTGGGGCGCTGTGCTGCCTCAGGGGCAGGAGGAGCGCAGGAAGCTGGGTGAGGCGGCCTCGTGGGGAGGGTGCTGGGGCTGCCGAGGGGGACTGAGTGCCCCGTCCTTCGTGAGTCGCCTCTTCCAGGCATGCCTGGTGTCCCAGCACGGGCGGGACGGTCGCCAGCTCGCTTCCTGGATGTCCCCTGCTTGGGGGCTGACTGCCAAGCTAGGGGGGTAGCCCGGGCACGTGTGGGCGCTCACGGGAGGCAGCTTTTCCGTGGCCTAGGCTTCCGCACCTGCAGCTCGTCCTCAAGCAGGTGGATCCAGAAGCCCTCCCCTGCCCTCTTGCTGCGTCCAGGGCTGGGGAACCCGGGGTTCGGCCCTGGGCCAGGTGGGCTTAGGGCCCTGATGCCCCCTGTGCATGGGACAATACGTCCCCACTCTGTCCTGCGCAGGCAAGGCCCACCTGAGGCGCAGCGTCCTGGGCCAGGAGGAGGCGCTGCAGCTGCACGCGGTGGGCCGCGCCCTGCGCAGGGTCGATCTGCTGCAGGCTGTGCTGGCCCAGGCGCTGCAGCGCTCGCTGGCCAAGTACTCCGAGCTCGACCGCGAGGACGACTTCCTGGAGACCACAGAAGCTCCTGACATCCAGCGTGAGCGGCCCGGCCCCTAGGGACGGGTGTGTCCAGCCTGCGCGTGGCCGTGGGCTCAGGCCCGTCGCTGCCCTTAAAGCGCACAGAGCTGCGGGCCTTGAAGGAGCCGAGCCCCTGGGAGGAGCCCAGTGGGCATGTGGGGAGGCTGCCCCCTGTGGCCTGGGAGCTGTGGCCTGGGAGGCAGATGTCCACAGGCCAGCCACCCGGCATCTCCTGCTTACAGGAGCCGGCAGGCGCGGCTGGAGAGCGGGGACACCCAGGAGCCCCCGTGGTGGGGGGAGCAGCCAGGCCCCAGAGGGCTGCAGGGGGCCAGCGTGCCTTGAGCAGGTGCTCCTTGGGCCGCTCGCTCTGCTCTGGCTGACCAGGTCCTGGCTGTGTCTGGGAGCCTGAGTGTCCGCGAGCCTCAGTCTTGGCCCCGTCCTCCCTTTGCCTTTGTCATTTCAGCTAAAACGCAGCAGAAGCCAGAGATCAGGGCGCCCAGCTTCTCCACGGTGAAGGTGACCGATATCTTCCACCGGCTGGTGAGCACCCCCTGCCCAGGTCACCCCTCCCCAGCTCAGCACAGGCGGGTTGAGGCCAGTAGCCCAGCCCTGCCTTGGGTGAGGACCCCAGACAGGCCGTGATGGTGGCCCAGCCCTGCCCAGTCCCTTTGCCACACCTGGTTTCTGACCTGAGACGTAGAGACTGGGTGAGAGGGGCTGTGGCGGCTCGGGCAGGCCGCTGACACCCCTTTGCCCCTCCCCCAGGGGCCCCTGTCTGTGTTTTCAGCCAAGAACTGCTGGCGGCTGGTGGGGCCTGTCCACGTGACCCGCGGAGAGGCTGGCTTCGGCCTCACGCTGCGTGGAGACGCGCCTGTCCTCATCGCCGCTGTCATCCCCGGGGGCCCGGCCGCGGTAAGGCCCCTGCCCCACCCTCGGGGCCAAGTTCCTGGGATGAGCAGAGGCAGCTTGTGAGGAGGGGGCAGAGGGGACTGTGGGCAGAGGGACGGGTGCCCGTGCAGCACTCTCGACCGCCCCGTGTCCCTGCAGGCGGCCGGACTGCGGGAGGGCGACTACATTGTGTCTCTGAACGGGCAGCCCTGCAAGTGGTGGAGGCACGCGGAGGTGGTGGCGCGGCTGAAGGGTGTGGGCGACGAGGGCGCGAGCCTGCAGGTGGTCACCCTGCTGCCCAGGGCGGAGCCCCCCGGCACGGTGAGCCCTGGGGGCCCCAACAACCCCAGATGCCCAGAGGCCATGGGGAAGAGAGGGCCTCATGTGGGTGCCGGCAGCGGCCATCTTCGCCGTGGCCCCCACCTGGCGGCAGCCCCTGCCGTCCACGGGCCTCTGTGTGCCCACACTCCCTGATGCTTGGGGCCGCGGTGCTGCTGCGAGAGCTGTTTCGTGGCCTTCACCCACCCCAGCGTGGCCTCCGGTCCTCACGGGCCCCCTGGCTCGTCCCCGACGGGCCCGTTGCCCCCCTCCCCCCGGTCCCGCTCCCTGGCTGGCCACGGGCAGATGAGGGCCAGGGGTGCTGACGGCGACTCATCTCTATCCCGACTGCAGACGCAGCACCGGCCAGCCCTGGGGGGGCTTCTGAGGAACCAGGAGTGTGGGTGGGAGACGCCAGCTGCAGCTCGAGTCAGCCCCAGGCCCTTCCTTGGCTGGAGCCGCAAGGCCAAGAGGGGGAAGACCAGAGGGAGGCTGTCCCCACAGCCCTGAGCTGTGTGCCACCCTCCCCCTGTGGGTGCCCAGTGCCCCCACACGCCCCGTATGCCCTCCTCATCCTGAGGGACTTTCAGGCCAGTTCACTGCCCCACCCAGTGCCCGAAGCTGCCCATTAAAGACCACGTCACATGAAGTGTGTCTGAGCCCAGTGCTGGGGCCCGGGTGCTGTGCCCACACACGGGAAGGGTCACGGCTGCTCTGGGCATGGAGTCCCCGATGCCCGAACGCTGCCTTGGGGCTGCCCTGGCCTCACATATGCCCCAAGTGCCCACCCGAGGAGGGCAGCCCCCCAGCTGAAGGGGAAGGGCTCGGGTCATATGTTGGCAGTGGGTCCCTGCAGCCCAGATCCTCACTCCCCCTCGTCCCCTGCCCCCGAACAGACCATACCCTGGCCACACCCTCCCTCGGAGCTGGGTCAGCCCCAAGCCAGGCTGGTGCTGTGACTCCCTCCAGGTACCCCTCCACTGGCCCAGCTCACCCGGCACCCCAGGGGCCAGGTGGGGCTCTGGGGTGCCTACTGCACTGTCTGCCCTCTGGGCAGTGTCCCAGCTAGGCCCACCCCACTATGCCTTTTGCTGTCCCCTCTGCTTCTGTTCTTGCTGTCCCTTCATTCTGTCTGACACCCAGCCCCATGGCTGCTGTCCAGGCTTCCTCCGCTCTTCCCACCGAGCCTGGCCCCCCGCGCCACCCCTAGCCCGCCAGCTCCGTCCACCCTGGCAGGGCCCTGGGGTCTCCAGAGGGCTGGGGGCACAGGGGTGGGCAGGGGAGAAACCCATGGGAGCGATGGGCTGGGCTGGGGGCCAGGCCTGGGGCCAGACTGGCCAGGTGTCCGCATGGCCACCAGGGGGCGGCCGCTGCCTGCTCGAGCGGCCGCTGGAGACAGCGTTTGGAGAGGGACAGCCGCAGGCGCCGGAGACCAGAGACCGTGGAAGCCCACCTGCGAGCGGGGACCCCCGCTTCTCCTTGCACGCTCTCGTCCCTGTCCCCTCCGTGGGAGCGGCGCTGTCCTGGTCTCCGGCCACCCTCCACTCCCCTCCCCTCCGTCATCTGTAGTGTTAACCGCAGGGTGGGGGTGAGTGGGTAGGGGTGCCCAGTGGGGGTGGCATGGAGGTTTAGGAGGGCTGCCTTCTGGAGAGGGGCAGGGCTCGCCCGTCTGCCGTGGCCTGGGCGGAGGGCGGCCAGGTGCAACCCTTCCGACCCACCTGCTCTCCCTGAGAGGACGCCCCTCTCGGCAGAACCAGCCAAGGTCACCTCGGCACTTACTAATTCGATTAATAAAACTGTGCGTCAAGGAGGCCATTACCTGCTAATCAGGGATGACGGGGCTGGCAGGTCTCGTCCAGGAGGGTGCTGCGACTCCCCTACCTCTGGCGGCCAGTCCAGACCCAAGAGGGCGCGTGGGCTGGGGACAGAACCTGCCGCCCGTCTCTTGCACCCGGCTGGGGGGGAGGGGGCCCTTTGCAGAGACTGCCCTGCTCCCCACCACAGACAGCCCGTGGTGCCCGCCCTCTGGCCCCTGTGCCTGGGGTTCCTTGCAGCCAGAGCCGCTGGGGCTGGGACCAGGCTCCCTGTCTGGCAAAGGGGTCAGGGCAGCCCCGTGCTTAGGAGCTCCCCAAGGATCTCTGAGGCCCCGCTGCCAAGGTGCCGCCCCCTGGGTTGGGTGCTCCTAGGGTCAAGCTCTGGGCTGCGGGAGGCGGTGCAGGGCCCATCGTTCACCCAGGCCGGGCAGGGACGGACATCGAGTGGAGTCACCTCTCCTGGCTGTTACAAACCTCCTTTCCAGAGAGGGAAGTGTGCGGTGAGCGAGGGGTGCAGACCCGCGAGAGTCACCCAGGGCCAGCCAGGAGCTCAGTCCGCATGTTCCGGCCACTGGAGAGGCCTGCCAGTGTTTCTGGGCTCGGAGAAGGGGAGGGGTGTCACCCTGCGTCCACCCACACTGCGGTGGGCAGGAACCGACCACCCTGTCCCGCACCCCCCCCACCGCGTTCCCCAGGCCACCCCCGTGGTTGAGCTGGCGGAGCCCCAGGCCAGCAGCAGGAGCTGGCCCCCACCTGAGTGGCCTTGGCGCTGGCGCTGAGGGTGAGCACCTCCCCAAGCCTGAGTGGAGGTGGCCCAGCAGCCCGGGAGGCCTGGGGCTGTCCTGCTGGAGCGACGGTCACACACGGGAGAGCCCACCTTGGCCGAGGCCTCTCTCAGCTCCAGTGGCTGCCCCCACACCCCGGCCCATCCACTCTGCTCTGACGTGTGTGGGGAGCCCACCTGCCCCCACGCCTGCCCTCTGCCTGTGCTCTCGGGCCTTCTCGGTCCTGCTGGAACCTTCTCAGCCTTCCTCGGATATGGCCGCGCTTCGTGGTGTGGGCTCCAGCCCCACTTCCTGGCTCAAGCGCATCACAGATGTCTGTGTCACAGACGGGCCACGGGCAGGCACCACACCATCTCTTCCACAAGTTCCGTGGATACCTGGGAAGATTCAGAGACCCGGTGGGAGTGTCCCACACATGTGCCCCTGGGGAGGGAGGGTCAGCACCCAGGACTGCCCCAGGGAGCAGCAGCACCCTGCCTCTCTCCCTGGCACCCAGCACAGAGCAGGCCAGTGGGTGGGCCACGTGGGCACGGATGGCCCCGTGTGCCTGGGCAGCACCGTGGCCCATGCAGGGACATCTCGTTTTCCAGAGTGGTCCCCCCGGGCAGGGAGGTCAGGGCTGAGTGCTCGGTGATCCTTTTTGCTTTGCCAACAGAAAACTGCCGAGAGGGGGAAAGGCAAACTCCGTTTCGCTTGGGTCAGCAGAGAGCCTCGCAGAGATTAATGTGAGGAGAGGCGCAGCGGAAGGGAGCCCTGGTGGCGGCGTGGGAGGCTCGGGCTAGGATGGACTGGGGGGGCGGGGCCCCCGCAGTGCACACGGGAGAGCTGGGAGAGGAGGGCGGGGGGTGAGGACCGCAGGGTGGGGGACCCCTTCCCTCCGCTCCCTGTCCCCTTCCACTCACTGTCCTCCAGGTCCCAGCTCACCCCACCCCCACCAGCTCAGCTTAGGGGCCTCTGCGGCAGCCTCAGTCAGGCCCCCATCCCCTAAGAGGCAGGGTTGGCCCAGGAACCTCCAAAGCTGGGCCTGCATCAATGCCACACCCCAGCCAGAAGGAACCCCGATAAGAGAGTGGCCTCCCCACCCTCGCCGCATTGGACACTGACTGCTGGGCTGCGGCCACGGGAGGCAGCACTCCGGGAACCCACCATCCGTTCATAAGGTGGTGAGATACCCCGAAAGCGCATAGCTACCTGGGGGCCGGCCAGGGTGGCTCCAGAAGCGGGGTGTGTGGGAGGTGGTAAGTTTGAGAAGCAGCGGGAGAGCCAAGTTCATGGGCTGTGCCCTGGAGGCTGGGTCAGAGGTCTGGGGCGCAGGTGGCATGGAGGCCAGGAGGCGGGGCTCGAGTCGGCACGTCCTTCCCGAGAGGCCTGAGCCCAGAAGGCCCACGGCTGCGGTGCTACTCCAGGCAGGGCCTTTGCTGGAGAAGCTGCCATGAGCCAAACTTGCTCCCTGAACGCAGGGACCCAAGAGGGACCCCCAAGAAATACGTCCACCCAGAACCTGTGAACTCGCTCGCAGGTGTAATTGAGTAAAGAATCCCCAGAGGAGGTCATTCTGATGACCCAGACGGGCCCTAAGCCCCCCGACACATGTCCCTGTGGGAGACAGAAGAGGGGAACCGTGTGGAGTTGGGGGCAGAAGCTGCAGGGCTGTGGCCACCAGAAGCCGGAAGGGACAGGCCCGTGGGGCCCTACAGACACCGATGTCAGACTCCCGGCTCCAGAATGGGGGGGGGGGGGACAGAGAGAACACATCTCTGTTGTTGTAAGCCTCCAGGTTTACGGTCATTTATTAGAACGGCCACAGGAAGCCGGACAGCAGCCTCACACACATCCTCGAGGCTCTGGGCCTCAGTGCGTCCCTCTGTGGGATAGGACGTGACCCATGTTGGGTGGTGGGCTCAGCCCAGGCTGCCCAGGAGAAACACACCCCATGCCTGGAATCCCCTACCGCTCTGGGTCCTGAGGCAAATGGCCTGGACATTTGCGTTTGGGGCCGTCAGGCTGGAACCTGACCGAGCGAAGGAGGCAGCCACAGATGTCCCGCCCTGCCCCACTGGCCCTGCTCCCTTGGCCTCAGAGCACATGGGGCTGGCCCCCAGGAGGCAGAGCGGCTTTGAGCTGTGTCCCGACCTTGCAGACCGCCATGGTCCCTGCCATGCTGCTTCGTGTGGCCTCAGTGGGGCGAGGGTGGGGAGCGGTCACTGCTTATTGGGATTCCTTCTGGCTGGGGTGTGGCATTGATCCAGGCCCCACCAGAGGCTCCCGGGCCAACCTTGCCTTTTAGGGGATCGAGGATAGACTGGGGCCGGCACAGAGGGGCCTGGGCTGCGCGGCTGGGGGGGCGGGGAACAGGCACCGAGGGCAAGGAAGAAGTCAGGGTCTGTAGGGCGGTGCTCCCCATGGCTGCTGAGCCCTCGGGCCAGGACTGTGCAGTCGTTTGGGGCCTGTGTGAAGCCACATCAGGGCCTCGGAACAGCCCAGCCAACCCTGGGTTGGCCCTGGCTGTGTGTGTTAGGGGGTGTGAGGCCTGGGGGGCTGGCCACGTTCAGCCCGGTGCCTGCCACGCACATAGCCCCGTGGCCACACCCTCTTCAAGCTTCACTTTCTCGCTCTGCGGCCAGGGGTCTGCACTCACCTGGCACGCAGGCCAGTCGACCTCACCAAACTCCCACGTGGGCAAACAGACCCGTTTGGGACTGTCTGAGGAAGTGGAGCCGAGGCGCAAAAGGCACGTGGCCCAGGTCAAGGTCTGCGTGCTCTGCGTGGCTCTCTGGGTGCTGGAGAAGCCAGGCTGGGGCCTGAAGGTGGGGCCCACCAGCGAGGGGTGGGGCTCGGCCCAAGGCCCCAGCTGGAAGGGGCTCAGCTGGCTGCAGACCCTGAAGGGCCAGGTGGTGGCAGGTGCGGGCAGAAGGGAGGCCCGAGGCCCAGGCAAGGCTGCCCCCAGCCAGGAATGGGGAGGTCGTACCAGGGCAGAGAAGAATTTTCACCAGTCCGTGTGGCCACTAGGTAGGGGGTAGAGGATGGGGAAGTGTCAGCAGGGGCCTGGGCCCCCCGGGAGATGCTTGCTCAGTGCTGCTGTCCCAGCAGGGTGAGGGTGGGCCTGGCCAGGGTTCGGAATGTGCGTGGGCCAGAGAGCGTTGGGTTTTGTCCCTACTGTCCACTGGGCGCCTCCATTTCCCAGCCTGAGGAGGAGACAGGGTGAGGGCTGACTCTCGCCTCCCTGCGTGACTCCAGCCTGCTCCTGGCTCTCTGTGGCCAGCTGCCTCCTGTGCAAGGGAGAGGAGGGGGAGCTCCAGGGCACTGCCTTAGAAGCACCGTCAAGGCCACTGGGAAGCCACAGGCCCCTGGGGACAGCCCAGAAGGCCCCTGCCCCGCCCTGCATCTGCCTGGGTAGAACCACCTCTGCTCGGAGGGAGCAGGGCAGACAGCCCCGGGGCGACGAGAGCCACCTGGGGGCAGACGGTCCCTTGGCTCACAGTCCAGAAGGGGGCAGGGCAGAAAGGACGGTGCTGACCAAAGCACACGCAGAGCTCTGACCAGTTGGGGAAGATCTTTTACCTCTGGGGCTGCCCTTACCTGCCCCCCAAGGAGCACGTCCCTTCCAGGCGGGTGCCAGGGACCGTCACTTCTGTGCCTCTGACCCAGAGCGTGCATGACACTCCAGTGACGATGGGGCCCCCTCGCCCCAGCCCTGCCCCTCCTGAGGCTGTTCCCTACCGCCACCCGGAGCTGGGCCAGTTCAGTGTCCCAAGCCCTCTCCCCTCCCTGCGCTGCTCCCCCCTCCCCCCCACCCCCCCACCCCCCCGCCACCGCCTATTGCTGGCAACCCCACTTCCTCCTCCGTCTCATCTCCCCACCTTCCCAGCCCAGCCTTTCCTCTTCCAGGGAGCCTGGCCGCTCACTGGCACCCCCCCCCCGCCCCGCCCACGTCTGCTTGAGGAGCTCGAGCTTGAGGGTGGGGGCATCCTCCTCACCGCCGGGAACTATGGCTATCGCAGGAGGCAGGGAGGGGTGGGGCAGAGCTACCCACCTGGGCCTAGAGTTCTGCTCCGGAGGGGCTGTCCCCAGGGACACAGAGGGCGCCCCCTCCCACACTGCAGAGAAAGCAGCTGGGAACGTGTCTCTGGGCCTCAGTTTCCCTGCCTGAGCTCAGACTGTGACAAGAGGCTGTGGGGAGCTCTACCAGAGAAGGACAGTGTTGCCTGAGAGTCCTGGATCCCTCACGAGGCACATGCTCACAACTGAGTCTCTCCCCATGGCTCAGGATGAGCCCACCCGCCACGGCCCCGCAGACCCCCTGCACACCGGCACAGCACGGAGCAGGCAGGACAGCACGCAGCCTGGACGACCAGGTCAGCTGCAGGGAGGCAGGAGGGACCCTCCCCGCCTCCTGGGTCCTCCCCAGCCGTGTGGGCCTTCAGAGGAGCACCTGCCCGCACAGCCTCTCCCCTCCCCTCCCCTCCCTTCCCACCCCTCAAGAACCCGCCCCAGAAGTGAGGCTGAGGGCCAGGTACGGTTGGACTGTGATTCCGGGAGGTCACGCAGATTTGACATGGGGTCAACTCAAGCCGGGACCCACTAGTCCTGGACACCGGCTGTGGGGCCTGGCCTGGGGCGGGAGGGTTACCTGAAGCCCTGGGAGACGGTGGATGGGCTGGAGGGTCAGGGACAGTCTGGAGACCTGGGGGGAGGAGGGGAGCAGGGGACGGTGTACCAGAGCGGAGACGGGGGCTGCTGAGGGGGCGAGGGGGAGACGGTGGGGAGAGAGCAGGGGAGTGGGAGGACAGGAGGGGGTCAGCTCTGCCGCCTAGGCCAGGCTGGTGGGAGGAGGCTGGACCAAAGTCCTGGGCAGGTCCCACTAGCGCTCAGCCCCTCTGGGGTCAGGGAGGCGGGCCTCTGCAGGTCACCCCTTCTGGGAGTGGGGTCCCCCACATGCCCCGCCCCGGGGGGCAGCACGGTCAGCAGCCGGCGGCAGCTCTATGCCCAGGCCCACCCTGGGCCATACATAATGCAGTATTTACCTGGAGATGATTGGCAGCCCCCCAGCCTCCTCAGCTCCCCCGCCTCCCCCCACCCCCACCCTCCCCGCCCGACGATGACGAGCCAGACGTGCATTAAGGCAAGAGTGACTTATCGAGCTGTCAGGAGGAGCGTTTTAAGACAGAATTATAGGAGAGAGGAAAAAGATTTTTACCAAATTAATGAAAAATCAATCTGGCCTCAAAAATCCATTAGCCGTCATAATGTGCCGGTTACAGGCTGGGCCGCACGATCCGATGGCCGCCGTTAAATACCGCGGCGCCCCCTCCCGCCGGCCATTCATTACCCCACAGTGCTTACTTCTGAGAGTGACACCTGCCGCCCCCGCCCCCGGCACCCAGTCTCAGCTGGTCCAGGGCTCCTCACCCCAGAGCCCCTCGGAGAGCCCAGCCCTGGGCACCGTCCGGCGAGTCAGCATGGGTTCCCCCAGTACACAGACCCAGAGACCCCGGAGATGGGGTGGTGAACGTGGTATAGATGGGACAGGGGATGCTGACTGGTGACGTGCTGGTGGGGGTGGCGTCCGCGGTAACGGGGTGCAGGGGCTGGCCAGGTGGTGGCGAGGGCGGTCCACGGTGACTCTTCGTGGCCTGAAGTCTGTGGTGCCGAGGTCAGTGTCTCCGGGGACGGCGGCTGTGGTGGACAGTGCTGAGCTGTGGGTGGTCTGCAAGGAAGGCAGGGTCCCTACAAGAGCAGGGGGCTGGCGTGCTCCTCCCAGCACACAGGTGGGCAGCTGGGCAGGAGGCCCTGGGCTCTGTCACAGCGTGGAGGTCACGGGGACCCAGGCTGGGACAGCAGGAAGGTTCTGGCTGACGCCGGAACTCGGGCGCTTGGAGCGGACCCGTTCCCCACTAAGAGGAAGGGGCCAGGCCCAGAAGCAAGCTGCTGACACCCTCTGGGCCTGGCGGGGGTTTGTGCTGGCTGGAGGCTGGGTCGGTTTTCCATTACTTCGGCATCTCCCTCTTGTTCTCCTGGAGCTCTGCCTTAAAACTGCTGGCCTGACAGCGGCATCTGTCGTCTGCCCCTCCCACTCTGAGTCCTCTCAGAGGCGAGGCTAGCTCCCCTCCTATCCCCTGACACCCACCTCCCTTGGGCCGGGTCTCAGGCAGGCAGGACCCGCGGGGAAAGCCCAGGGCCCAGCAGGGCGGGGAGGGCAGGTGGCCCCCTCACCTGGGTCCATCTCCTCGGGGCCCCTGGCATGAGCTTGCTCCAGTCCCGGCCACATGGCCTCTGGTCCACCTCGCCTGGCTCCCGCCCGCCCCCCCAGCCGTCCCCTCGCCTGTCCCCCCCGCCTGTCCTAAAATCTACAAGGAGGTCCTCTTCCCTGAGGCTCCTGAGGTGCCGTGTTCCACGTGCCGCGTGGGCATTCCTTCACCCGTTCATCCCGTCCCTGTCCTGGGCTTGCCCTGCTGGCTGCCAGCTGCCCAAACGGGGCTCAGTCCCGGCCCCTGCCCCCTAGGAGTGGGTGGGCTGCTGGGGCCTGGCAGGGAAAAGGCAGGGCCCTTGGGAGCGGGGCCGGAGTCCGGGGCCAGTGAGAGGCAGAGTGGCGTCCCAGCTAGGGGGTGGGCTTGGAGCAGGTGGGGGTAGGAACCTGGGCCTGGGGATGTGGGTGGGGAAGAGTGTTTGGGGGCCTCGGGTCCTGGGGCAGAGCAGAGCCCAGGGAGGCTGGGGCCGCTGGAGGAACCCTGCAGGCCCCCCATACCACCTGCCAGCTTGGGTCTCGCTGCAGGAGGCCACGTGCCCAGGACCCTGCTGGTGGAGGGAGGTCCACTCAGGGCTCTTCCCTCCGGGTGGTTGTGACTTGGCCCTGAGCCATGAGCACCCAGGACGGGAGGCAGCGCCGCTCCCCAGCCCTGCAGGGCCTGGCCAGTGGGGCCGTCCACTCGGGGGGCTCTGTGCCATGGCTCCCGCTGCACACCCACCACTCACCCAGTCCTGCTGGAGCCAAACGGTCTGGTTGCGGCGGGTTGTGGTTTTGTGGACCAAATCCCAATTCATTAGTGGCATAGGTTGGGGCAGGAGGGTGGGTGTGGGCAGGGGGCCGAGGCCCTGTCTGCGGTTTTCTGGGTGGCCTGGCCGCCTGGCTCCAGAGGCTCCCAGACCTCACCAAGGGAACCTGCCTCCGATAATCAATCTGGTGGATGACGCGCACCAGCCATGAATCACTCAGGCTGGCAGAGGGCAGGCAGGCCAAGGGGGGCCCGTGTGGAGCTGGCCCAAGGTGACCTGAGGCTAGTCCCGCCTCCGAGGGGCACCCAGGAGCCATGGGGGCCCAGGTCACAAGCCCACGCTTTCCCTGTCCGGGCACCTCTGCCGTTCCCTGCTCTGCTTCTGGGTCTCCCCGTGGGTTCTCCGCTCCCTGCTTCTGCCCGTCCTGGCCCGCGGCTGTGTCTCACGGAGCCCACGTTCCCCACACCCCCAGCTCCGTCCCCTTCCCTCGCAGCTTCTGGGGGAGGGTTGTATGTCCTCATACCTAAGAAGGTCTCGGGGGCCCAAGGACCCCAGGACAGGAGGGAGTCAGGCCTTTCCGGTCAGGGAGCCCCGGAGAACAGGCCAGCAGCATTGCCTGCTGGGTGTGGGGTCACAGCCCCATTCCTCGCTGGCGTGAGGGCCCCCTGCCCAGCAGAGACAGTGCTCTAGGGGCATCCTGGGGTGACGGCCGGGCCTGGGAGCTGGGCCGCTGTAGCCGGAGGAACACTGGCCGCCCAGTGCCGGGCAGGCCTCAGCTCTCCCCACTGGGACCCCGCCAGGGCAGCATCAGGGACTGCCTGGCCCCCAGGGTGGACCCAGAGGAACGTGGTGGGGGCAGGGAGGGGTGTTCATTACCACATCTGTACTCACCCCCCCGATGACACTGCATGGGTGGCCCCCACCTCCCTCAGGTCCCAGCCAGGCCAGCGTCCATCCGATCAATGGCCAGGCACATCCTGAGCCTGGGGCGGATCTGCTGACCCAGGCGGGCCAGCCTGCCCCATCCTGTCCCTGTCTCATCAATAGCGGATCATCCCGGCGCTGTCCTTGGCACCCTGGGGAGCCTCGGCAGGACAGTGGCTGGGCCCTGCAGCCACCAGGGGGCACAACCCTGAGAAAAAAGCGGGGGGTCAGCTAGTGGCCCCCCAGCCTCACCACCCTGCCCATCTTGCAGGTGGCCTCCAAGGCCCGGCAGGGTGGGCACCCCAAGGCTGCCCGGGGGCCTCTGAGAGGCCTCACTCCCGGGACTCCCGCCTTCCCTTTGGGATGGCTGATGGCTGACCTCTGAGCATCCCCTGTGGGGTGGAAGGCACGGGGCGGGGGGGAGACCTCAGCCTCCGACCAGGCCCCGGGGGCGCTCGAGGCCAGAGACCTTTCTAACTGGCAGGGCCGTCCCAGGTAACGCGGGGACATGGAGAGGTGAGCGCCCCTGTGGACAGGGCTGTCCACGAAGAGGCCAAATGGCCCTGATAGCAGACAGCCGGGGTGCTGCCTGGTCAGAGGGTCTGGTGCCCACAGGCCCCAAGAAATGGGGACAGAGCTCCGCACCCAGCATGCCCACGACCTTCCCGACTCCCTGTGAGCAGCCCTGGCTGGCCGGGCAGGGCTTCCTGCCCACATCACAGGGGGCACCCTGAGAAGAGATTGGCCGGCCTGGGGTCGAGGCAGCTGGGCCAGGCGCTGCCCTGGTCATGGTGCTGCGGCCAGAGCTCTCTGGCCTCAGGCATTCCCACAGGCCCACTGGAGGGCTGACAGCCAGTGAGGGAGGGGGTCATGGTCAGGGCAGTGGGGCAGTCAGGAGTGTAGGGAGTAGGCAACCGGCCCCCCCCAAGACCCTCACCCCTGCCTCCTGACCCTCCCCTCCCTCTGGCCCTCAGCACTTTCTGCCCTCAACAGCCCCCACTGCTCCCTCCATGGTTTCTCATGCACTGGGTCACAAATCCAGGCTCTGGGGGGTGAGGGGACAGGGTCGAGGAGCCCCCTCCCTGCCCCCTCCCTGCCCCTTCCCCTGCCCGACCTGACTCCCCAGGGGGCATCTCAGGTACTTCCCAGAATCTGGAGCAAGGCATCCCAGATGGGGAAGACCTCATGTCTGCCCCAAGCCCCGAACACAGCTGACCTTTCAGTTTTCCCCGGGGACCGTGCTGGGCACCGCAAAGCGAAACTGTGGGGACGGGGCAGGAGAGCGGGGCTCACACGTGCTCGCTCCCCTCGTGCCATGTCTGGGCCTGCGTGCTTTTCATGCACGTGATCTGTCCTTCAGTCCAACTTAATAAATGAGCTAACCACCAACCAGTTCCGGGCGGGCTGACCGGCCGCCGCAGGAGAGCCTGGGCGTCCGGCCCCCAGCTCAGCGAGCGCCCTGCTCGCGTGGACGGGGCCGGAGCGGGCCGGGGGCATCGGAGCCGCGCGGCCCAGGCGGCATCGGGGCTCGGTGTGCACGCAGCAGGAGGGAGTCACCCAAACGGGAGGCCCCGTTCTGATGGGAAGAGGGTCTACAAAGGGTCTGGAAGAATGACTAGGAGGTCTGCCGGCTGGGTTCAGTCTGGGACTAGTTCTCAGCTCAGGTCTCCATCTCAGGGTCGGGGGCTCAAGCCCCACGTCGGGCTCTGTGCTGGGTGTGGAGCCTCATTAAAAATGAACGTGTTCTCTGGGCTAAGTGAAGAAGCTTGAATCAGCCTGGTGTGGGGAGTGGGCCGGGGAGACGGGCAGTAAAGAGGGGTCAGTTCATAGGAGCCACAGAGGCCACAGAGGAGGGCCTGGCAAGGCCAGAGCCGCCGTCAGCTCACCTGGCCACTGTGTGGGTTGTGGGTTGAGGAGGCCACCGGGAGATGTTCTGGGGCCTTGATGCGGCCTCTTGGGTCTGTGGGGCTGAACTTAGGTTTCTGCTTGAGGGCCAAGAGAGGCTCAGAGACTTGTCCGGGGTCCCACAGCATTTGGGCAGGGCTTGGAGGACGTAGACACTCTCCTCTGGGCCAGTTTAGGGCAGTTTGTTGGGGTTTGACTGGAACCCCCCCCCAGGGCAGGCCCAGCCTCTGCCTCCAGACCCCCTGCTGTGGGTGACCCCCACGTGCACAGTGGGCTTGGGAGGGGAGGCGGGATGGTGCGGGAAGGAGGCTGTGTTCGGGCTGCGTCCAGCTGTCCCCGCGTGACTGATGTGGCCTGGGGACTGGGATTTGCCTGTTCTTGGAACTGGTATTCGTGAATATTCCTAAAGAGGAAAATCAGTTAATTACCCCGGAACGTGGCCGTTGTTCTAACTGGGAGAACGGAACAAGCGGTTTCATACACACTGGCAGAGCCGCCGGGGGAGCGATGGCTCAGGGCGCCCTCCGTCGTCTGCGGGCTGGCCGCGTCCTGCGTGGCCTTCGGTCTGCCATCGGGACAGAGAGCTGTGACCCCTCCGGGTGGCCAGCCCAGGACAGAGTGTCTCCTCAGGTTCAGTCCCAAGTCCCTGGCCAAGGTCCCCTCCCCAGGCCTGAGGACCCCCAACTTGTAGCCACAAGCTTGTGGGAGCAAAAGGGTCAGGCGAAGAACCCACCCGTGGGGTCGTCCGGGCCTGTCTGGGGCCCAGCAAGGGCCGGGCTGGGAGAGCCACCCAGCTGGCTGACAGCAAGGAGTGTGTTGACTGCAGGGCTGAAAGCTGCAATAAACCAGCTAGAAGTCACTGTGCCCCACTCCGTTCTGAGCAGTGCCAGCAGGACCCTCCAGCCGACCCCCAGTGCCCTGCTCTGCTTCCCTGGGCTCCCGTGCGGGTTCCCATCCTGGCGGGCCCAGGGACAGCCCCTCCGGAAGCCACAGTCCCAGCCCGGCCTGGAGAGTCCCCCCCCACCCCCGGCCCCCAGGGCCCCTCTCACCCTGTTCCCCCCCCCACAGGAGAGCCCTGGAAGGAGGCCTGGCTGGGACCGGAGGCGGCAGGAGGGCCTCGAGGCTGTGAGGTAACAAATTTTTCTTGTGTAAAATAGATGGGACGGAAAATTCTCCGTCTTAACAGTTTTTAAGTGCACAGCTCAGTGGCACTAAGCACATTCGCCTTGTCCTACGACCTTCATCGCCGCCCAGCTCCGGAACTTTCCTGTCCCCTGGCACCCCCACTCCCCCTCTCTCAGAGCTCGGCCGCTCCTAGGGCCGCCAGTAGCATCTGTCCTGCGGCTGGCACCTTCCACCCAGTGGCCTGTCCTCCAGGCTTTGGAAAGGGACAGGTGTCCTGCCCAGGCCAGGTCGGGGGAGCCCGGGGAGCGGAGGACTTGCCGGTGAGGCACGGGGGAGGGGCTCGCAGCGGTAACCACAGCAGCTGCAGCAAACTGACGTCTCCAGGAGGCCAGCAGCCCAGAGTGTTTTTAATGGTCCCTGAAGCCCTAGGTCAGCCAGCGCTGAGCTCAGCATCCCCCTGTGAGGCTGGGGGGGCCACCTCTGCCCTCTTCTCCCAGCCCCCCGCCTCTCCCCAGGGCCACTAGAAACAGTCAAAGAACTGGGAAGAGGGGTGCAGGGCCCTGTCCAGTGTCCCGTCCCATGCGGACCGCACGATGACCCCTTCTTGCCCGGTGGGAACTGCCCTGCCCTTGGGGCCCCGCTGGGGGCAGGGACAGATAAGAAGCTCCCTCTGCACCCCCCCCATCCTATTTGTCAAGGGCCCATTAGGTGCTGACAGCTGCTTCTCCATCTGTCCAGCTTCGGGCGGGCTGCACCCCCCAGGTCTCCATCAATCATGGACCCTGGGGTCTGCAGGCTCCTCCACCTTGGTCTGGGCTGGGGGTCTCTGAATGCAGTTTCCCCCCCACCCCCATGGGCCTCCAAGAGGACTGTTTGGGCAGGATGTCATTTAGGACTCAGGGAACATGCCTGGAGGGGCGGCAGCAGGGCCATCCCCCAGCAGCACGGCTGGCGCAAGAGCAGCTGCCTGGGCCCTCGGGAGCCAGGGTCAGGCTGCTTGGCAACCTCAGCCCTCATGGCCCACCCAGCGGAGGGGGCCTGGGGCTGACCCGGCTGGGCTCTGGGCCTCAGTTTGCCCGTTAGCCGGGCTAGAGGGTGCATAGCAGGCTGGCCGGACCCCAGGAGGCCTGGGACAGGATCCAGCCACTGGCCTCATTGGGCTCAGCCGCTGCTGGCTGTGGGGTGCCGGCCAGGGAGAAGGGGCCAGGGAGAGTTTCTGGCAGCTCCTTCACTCTTCCCAGAGGCTGCGGGCAAGCCGTGGGCACGGGAGGTGGTGTGGCCGGGCACAGCGGCTGCCCCGGGTCAGGACTGCCCCGCAGGCTGTGCTTTATTTATACAACACAGTGTATTTATCTGTGGGGCTCTTGCTGGGTGGCATCCGGACTCAGACTAGGAGCTGCAGGCCAGGGAGGCGAGGGGGAGGGTGCTGAGCCCCTGAGCTACCCAAGGCCCCACTGCAGAGGGGCCACTCACCTCACAGGTAGCCAGTGTCCAGCACCAGCCTGGGAGGCGGTCCCCAGTGCATCCCCTCCTCCGTCTGGGTGGGGAAGCAGGGGCCACACCGACGAGGGCCGTGGAAGGGAGTCAGGTCACAGCGGTGCTGCACCACGATGATGACAGTGGCCCTCCAGGCCCACGTTTCTCGGGAGCCCCTGCCCTGGCTGGGCTCCCAGTGCTCAGTGGACTGTTGGTCAGCGCTTCGGGAGGGGGGTGGGGACCCTGTCAGGCTCAGCAGTCACAGGACTCCCTTGTCAGGGTCCCCAGCTAAAGCACATGTCACCCAGGGGCAATGAGTGTTAGTATTAGGATTCTCCGCATGGAGCACAGGAAATAGTTAAAATAAAGATGTTTTGCTGTTGATCTGAAATCTAGAGACAACTGGGCCTCTTGGGTTTTTATTTGCGAAACCTGGCTGCCTCAGAGCACCGGGCCTGCACCTGCCGGGACGCTGCTGCTTGGGGGCGGAGGAAGGGCAGCCCTGACCCTGTGGAGACACCTGGTCCTGTCCTGCTCCCTCCTCGTGTTTCAACCTCCCACGTGCCCTGTGCCCCGCCCCTGCGGCCCGGATTAATTTGAGAAGGACAATGTTTATATTAACCATTCATTTATCGATGTCTGCTTGCTGGGTCAATGGCCAAATTTATTGTCTCACAAGATGGGCTTTATTGAGCCGAATCTGTCCCTCCCCCCACACCAGCCCTGGGGTAGAGGGAAGCTGTCAATACCAAGACCGCTGACCTTGGGCCTGCCAGTCTGTTGGGGGCCGGGGTCTCCCAGGAGAGGCTGTGGGAACAGGAGAGGGAGCAGCTGGGTTTCAGCACTGCACCCCACCTTCACGACGGCCCCCGTCAGCAGCCGTGCCCTTGCTCACCACTGGGGGATGGCTTTGTCCACAGGCCAGGGGTCTGACTCAGGCGGAGGATGGGGTTCAAGATGATGGCGGCCCAGGAGATGTCGGAGCACAAGCTCACTGGGAGCCACTCAGGGTTGGGGAGAGACGGCAGCATACCTCCCCAGAGCCCAGCGCAGCTAGCGTGCCAGGGGGAGGAGGGCTGAGGAGGGCCGCAGGCCCCGCAGAGACAGTGCGCCATGCCCCACCACCTGGGGCAGGGAGGGCGCAGAGGAGACCAGGCTGCCCGCCTCCAACACTGGGCTGTGGAGACAGCTGGCGGAGAGGCCTGTGTCAGCCTGAGTGAGGAGGGGTGCCGAGGTCCTGTGGAGATGGACCGGGGAGAGGGCGGGCCTCCGGGCCGGCCCCACAGCTCAGGCTTGTCCGAGCCCCTAGGGGGTCAGGGTGGTCAGTTCCCCTTCCTCTGTCTGTGGAAACCCCTCCAGGGTTACGGACAGGGTGTGAAGTGCATCCCGGGCAGGGAAGCTGCGAGTCGGCGGAAGGCAGGCTCAGGTATGGGCAGGGCAGCCTTGCCGAAGACCCTGCACCTGATTAGTGCCCCCTGCGGTCAGGGTCAGGAATGAACTACCGCCCTGCTGGTCAGGGGAGGGGGGGGCAAGAGAGAAGGAGACCAGTTTCCCCACCTGGGACTTGGGGACTGGAAGGCAGGTCAGGTCCCTCTGAGGGAAGTGGATCCCAAGCCCCCAGGGAGCCCCTTCCCGGTCCAATGGGATATCCCTGCCCCCACATCCACTTGCTGGTTCCTCTGCTAGAGAATTGACATTTTTAGAGCAGTTCTATATTTACAGAGACATGAGTGGGAAATACGGTTTCCATATACCCCTTCACTCCCTTCCCAACAACTTCAGTGTGACGCCTTCGTCACAGTTGATGGACCCACGCGGGCACACGTCATGAAGCCTCATCACCCAGCATCTAGTTGACCTCAGGACTCACTCCAGGTGCCGGACCTTCTGTGGGTTTGGACAGACGTGGAACGACGTGTATCCACCAGCAGACCGTCGTACGGGGCAGTCTCACTGCCCTAGGCCCTCTGTGCTCTGACTGTCCCTCCCGCCCCCCAGCCCCTGCAACCACTCGTCGGTCTCCAGGGTTCTGCCTTTTCCGGAACGTCGGAGACTGGGAGTCACACACGGTGGAGCCTTTCCAGACTGGCTTCTCTCACTTCGCAACGTGCGTTTCAGGTTCCCCGTGTCTTTCCGTGTCTGGCTTCACGGGCGTTTTCTCCGTATTCCTGAGCAGTCTGTGAATGCGGCTCTTCCTTGGTTTTCCAGCCGTGCTCATTCCCAGCTGCCTTCTTCCCACAGAAGAGGGGTCCCAGCCCCTAGCCCTCCACCGTGGTCAGAGCACCCTCTCCGGTCGGCCGGCACTGTGCCAGCGGCACCCCGCCACGTCGTGGTCCTGGTCCTTGAGTGACCCCGCGCCCCGGCACCCTCCCCATCCGTGACGTTCACTTACTCATCTGTGTCCTTGCTGGAAGCGGCTCATCCCACACGTGGTGTCCGCAACTCCCGTGGGCTTTCGTGGGACTTACTGCCTGCAATCTGTCCCCTGCCCTGGGATGACCCCGGTCCCTGTCCTGTGGCTGCTTCCCTGGGCCTCTGTCCTGCACTGGAGTCCCTTTTCCTGGAAGCTATGTCTCTCCTTCCTGGCTTCCGGTCACCTTTCCTGTTCACCCACTTCTTCAGAAAAGACACAAGGAAGACAGGCCTTCACGGAATTTGCATGCTTTCCGGTTGCAAATTGGCCGTGAAGGGCCACTCTGCTGTCCTCTGGTGCCTCCCTCATTCCCTTCTTAGTGTGTGGCCTGCCCCCACCCCTAGCTTTTACGCTCTTCTCTTAGTCCTCAGGTTGGAAAGTCTCCTGCTGATGTGCGGCCCTAACAGAGCCTGGCAGGCCCAGCTCCTCCTGCTTGTCTGGGGGACCAGCTGTGGCCCCACTGGGGAGGCTTCTACCTCTCCGTGCAAAGCAGGGCGCCCCACCCCCACGTTGCCCTCCCCAGGCTCGCCCAGCAGCCTTAGCTGCAGTGGTCCTGGCCACATACATGTAGCCTGGGGGGCACCTGGCTTGGTGGCTGAGGGAGGCCACGGCATACGTGCGCAACCAGCTGGATCCCCAGGCAGGGCTGGTGCAGAGAACCCCAGTGTCTGGGTTAGCAGCAGGAAGGCTAGGGCAGGAAGGAGGCTCTGGGGGTGCCCCCCAACCCTGGGCTGAGGTCACTTTCCAATCTCGGCCAGCTGCATTACTCATGGCCAGCAGAGTGGCCTGAAACCCAACCCCGAAGCTCCAGTTCCCTCCGCAGGGAGGGAAGGCGAG
Source organism: Ursus americanus (assembly GCF_024610735.1). Taxonomy (NCBI): domain Eukaryota; kingdom Metazoa; phylum Chordata; class Mammalia; order Carnivora; family Ursidae; genus Ursus; species Ursus americanus. Next base: position 1,251,634 of record NC_142135.1, on the reverse strand, counting down.
GCAGGCAAAGGCGAGGTCAGAAACCAGGGAGGGGGGCTCTGCTCTGCGGTCACCCAGCCAGGGCTCTGCCTTCTCCATCCAGGGGAGGCTTCTGGCCTCTGGCTTCTCTGCCCTGGCTGTGGGTCACCTGTGAAGTCATTTCAGATGCCACCTCCCCTGGAAGCCTTCCCTTTTTGGCCTCAGTCCCTGCACCTTCCCAGGCCCTCGTGATTTAGCCCTGTGGTCAGCCTGGTCTCTGCGCATCCCCCTCCATACCCCCAAGGGCAAATTCTGGGCAGATCCCTAGCTGCTGGACTTGGGAATGCCCCCTTATCCATGGATGCCCACTTCCAGCAAGTTACCGCCCCTTTCCCAACCTGAACCGCCCCCTCCCACCTCCACCCCAAGGACTGGCCTCCTGCATGCCTGGCCCGATGCCAGGTGTCCCCAGCTAAGTAGGCGGTAGCATCTCTGGGCCTGCCACTGAGGGCACGTTGGACTGCTCCTGGGGTGGGCTGGGCACTGCAGTGGGGAGCCTCTGAGGAAGCCGGGCGCAGGACCCACCCACCACTCTATGGATGGAGACCATCCGGGAGGGCTGGAAACCTATAGCCAGAAGACTTGGCTGCAGCCTTGGCCCCCCTCCCTCCCTCCCTCCTGCAGCCCCTCTCAGCTTTGGAGCCCCCCTGCGTACCCCCCTCACCAAAATGTGTTATCTGTGATAAATATACTCCACTGTGGTCAAATGGATTTGATTGGTAAAACTTATTGAGCTGAAAACAGAGTAAACGTGGGTTGGAATTAAATTCTATTTGTTTTAATAAAAATGTGTTGGTGCAAGTGGTTTTTAAAAGAAGGCCTCGGGGCGCCTGGGTGGCACAGCGGTTAAGCATCTGCCTTCGGCTCAGGGCGTGATCCCGGCGTTATGGGATCGAGCCCCACATCAGGCTCCTCCGCTGTGAGCCTGCTTCTTCCTCTCCCACTCCCCCTGCTTGTGTTCCCTCTCTCGCTGGCTGTCTCTATCTCTGTCGAATAAATAAAATCAAATCTTTTAAAAAAATAAAAAATAAAAGAAGGCCTCACTGCAGAGCCCTTCCCAGATGCCCCTTCTGGGCTCTCAGCCCCCACACCAGTCATTTGCCTCCAGGTATGTCCCCCTGTGTCCCCGACCCCCACCACTCAGATAATCAGGTAACCCCAAGCTGCGCTCCCTTTCCAGGAGTCTCGCTTGCGATGTCCCGTCACAGCCACAAGGGGCTCAGGAGGAGACCCAGGATGAGGCCCCAAGACCATCTGCTGTCTGATCCCAGCTGCCCGCAGCACCCGCCACGCCTGCTCCCCTCAGGCCCCTCCCGCCCAGAGTGTTCTCCCCAAAAGACACTGCCAACATCTCCTCCAGGGCCTGGTAGGAGGCCACCCCTCTGGGGATCCCCCACTACCCCCAAGGCCTTGGCACACACACCCCCACTCCTCCGCCCCCTCACTTTGCCCACAGCACCCAGCACATGGACACCCACAACAGCCAGGAGGGTGAGGGGAGGGTCTAGTTCAATCTGGGGACCCAGGAGGCCAGCCTGGCCTCCCCAACAGGACTGGGCAGGAAGAGCGCTCTGCCCAGGGGCCCCTCTCCACAGTGACTGTCACATACTCCCTGGCTGCTGTGACCTCTGACTTCTTCCTCCTCCAGCAGCCTCCTCAGCCCACCACCAGGGAGGAGAAGAGGCCGGAGATGAGGCTTCAGGGAGGCAGGCTCTGGGGCCAGGGAAGCCCCTATACTGGGGGCCTCACGGCTGGTCGCAGACACGTACCTTGCCCAGAGAGGTGGGGCGCTGCTTCCCCTGGGCCCCTAGAGCTCTCACCCAGGAGCAAAGCCAGTGATCTGGGACTCCCACCCTTGTCCCGTGGAGGCCCCGGCCAGTCACGTGCTTGCTGCTTGTGCCCGTGCTCCCACCGGCCTGGGTAGAGCTGGCACAGACTAAGCTAAGGGGTATCCACGCCCTGAAGGACACAGAGCGCCAGCCCCCACCCCACTGAGGTGAATGTTCATGCTGGGCCCCCTCACTGAATGAGCAGCTCTCATCCCAGGGCCACCTGCTTCAGGCGTGGGTCCCCCATGTGTACAAGGCAGGCCTGTGCACCTCTCCTTCCTGCCCAGAGAATGGCCCCTGAGCTGGCCCGCTGACTCCTCCCGGAAGCTTTCCCTGCAGAAACTTCCTGCTGGGCCAAGCTGGACCTTCTGGAAGCTTCCATGGGACACCGTGGCGCCCCCCCCCCCGCCCCCCTCCCATGCACACTGTGTTTCCCTATAGGGTGTCTTTCCAGCAGGGTCCTTGGCGTGGGAGTCTTGGTGGGAACAAGCCCCCAGGAAAACAGGTGCGTTTTCCACTTTCTGACAACACGAGCGTGATAGGATGATAGGAAGCCCGGAGCCCGAGAGAGGGGTCCTCATGGAGCAGGGCAAGCGTGCTCCGCATCTCTCTCATGAACACCGACCTCCACCCCCTCTTGTGCCTCCATTGTACGTTTTTATCTCTAAGGATGTCCATCATCTTATCCTTAGGCTTTCGCGTGCATCATCTCGAACCTTACACCGCAGGCGGAGCAGCCTGCGGACCCGCAGCCGCTGGGGCGGTGACGGGGGGAGGGGAGACGGGACGGGACGCCCGGGGCAGGAAGGCGGGCGCAGGGGCACTGCGGCCCGTGACCCGGACGCCCGCTCTAGTCCTCGCGGCCCGGCCGCACCCCCGCCCCCGCCCGGGTCCCGAGGAGCCCTCGCCGCGCATGCGCACTGGCCTCCGGGCCGCCGCCGCGCAGATGCCGGGAGACAGCTGCGCCCGCCCGCGCGGTTCCCACCTCGCCCCGCCCGCGCGCGCCAGGACAGCCCCGGGCACCGGCGGTGGCAGCTCGGCGTGTCACCTCCCGCGCCACCCGCGCGGCGCGGCGGGCACGCGGCCCCTCCAGATGCGCAGAGCCCAGGGCCCCAGCGCGCTTCCTCGGCGGCGGGCGGGGGTCCGCCCGGGGCGGCGCCATCTGACGCCCCTGCACCCAGCCAGCCACACCCCGCCCGCGCCATCTGTCGGCCGTGGAACCGCGCCAGGCCAGGGGCCCAGGATCTGGGCGCGTCCCCGGCCGCTCCCCAAGTCCGCCGTGCCCACCGCTGGGCGAGACCACGAAGCCCCCCCTTGGTGCTGGGTGACGCCCCCGGCCCGGGAGCCGGGCCGCGGATGGAGGAGGGGCTGGGGGAGAAGCCGGGGGAGGGGAGGGTGCGGAGAGGTGCGGTACCCTGACCTCCGCGTGCAGCCCGAGAAAGAAGAGCCACCTGGCTCCTGGTCCCCGGAAGTGTCCGCTCTGGGGCCTTCTGAGCCCGGTTCAAGCACCGGTCTCCGCCCACCGGGGCCCCTGCGTTGGGGCTGGCTCCATCCCCCATCCTTCCTCGTGCTACCAGGCGCCTCAGGTTGGTCCCTGAGGACTTTCACCTCCAGTTTCAACCCCTGGCCCCTGGAGACCCCCCCGCTGCCCCTCCCCCACGCCCACAGCCCCGCCTCAGGCAAAGCCGCTGAGCCCTGAGGGGCTTACCTGCCCGTGTTCAGTCGGCGAGAGTCCTGCTGCGGCGCTTGGAGGGCTCCCATCCTCACCCCCTGCCGTCCTCACCATAAAATCAGGCCATCAGCAGAGCCCTAAGGGGCCTGACCCCATGCCAGCTCTACTTCTGACCCCTGGGAGGCTTGTCACCACCACCCACTTCCCAGATGAGGAAAGTGCTGTCCTCCAGCAGGGCTCGTCCTCCTCTCCTGCCCATTGGCTCCAACAGGGAAAGGACGGGAAAGGACAAGTAGGTCCTCCCACCTGTCTGGAATGGGGTCCCGGGGATTGTGGGCTGGACAAGGATGGCCCAGGTCTCTGGGACAGACCCCCAACCCGGCAACTCCCCAGCTAGGCTCAGCACCCCTCCCCTTCCTCATCAGCCTTCCTAACCCCTCCAGTGGCTCGACTCACCCCATGAGCCTTTGGGGGAGGGGCCACTCAAAGGAAGATGGGCTAGATGGTGTGGGGGTCTGACCACAGTCACCTTCCTGTCAGGCCCTCGTGTCCAGTCCCCCAAGGGTCTGTGGCTACATGGAGTGGGGGAGGGAGAGCCAGAGGAGCCTGGGTGGTCACAGGCCAGGACCCTGGATAGGGGTGAGAAACCTGCCCTGGGAGCTGTGGTCGGTCCCGGCTGGTGGCCAGAGGCTCCAGGACACAATCTCACCCGAGAAGGCTGTGTGAGAAGTGAGCTCTGTTACTGCCTCAGCCCAAGTCACACCGGCTACCCTTTAGGGAGGCACGCTGATCAGGAGACACGGCCAAAGGCCTGTCTGTCGGAGGTGGGCAGAGGGACAAGGGAGGCCATGGGCCCAGGGCCAGCGGATGCAGGGAGCAGAGCCATGAAGACGGGGCAAGGGGCAGGGCTGGCTTGAGGGCGAGGGCCTCGAGGTGGGGGCTGGGCTGGGAGCTGGAGAGAAGGCTGGGAAGGTGACTCAGAAGGATGAGAGAGAGCAGGAATGGGTTGGGGAGGAGCAAGAGGAAGGGGGAGATGGGCTGAGGGCTGGGGGCCCAGAGAGCAGACCCTGTGGGGGGGGGGGTGCTCACTGCTAAGGTTGCCCTTCACCCTCCTCCAGTCTCAATCAAGCTGCTAATTAGCATCCTGACCACTCAATTAATTAGACTGCACGTGCTTAATTATGACATAGTGCATTGGTGGGGGCGGGGCAGCGCCGTCAGCCCCCACCCCCAGGCCCCCCAGGAGCCGAGGTTTATTGACCAGAAAAGACACACGAAAAGACCCAGGCCATCGGCAGTAGGGTTGGGTGGGGTGAGTAGAGGGGTAAGGGAGGCAGGCAAGAGACCCTCAGCCCTTGGGGGGGGTGCTCCCACATCCTCAGCCCAGTTCCCCCCAGGTCTCCACGGTTGAGTCCTCCCCACTCCACATTCTAGCCTTCGGGCTCCTACCTGTACCTGCCTTGCCCACAGACCGCAGTTCCCTGGAGTTGTCCCAGGCAGGTTGGGTGCATGGCCTGGATTCCCCCAGAGCGGAGGCCATGCCTTTACCCTTCCTTTTCTCTTGGGTTCCGGAGCAGGTGTGTGTGAGTCTGCTCCCCCCCACCCCACCCCGTAGCCTCTGTCCCGGGTCAGCAGGTGTGCCTGGCGTGCTCTCCTCCGCACGCTCTCTGACCTGCCTGGCCATGCCGGCCAATTCATCAAGGGCTCTTCCCGACCGCCAGCCGCGGTGGCTGGGCGCAAGGCCCTCCTGGACCGTCCCAGCCCCAGAGACACTTCCCTGTCCACTGTGCAGTGGGCAAAAAGAGTCAATCTGGCACTTAATTTTCCTCAGAAATTCAGGAGGTCATGTCTTATCTCCCAACTACACGATCACGAGTCTAACAAGACCCCGCATCCACAGTAAGTACTGATGAGTCATGCAGTGGCGATCAGGGCGGTGGGGAGGTGATGGTGGTGGTGAGGATCGTGAAGATGATGGTGGTGGCAGAGCTGATGGTGGAGGTGATGATGGTGGAGGTGGTGGTGGCGGAGTTGACGGTAGTAGTGATGGTGATGGTGGCAGAGGTGATGGTGGAAGTGGTGATGGTGGAGGTGACGATGGTGGAGGTGATGGTGGAGGTGATGGTGGAAGTGGTGATGGTGGAGGTGATGGTGGAGGTGTGATGGTGGAGGTGATGGTGGAGGTGATGATGGTGGAGGTGATGGTGGAAGTGGTGGTGATGGAGGGCAAGGGGCCCTGCCTGGGGATGCTCCTCACAGGCTTGAGTGGCCTGAACACAGCCCAGCAAGTCTGAAGGAAGACCTCCTTGTCCGGGGAGGGCAGTGCAGGGTGTGTGCTCCTGGGTGGGGAGGTTGCTTGGTGGGGACTGGGGGTCCTCGTCAGAGACTCAGTGGGGTTGTGGGGCTCTTGTGTCTCTTGACACCTGGGCCTGACCTCACCATCTGCCTGGGGAAACTTAAGGCAGAGCTCTATCCGACGTCTGAGCTCTACCAGGGCTGGCACGTCCCAGGCACACAGGAGGGTCCAGCCACTGTTGGGGACCCCACTGTCCTCTGTCCTGCGGGGCCTGGGCCTGGTAGATGACAGGGACCTGGGGGGACAGCATGGGGAGAGGAAAGAGAGAGCGGCTTTCCTGGGGAATGGGAGTGGGAAACAGTGGGGAGCTCTGGTGGGGAGCAGAGGACCTCCCAGGTGGGTCTGAGGGGCTGGTGGCCATGCCCTAACACAGGAGGCTGGGGCAGCTGCCCCCAGGTGTCTGCCCGAGACTCACCTGCAGTGCGCCTATGCCCAGATGCAATCAGCAGGGCTGGGAAGTTCCTGCTGGTGGAGTTCATGTCCCAGAAGAGACAGAGGCCCCCACCCCACAGCAGGCCCTTTGAGGAGTCACCGAGGGAGGGAGGGAGGCCCCATGAGCTCTGGGAAGCTAAGAGACCGGAGTCTTAGGCTCGGAGGCCTGCATTCCCCCCTGCGGGGGAAGCCAAGGAGCACCCTGTGCCAGAGGATCCAGTGCTGGCGGCTGGTCTCCGGGTAGCCCAGAGCTACCTGGGCTGAGAGGGCCGAAGGCTGGGAACCACCACCCGCCCCCAGTGGTGGGCGCTGGGAGTCAGATACAATTACTCACTCAGTGTATCATAATTACCGCAAATAGCCCATTAAAGAGAAATCATCATCAATATGATATTAGCAGACGGCAGGGGAAATGAAGAAGGGGAAAGTGCTTATTGTCCCATTGTCCCCTTAATGGGGACAGGCGATGGGGGGGGCAGGGGCACTCCTGTTCATTGGTCTCACCCCCCACCCCGCCTGCAGGCCCCGGGGCCATGGCAGGTCCTGTGGCCCCAGCCTGGGATTGGGATTGGGCCTCACCCCTGCCCAGCTGGCGGAGGCTCTGGTTGCCCTTCCCATCGCCACCCCAAGGCCCTTGCTCCAGGCCTCCCACCCTCACCCCAGCCCTTGGTAGCCCCGGGGAAAGCTCTGGACTTGGAGGGCATCCGGGCTTTGCCTATCCTGGCTCCTGGAGAGACACCCACAGCCCCTTCAGATCCCAGGAGCACAGACTTCTGTTGGACACAGCAGTGGGGGCACGGGCATCGCTCCTGGGTGTCTCCCAAAAGCCACCAAAGTGACAGAGAATGAATAGAGATAGGGGCAGTGTGCGGGACAGACAGACAGGAAAGTGGTCAACGCGGCCGTCTTGGGAGCGGAAAGACCACGGTGGCCAGTGGCCAAGGGACGTTGGGGTGGTGCCTGCTGGAGGAAGGGCCCCCTGCACAGCCTGGAGCTGAGAGCAGCTCACCCCTCCCTCCCCTGTGGTCGGTCCACCCCCCAGGCCAGGCCTGGGCTGCCTCTGGTGGCAGCAGGTGGGACGTAGATGTCATCTTGGGGAAGAGGCAACCAGAGTCTTGGGCCTCTGAGGGACAGTGGTTCAGGTCGCCTTCCAGGGCGTGGGCGAGGGGAGGGCAGGGAGGGAGGGTATCAAGACCCTGGCCTGGAGGGAGTGGGGCCACAGCCAGTGGCTCTGGGTGGGAAAGGTCTCCACGGGCAGGAGGGCCGGGGCCGAGGGGGCGATGCTGGGCCAGCCCATCTCCGCACCTGGTCCTAAGGGCTGTTTCTGGGGCCCGTCAGGCTGCACCAGGCCCTGTCGCGGGCTCTAGGCAGCAGCAGTGAAGACCTAGACCCTGCCCTCCAGGGGCCAGCCTTCTGTAGTCAGAGATGGGCGGTGGATTCGAAGGTGGCAGGAGAGAAGCAAGCAGGGGAGAGGAGCAGAGCAGTAGGGGTCCCTTACGGTGATACAGGTTTCTTAAAACTAGGGGTGCAGGAGTTGAAGAGGGCTCTGAGGGGAGGCAGGGGAGAGAGGAGTGAGAAGCCCGTGTGCAGACCCCCCTGCAGGGCCGCCCCTCTGCTTCCTGCAGCACCCACGTGCCCACCCTCCTGCCCCCTGCCGTCCATCCTGCACAAGCCGCCCCCGCCGTCATCGCCCACCCGTACCTTCTCTGCAGCCACGGTCCCACCACCCCGCCCGTCCGGCCACCCCGTGCTCTGTCTGTCCAGCCAGCTCTAGTGATCATCCTCTGCTCACCCCAGGCGGCCGGTCCGGACCCTGGGTTCCAGCTGCTGCCCCTCGGCTGCAGTGGGGAGGCCCCTGGGCATGAACTGTGGACCGGGGCTAAAGGTCGTGCTTTCCCGGATCATAATTTTGATGTGGCTTAAGCGCCCAGTCCACACCCCAGGGTTTCTGAACTCAGCTGAACTCAGCTCCCCAAACTCAGCAGGAAGTGTTGAGGGGTGGGAGCAGACCTGTCCCCTGAGACCGACCCCTGGTGCGCAGGTCTGTGCAGGGGCAGCGGGGTGGGGACGCACCCGGCTGGAGGTGCCTGGAGGAGCAGAGGGCTGGACGGTTCTGAGTGCCCCCTTCTGCCCCTCCTTCCCTGCCCCCTCCCGCCAGGACCAGGAGCCCAAGGTTAAGCTCCTGCCAGGTGCTGGCCTCCACAAGTGTGGCCAAGATGTCTCCCCCTCTGGATGAGGGGCAGTCTCCCTCCACAGACTCTGCCCCAGCGCACCTGGAGAGCCACAGGCTGCTCCATGGCCTCCCCTCCATACAGAGCCTCCTCTTCCAGGAAGTCTTCCCAGAATGACAGAGGACTTGCCTTTCCTCATCAGTCCCCCACAAGGACCCGTGTGGATGTGGGAGCGGGCAGGGGGAGCGCATTCTTTCCCACAGGTGACAGGACTAAGCCCAGAGACATCTATTCCCCCCACCTCCAGCTGCTGAGGGGCACAAGTGGGAGTGGGGTCAGGCCTGCCTCCAGCCGGGTGACTTGCCCTGTCTGTCCGCGCCCTCGTGTGGGTGGGGTGGCGACTGAGGTGCAGGAGCGCAGGGAGCCGGGGGCAGTGTCGCTCCAACCTGACCAGGCTCCCAGGCCCGGCCTTGGCTCAGCCCACGCCACGGCCACCTACCTCCACGGCACAGACAGCCCCGCTGGGCTCCAGAGAAGGGACACTGGGTCCTCTCCTGGCTTCCTGCACTCCCGGTGTCACAGGGCTGGCGGGGTGTCCCCCACGCCCCCACACAAGGGCCTGCCTCTGCTCTCTTCCAGCTGGGAGGCCGGTGGGATGGAGGGACGGATGCCAGGCATCTGTCAGGGGTGTGGAGGGAGGCTCTGGGGCCAAATTGAACCTCACGACACCCATCGGGGCAGGGGTTTTTTTGTTACCCCAGGCTACTAATGAGGAGGCTGAGGCCCGAATGGGGCAACCTCCGGCCCAGCTCTTACCCCGGGCTGCCCCAGAACCCCCGTGAGCACCTGCCCTCAGCAGGAACAGGAGGGCGAAGGGCCAGGCCCTCGGGCGGCCGTGTGCCCCCACCCCTGGCCTGCCACCGTCCACTCTATCCTTGAGCAAGCCCGGGGAGCAGGTCCTGTGACCCTCAGTCCACGCCACAGTCGTGCAGACTGAGGGCTTGGCCTTGTCTCAGCCCCTGGGCAGGTGAGGGAGCCTCGCTGCCAGGCCAGCCCCCCCCTCCCTGCACGGTGGCCGCCCCCCCCCGCCCCCGCTCTCTCTCCCCCACACTCTGTACAGAAGTAGGGGCCCTTATGCTGTTCCCACCCCCACTGGACCTGTGAGCTCCCCAGGTCCTCCACCTCCCCGTGCCCTCCTCCGTCCCTCCTCCCTCCCTGCTCCCTCCTCCTTGCCCTGCCTCCCTCTCTCCAGGGCGTGGGACCCTCTCCGATTCACTCTATCCTTTCCTTCTTTATGTGGTGACCGGCTCTCCCCCCAGCGGCGCTGAGCTCTGCGAGCCGCCCGCCTGCACCCCGCCTGTCCTCACGGCTCCCACCCAGGGACGGCCCCAGAACGTCTCGCACACGGAGACACACCTCTGGAAGCGCCGCCGGTAGCGCCGTCTGCACTCGTGGCAGCTGCACGCGTCCCGCCGCCATCCCGCCGCGGCAGCCGCAGCCCCAGCTCCACAGCCGCAAACACAGAAGCCCTGGGGCAGCTGAGCGCGGCTTCCGATCCCTGCGGCTGCCCAGCCCGCCGTCCAGGGTCCCCAAACTCTGCGGTCCCCGGAGGAGAGGGCGCTTCCAGTGCTGTGGGGCTAGAGCTGGGGTGGGAGCCGGAGGAGCTCTCCACGGCTCGCTGCCCGCAGGAGAGCCTGCTGCCCTCCACCCGTGCTCCCTGGCAGAGCAGGGGAACTGGGGGTCAGGAAGGGGCTGACCTCGGGAGTTCAGGGTGGGGGGGTGGAGTTAGGAAGGAAGGGTGGGCAAGGCTGGGACAGGGAGTAGAGAGCGCTAAGGCCTTCAGAGTTGGGGCTTGAGGGCACCCAGGAGCCACAGGGGCTTCTAAAGGAGAAACCTGAGGCATCCGTCCGGAGACGCTGGGGAGGGAGTCTGGGTGGGCCAGGCGCAGCGCCTTCAGGCTACCCCGCCCCCCAGACAGGGCCAGTGCCCTGCAGAGGTGGACGATCCCGGTCTCTGGAGTCCAGCTGGGCCCCACTGAGTGAACTCAGGCAAATCCTGGGCTTCTCTGCACCCCAGCCCTCATCGACACCCCCAGGGACACTCCCAGGAGGCCACCAGGTCCTACGGATCTGGCATCTGGCACGTGCTTCCCGGTCTTTCTCTGAGAATATGGTGGGAGGGAGGGCAGTAAGGGGACGACCCACAGGAGGGGAGGAGAGGCCAGTCCCCTGGGAGCTAGGACCAGGCAAAGTGACCCGAGGGGAGGGAAGTGCCAGGGAGGTGGGGCGGCCGGGCAAGAGCTGGAGGAGCCTGCCTCTGTGGGGATGGCCAAGGGAGCAGCCGGCAGGACGGACTGGGACCTAGAGGCAAGCCCCAGGGCCTCAGAGGTGTGTCTGGGAAGGCAGCGGCCCAGGGACCGGGGCAGTTGCCTCTGATCCCAGCTGGCCTCAGGACACCTAACCAGGGTGATGGTAAGAAAGGGCACCAGAGTCAGGGAGGGCAGGGTGGAGGAGGTGACAAGGCTCGGGGAGTGCCAGGACCCCGAGGGACAGCAGTAGGCCTGGGGTGGGTGGCCGGAATGCCCCACCCTGGGGGGGGGCGGCCACACCCACTGCCCGCTCCTCCTGCCCAGCCCTCCAGCCTCCCAGGGCTCAGGGGAGGTGGGGGGCCAGCAGAGGCCGGGGCTCCGAGTGTGAAAGCCGCCACCCCCTTCCCCCGCTGCCAAGAAAACTGCCTCCTCCTGCGATCCCATTCCCCCAAAAGAAAACTATCTAGCTGTGGCCTCTACCGTCCCCCCCCCCCCCCCGGCCCTGAGGCCTGGGTCTGAGTGACTGAGAAATTCAGGTTCTCGGCCCACCTTGAGGCCCAGGGAATCTGCATTTTAGCAGGATTCGGCCACAGCGCACGCGCCCTGAGAACCTTCCTCCACCCCAAGCCAACTCTCTGGGTGACGGTGCCGGGACACTGAGCCTGGAGGCTTCCTGGACAAGAGGGAGTGGAGAAAGGAGAGGAGGAACACAGAGAGGAGGGGAGGGGAGGGGGTTTGGAGGGTCCTGGACAAGAGCGAGTGGAGAAAGGAGAGGAGGAACGCGGAGAGGAGGGGAGGGGAGGGGTTTGGAGGGGGAGCGGCAGGTGGAGGGTGAGGAGGTGGAGGGTACAGGGAAGGGAGAAGGAGGAGGTGGGGAGGAGGAGGGGGAAGAGCAAGGAGGGGGAAGGGAGGAGGGGGGAGGACAAGCGAACAGCTCCCCCCGGCTGAGCTCCGGGGCACCAGGCCGGCCTCGCCCCCGCTGACAGGTCGCCTTCCACCGCGGCGGGCTAATGGGCCGTGACAGCTGGAGTCCCCAGCAGCTGAGCGGTGTCACTGTGCATTAGGCCGCGCTGAGCCCTCCGACAGCAAATTAGTTGTCCCTGCTCCGCTGGTGCCCGGCTGTGCGCAAGTGTGCGTGTGCGTGTGAGCTCCGAGGGTGGGCATCGGTGCGCAACCCCGCCTCCCCTGTCCGTCCAGTGCCCGGCCTCCCACCTCGCTGCGGACCACCACCGAGGGGACGCCGAGCCTCTCCCCGGCCCCAAGTCCCCAGCCTCCCGCCTCTGGCCCCGCCTGCTCCCCAGCCCTCCCTGGCGGGTCCCGGGAAGTGTCCTGTGGCCCCCGCGGGGGCCGGGCTCCAAGCACCCTCTCCACTCCTCCACCTGATGACTCCGCAGTGGGCCAGCCAGCCCGCTCCCACCTGCCCCCTCCCTGCGCAGTCTGCTCCAGCCCACTCCTCACCTGCTTCCCACCACCCTCGCCAGGTCCCTCCACCTGTTCTTCATGTCTTGCCTCCTCTGGGCACCAGGGCTGGGTCTCTGCCCACCACCTTTCCTCAGCGCCCACTCCGCAGGCCTCCACTCCTGCAGCCTGCCGGAATGGCGCTGTGTCAAATTGCTGTTCTGTCCCTGCCTCCTGGAATAGGCACACAGTCGGTGCTTAATCAGTAGTTTTGAGTCAATGGAAGAGTCCTCTCCCACTGTCATGGCCAAACGTCCTGGAGCCTGGGGCAGTGGGGTGGGGTGGGGTCCCTGTGGGGGCCAGTGGGGGCTGGGGGCCTTTCCCTGTCCCCCAAATGTCCCAAGTGGCAGGGACAACCCAGCCTGTCAGCTCTGTGGCTGGCTCCAAGCTCCCACTTGCTTGCTTCCCAGAGCCCCTAGAGAGGAGTCCCTGGCTCCTGGGGGTGGGTACAGGCTTGCTCCTGCGGCTCAGGCTGCCCCAGGTCCCCAGGCCCTGGGCCAGACAGGCCCATGCATGGCCACAGACAAGGGGTGCTCTGACATTCCTTGGGACCCAGAAGGGGCCACCAGCCCCAGGCTCCAGGCCCTGCCTGGTAGGTGGGTCGCAAAGCCAGGCCCCTGTCTGCAGGTGGGCCTCTGAGCCCTTCCAGGCCACCATGGGGGCCCCGCCCAGGCTGCACCCAGGACCCACTGAGTGAATGAGCCCTGGGCACCGAGCCTCCAATCCCGCGCAGCTGGTAAAGGGCCCCACTGAGGCGGAGGCTGGGCTTTGTGTCACATCGGTCCCCAGGGGATGGGTAGGCCCAGGGAAGGCTTCTGTTCTCAGGGACACGTGGCAAGGAACAAGGCCTCCGGCCCTCACGGGCGGCACTGAGGAGCCAGGCTGGGCCAGAAGCAGTGAAGAGTCCAGGGCGGGTGGCAGGGGCTGCGGGGTCCTGGGGTCCGGCAGAAGCAAGCAGATGGTGGCTGAGGGCACTGCTTCCCTGGGGTGGCCGGTGTCAGAGCCCACGAGGCACTTGGCCAGGATAGGCGGTGCAGGGACCGGGGCAGACACAACCCACGGGGTCCCTGTGTGCAGGTCACATGTGTGTGTGCCGTCCTTTGTGCATCTGTGCTCCCACACGTGCCTAGCCGTGAGCGTGCATGTGGACGTGTGTGTGGCGGGCGGGTCGAGATCTGTGCGTTTGAATGTCTTAGCCTATGCACGTGGCCACGTCTACACACACGTGTCTGTTCCTGTCACTCTGACCTCTGCCTGCCTGCCTGTGTGCGCCCACCCTCCCGGGGAAGCGGGAAGAGGACACGGTGGCCTTGCACTCGGCCACCCTAGGAGCCAGCTATAACTAGGAAACCAGAGCGGGGGCCCTTCGCACAGTGACGGGCTGCAGAAAACGGGGCTCTGGTGGCAGTGGAGTGGCTGGGGGCTGCAGGCTGCAGATGGAAGTGGGGAGCCCCCAGCATAGAGCAGCCCTGGGGCCCAGCCAGGGCCAGCAGCTGGGAGCTGGATTCCTGGAACCCTAACCAGCTGGAGGACAAGATGGCAGCTGTGAGGTGCGTGTGCATGTTTGGGGTGTAGGGACCCTCGCAGGCGCAGAGGACAATGCTCAAGTGGGTGTTCTGTGTGGGGTGGGGGCCTGGAATGACGCTGCCCCCAGAGACCACTGGGCAGAGGCACGGCAAGGGCGGGCTGGGGTACAGGGTGCTGGGAGTTGCAGCGAGAGCGGACTACAGCTGCTGTGGGTGAGGGTGTGGGAGAGTGGCCTCCCGCCAGGGACAGCCACTGTGCTGGGGCAGCCACGCGGGGAACGAGCGGGGGAGGGGGCTTGCCCAGGGCCCACGGGTTTAGTGTGCACGGAGCGTGTGCATGTCTGTGTTCGTGGTGAGGGTGCACACGTCAAGCATGTGTGCGCGGCCCTGTCCCCGAGCGGAGGCCCGTCATGAGTCTCCCTCTGGTCTGTCCCGCCCAGGAGTCCTCCTGCCACCCTCTAGGCTACCTGCACCTGCCTCGATGCCCCAGCCCTCCCCTGCAGTATGCGAACCCAAACCCCTACCTCCTTCCTTGCTCTGGCACTTGGCAGTCTGACCAGCTCGTCGGCTCGTCGGCTCGGTGAGTTTGCTATCTCCCTCTGGAGCTCTGGGCCAAGGTGGTCATCTTGGTCCCTGCTGGGGTCCCTGCCAGGCTGGGCACAGAGAAGGGACTCTCAGACTGAATGAAGTAACCAAGGAATGAATGAATGCCTGCAGGGTGGGGGGTTGGGGGGGCAGAGGGGGTGGAGGCCCCAAGGCCGGGAGGAAGGGTTCCATCAGAAAGATGGCTCCTGGGACCTCTGCGGGGAGGACAAAGCATGGAACCTGTGAGCTGAGTGGCTGAGGTGAGGGTGCCACCACGGCCCCCCTTGAACATGGAGGCAGAGGGTGTCGGTCACCCCTCTCAGAGGGGGTGCAGGGCTCAGGGGTCTGCGTGTGGAGTGGAGGCTTGCTCCAAAGCCTGGGCACTGTGCTCACCCCTGCCCCGGCCCAGGAGGCTCCAAGCTCGCACTGCCCCCATGTACCCACGGGCCCCTCTGCGCTCACAGACACACAGACACCCCGGAGGACCCTCTCTCCTGGCGGGTCCTCTGCCCGTCCCCAGCATCAGCCTGACTGCAGCAGCCCCTCCCCAGGGGGGCCTGGCCCGCTGGGGGCTCTGCGGGGCAAGCCGAGGTTCAGGACCCCAGCGCTGCCAGTGTGGTGGGCAGCCGGCCCGGGGAGGGCCCCGCAGACCCCGGCCGACAGCAGGTTGAGGGCCTGGGTTCCGCACTCCCAGCCGGTGCGCACAGGAGAGCTCGGGAGCCGAGGGGCCTTTCCCCAGACGGGCTGTTTTCCCAGGAAAAGATCTGCCTCTAAAATCAAGAAGTAGAGTCCGTCCGTCCTCCCTCCCACACTGACATCCCGGTCTTCCAGGCTCATTTTCTCCTGGGCAAAAGAAGGGAGTCGGATGGGGGAGGAAGGAATGAACGAGAGAGAGAGAGAGAGAGAGAGAGAGAGAGAGAGAGAGAGAGAAGGGAGAAAACAGAAGACAGAACAGGACAGTGACGCCAAGCCCAGTGATGTGGAGAAACCCACCGAGGGCAGCAGCCCCGGGATGGCCGTCGTAGGGGGCCCTCCATCCCGGGCTCCGAGCCCAATCCAGGTTCTTGCGGTCAGAGCTCCGGGACGCCTGGAGGGCTGGAGGGAGGGGGTGAGCGCAGCTCCCTGCCGCCACTGCCTCCTCAAGGAGACAGCCTCTGGGCCCGGCGGCCCTGCCCCCACCCTCGATGGGCCCAGCGGCCCGGTCCTCGAGCCTGCTTTCTCTGCCAGGAGGAAGACGCCCAGGCGGCTCTTCTGGCGGCAACAGTGAGAACTAAGGTGTCCCCGTCAAAACCCCGCCAGCAGACCCCGCCCATATGTGAAAGGACACACCGCCTCCGGGGATCCCCTCGAGGTCCCGAGGCCGGCTGGGACCTGCTGGGCTGGCTGGCAGCCTCCCCACCTGGTCCTTGAGTTCATCCCCGCACCCCCCCATTCGTACTTCTCTCTGCACCAGCGTTTTCGCCCCCAGATGCACCACCTCACTCCCTCCTGCGGGCTTGAGATCTCAGCCCCGGGGTTTGGAGATTTGCTCAAACCCCCATGGAGACCCAACGGTCTTGCTACCAGCTTTATTCTAAAGCAAAAGGGGAGGCGGCAGCACTCACCTTTTCTCTGGGTCAGACTGAGGCAGTCGGACAGGCTCAGGCCAGGCACTCACCGAGAACTGCAGCTGTCCCAACCCCAAGGACGAGGACGGGGAAGCAGCACAGCGCTGGCTGCCCCCGAAGCTCGTCCCTCTAAATGCGCAAGCGGCAGACCTTCGCCAGCCTCCGTCCCGTGGTGAAGGGGCTCACAGTCCCCCAAGTCCTGCAACTGCCCCGGGACCCTTCAGGATGTGAGATTTCCAGAAGTCCAGCTCCTCCCTAGAGCCCCCGCAGCCCGGGCTCTCGGGCCTTTAAAAGACAGAGGCCAGGCCACCCCTGGGGGGGAGACGGCGGGCTCAGAACTGGGGACAATACCGGCCACCGGCGCGCACCGGCACTGCATGTGGCGTCACCACCATCCCGCCTTAGTGGGAGCCTGGGGCCACCACCTTGAGGCCTTCCTCCCCACCGGGCGGCCCCAGAGGGCGGGCAGGGCGCGTGCCCGCAGGTCTCGCCAGCTGAGAGCAGCCTTGTTTACAACTCTGGTTAGGGTCTCTCAGGTGGCCCAGGCGGCTCACCCAGAGCTAAGGCAGGGCCCTGGTCGCGGACCTCCTTTTCTTTCTATTCAGGGAGAAACAGGGCAAAAATGAAAGCCACAGAAAAACCAACCAGGCTCCAGTGACTTTGGATCTAAACGGATTTATTTTGTGTTTTTTCTTCCCTTTCTCGGCTTCATAGCAAATGAAAAAATTATCCAATAAAACCCAACAATACAAGAAAACTTTGAACGACTTAGAGTGTCTCTTGCTCAGAGTGCTGGGCAGGAGCAGGCCTGGAAGGAGCACAGGACCCACTGGAGGCCAGGGGCCTGGCAGTCCTGCAGGGATCTCCCCACAGGCTAGTCCAAAAAGCCACTGGGCTTAAAAAAAAAAAATTCCACAAACAAAATTAAACACAATTTAAATTAAAATAAAAACACTTCCTTCACTCGCCTCCATGCCAGGAGGTTCAGGCTGAAACCTCCTTTTAAAAAAATTTTTGTTTGCTAGAAATACTGTGCGTTACTTTTTTTTTTCTTCTTCCACTTCTCTTGAAGATTAAAATAAGATATATTTCCCCGGGAGTCATAAATACGATCTGGTGCATAGAGAAATAGCAGCAGGGGAGTCTGGGCCAGCCCCCACCCGCAGAGCGCGGCGACCCCCCAACCCCCCTCCCCCCCTTGAGTATAGTAGGGCAGCAGGACTGAACACAGCATAGATAATATTCCTTGGCTTCAATCTCTAGGGGACGCCGGTGGCAGGGTTGGGGGCAGGCGGGCAGGAGGGCAGGCAGGGACCGGATCCCTCCGAGCGAGCGAGCGACACATGCTGGGACACGCGGACGTCCGAGGGTGGACCCCGGCCGGGAATGAGGGAGCTTCCTCCGGGGTTTTCTTTCCTAATCACCGAGCAAAATAAATAGAAATACTTCGAAAATAAGGTCGCTTTAAAAAGGAGTAGTAAAAACGGGCAAGGAAGGTGAGGCCGCAAGAAGGAAGACGGACGAGGGACAGGCGGGCGGGCGGCGTCGGAGCGGAGAACCGCGCTCGGCATATGTACAGGCGGACGCCGGGGAGGAAGTTCGCTGCGGCTCAACTTTCCTGGGAACCCCCGCGCTCCGTGCGCAGAGGGGTCGTGGTCACCGCCGGCCGGCGAGGCAGGAGGGCGCCGGGCGCGAGGCGGTCCGGGGACTCTAGTCCCGCGCCTGCGGACCTTGCGGCGGGGCGCGCGGGGCCCGCCGGACCGCGGAGTCCGAGCCTCTGGCCGGCGGCGCCCGCTCGCGCGGGGCGCTCACAGGAAGAAGTCGGGTGCGCCCTTGGCCCCGCCGGGCCCGGCCTGCGGCGGCGAGGACTCCCGCGGGAAGCCGGCCCCGCCCGCGCCCCCGGGGCCGCCCCGGCCCGCCAGCTTCTCGTATTTCTCCTTGTACAGGTCCCGCTCCTTGGCCAGGCGCCCCACCTCCAGCTTCAGCTGCTCCACCTGGCTCTGGAGTTGGCACTTCTCGCTCTCCAGAATGTGCCGCTGCTGCACCCTCTTGAAGCGGCACGACTGCGCGTAGCCGCGGTTTTTGAGCGTGCGTCGCTTCTGCTTCAGCCGGATGACCTCCTCCTTACTGAAGCCGCGGAGCTGCCGGTTCAGCTCGCGCACCGACATGGACACCAGCTGGTCGTCGGAGAAGCGCTCCTCCAGGCGCACGTGGTGGCCCGCGCCGCCGCCGCCGTGGCCTGCGCCGGTGTGGTGGCCCGCGCCGGCGTGGTGGTGGTGGTGGTGGTGGTGGGCGGCGTGGTGGTGGTGGGCGGCGTGGTGAGCGCCGTGATGGTGGCCGGCGCCCATGTCGTCCGCGCCGCCGCCGCCCCCGAAGCCCTGGCCCCGGAAAGCCTCGTACGCTGCGGCGGCCGCCGGATGGTGCGCGCCGTGGTGCCCAGCGTGGTGGCCGCTGCCGATGAGCGCCTCCACCGCGTCCTCGGGCGTCAGGTTGAGCGCCTCGGGGTTGAGGTGGTGCTGGTAGCCGCTCATCCAGTACAGATCCTCCAGTGCCGGCTTCCCCGAGGCGCCCCCGACGGCGCCCGGGCCCCCGCTCGTCGGCCCCGGGGTGGCCCCAGCCTGCGCCGCGCCGCCGCCGGCCCCCGCGCCGCCGCCGCCGGTGCCCGGGCTGGGTGCGCAGAAGCTGGGCGAGGAGGGCACAGACGAGCAGGGCGTGCTGAGTGGCGTCGAGGACAGCGAGCCGGGCGGCAGGCGGTGGCAGAAGCGCTCGGCCTCGGGCGGCTCCTTCTTCACCTCGAACTTCATCAGGTCGAAGTCGTTGACGTATTCGATGGCCAGCGGGCTGCTGGGCAGCTCGGCGCCCATCGCCAGCTCCGCGGCCATCGCCTGGGGCCCCGGCCCCGCCGCCGCGCCCGGCTGCGCCCCGACGGGAGGCGGGGGGGGGAGCCGCGGGCCTCTCCCCCCCCTTCCCTCCCCACGGGCGGCGGGTCTCGGGAGGGGACGGCGCCCAGACGCGCGGGGAAAAGTTTCGCGCGGCCAACTTAGGGGCGGCCGCAGGGGACGCCGCCGGTCGGGGCTCTCAGGCGGCCCCGGCCGCACCCCAGGGGGCGCAGGGTGGCCTCGCTCCCAGTCCGCGCGTCGGCGGCCGGGCGGGTGGCCGGGAGGGTAGCAGTGAGGCCGCCGCCTCGGGCTGCTCGGGCTCCCCGCGCTCCGCCCGCGTCCTACCGGCCCCGCCTCCACGGCAGAGCGCCGCGCCGCGCGCTCCCCTTTATAGAGCAGGGCGCTCGGTCCCGCCTCCCTGGGAGGGGCGAGAGCCCCCAGGCCAATCGGAGCCCCAGACCCGCCGCCCTCATTTGCCTATCCCCATGGCAACCCGGAGCCCAGCTGTCAATCTCCTGCGGGGAACAGCTGTGGGAAGGGGTGATGACCGGCAGCACGCGAGAGGAGGGGGCAGGGCCCTCTGGTGGCCGCCGCGGGGGACTGCACGCGCAGAGGGCGCGGGGCAGAGGGGTGCGGCGAACGCGCAGCGCCGGGGACACGGAGCCCGGCCTGCGGCCTCCAGCCCGCGCCTGCGACGGGGAGGCCGGAGAGTCTCGGGGAGCCGACGGGGCCCTCGGTGACTCGGTCTCCCCGCCGCCCCGCGGGCCGTGACCCCACAGCCCCGCGAGCGTGGCGGCGCCGGGACCTTCCGGCCTGCCGACACCGGGGCCACGACGCGGCCCGGCCGGGCGCGGCGAGAGGAGTGCCGGTTATTTTTAGCTCCGCGGTTCGGGCGGGTTCAGGAATTCAGTCAACAAAGTTGCTGGCACCTCCGTTCGGAGGCTGCACCGCGGGGCGCAGGTGGGGAGGGAGAAGCTTGCGGACCGGCGGGGGCGGGGCGCCGGGGAGCCGAGGGGGGCGACCCGGGGGGCGCGGGGGTGGGAGACACTCGGGCCCGCGGCCGAGGGGCGTCGGGCGCGCACGACCGTGCAGCGGGGCGTGCTCTCGGAGCGGGGCGGGGGGGGGGGGCTGGACGCGACCGCTCCAGGGCGGACGGAGTGGGAGGGATCGGAGTGGGAGGGATCCCGCCTTACTTCAGCACCGCCTGGAGTGCTGGGGCCCCTCCCCCCAATTTTCTATACTGCTGTTACAGGAGTTTCACAATTAAATGCAATCTTAAATATAACCATCTGTGCATCGAAAGAAAATTCTGGAAGGACCTGGGCAGGAAGTCACTAGGACAGCTTGTTTTTATCTTGTTCCAGGCGTAAATGCCTATTATCTTATAATAACAAAAAAATCACACAAGTGGGAGCAAAACCCCACTTCCTAATTTGTCATGGGGCGGCCCAGCTCCGCGGTGCCAGGAGGGCACCACTCAGCCCTCCTCCTTGCCCACACAAGCCTGCCAGCAGCATTCTGCTGGGCAGGCAGGGTCAGGCCCACTGCGAGGACCCTCCCTCCTGCCCCTGCAGGGACCCGGCTCAGCCAGTGGCAGAAGCAAGACTGGTGCTTGAGCTCCAAGCTACATGGTTTGCCAGTCGCGTTGCAGGGTTTGGGGTTCCCTTCAGAGCCCCCCACCCCGCGTTCCAAGGGAGGCCACACTCAGCCACCACCAAGTCTAGCTAAGTGGGGACAGGTCCCCCTAAATTCAGGGATGCTGGGCCCCCTTCGATCACATGCAGATTCAGTCACCTGGCACTTCATTTCCACATCCACTCCTTCATTCACTGCCCTGGGGAAGAGGCGGCCTGGGGCCAAGCAGGGCCCTGGGTCCCTGACCGGCTCAGGCACTGGCCTTGGGGTCAGACAGGCCAGCAGGCTTGCCCTCAGCTCTTGGCGGCTTGGGAGCCTCAGGAGCAGGAGGCCCATGACCCCCCAGCCTCTTGCTGCCTTTGGGGGGGTGGCAGCAAAGCAAGGTTTACTGAGCGACAGTGAAGCGAAGTTCACTGAGTGATGGTACGAAGCTCCCAGAGAGAGGGAACCCGAGAGGGTCGCCCCTCTTGCTGCCTTCTCCGGGCACGGCCTCTGCAGAGCTCTCATCGCCAGTCGGTCCCGGGTCAGGCTGGTGGGAAAGGGCACCAGAGTCCCTGCCCGCAGACTCGGGAGGGGTCACCCCTGCGGGCACTGTGCCGAGTGGGCAGGATGGGCTTCTTCAGCCCAGGGGTGGTGCTGGCCTTTCCGGGCTCGGGGGCAGGCTCCAAGCCCGCTCCTTTTCTCCTCAGCAGGGGCTGGGGAGCGGAGTCTGTGAGGACCCAGGCCCACCCCCATCCGCCCCAGGAAAAGCGGACAGGCGTGCTGGGTGCCCTCAGCCCCAGCACCGCCATCCCCTCGGCTCCCTCGACAGCCCGTTTGCAGCCAGAAGAGGAGCCCGCCAGCCCCGAGCTGCCCCAGAGAAGGCGCCGCCCGTGGCTCATCCTTAAACGCACCCCACAAACCTTCGCTGAGTACCTACTGCATTGCCCTGGGGGCATCTTTCGTCAGGAAGGTGGCCCAGAGATCTCTGGTGCAGCGTGAGGACGTAATGCGGCTTTTCATTACGCGCCTGGGCTCCGTGTTGGGTGGTTTGACCCGGGCTTGGGCCCCACAGCCGGGAGGACGTGGAGGCGGGGGCGATGGGACAGCTGATGGCTGGAGCCACTGGTAGCGTCTTCCGGCCCAGGCCTGGCCGAGGGTGGAGGCTGCTGGCGGGATCTGGACAGTGTCTGCACGCGGTCGCTCCGTGGGCTGGTCGGGCTTCCTCGCAGCGTGGAGGCTGGTTCCCCGGGGGAGGGTCCAAGAGAGCGGCGGGGTGCGGGGGTGCGCCTGGCATTTCTGCGAGTGCCTGGTTGGCCGTTAGGTTAGCCGTTAGCCGAGGTGTGGCGGCGGTCTGCCCACCCCGAGACACGACAGGGCTACAGCATCTCTGCGGGGCTGCCAGAGTGCGAGTTTCTGGTTGAGGGCAGAAATAAGCCACGCAGTAACCCGATCGTTAAACCACGCAGTGTGGCAGCATCTCCTGTCGCCACAGAGCAGACTCCGCGAGTCTACCGACTCCATCACAGTGTCTGTGGTCTGAAGTCCTGCGGGCCTTGATCGCCGGCCCCCAGCCTCCCTCTCAGGGTCTCACGGGGCAGGTTCCTCAGTGCAGGATGCCTGCCAGCTCGGCCCGTTGTTGGCAGGGCCGTCTCCTAGAGTCTGCTGCCTGGGGGCCGGTGGATGCCCTGGGCTCCCCCAGGCCCCAGAGCTGCCCCCACTGGGCCGCAGGAGGAGAGCCTTTGGAGGCTTCCATCAGCGGGGGACAGTCAGTCAGGTTCTGTGCCTGGAAGCAGCTCGCAGGTCCCGCTCGTCTCAGAGAGGCGGGAGCCCCGGGAGCAGGTGAGAGGCCGGCCAGGAGCAGTGGGAGGGGCTGTGGGAGCTTGTTGCAGGGTGTGGGGGGCGCCGCCGCCAGCCCCCGCATTTGTTCGAGGCCTAGGCCGCGCGTACTGCCCGGGGCTCCGGACCCTCGATGTCAATTAACGCTCCGGCAGAAAGTGTGGTGCTGCACGGGGTCTGGATGGGTCATTTTTGTCCGGTCCCCACTGCTCAGCCCCCGGACGGGGTCCCATCTCCCCCACACCCCCTGTCTGGGCTCAGTGACCACAGGGCCCAGTGCCCTCCCCCCTTAGGGGACTCACGTGCACTTAAAATGAGGAGGCTGCTGTGTGCGAGAGCCAGCGCCAGGGGCCCAGGGCCAGCCTGCCACCCTCACGTGGGGCCCCCCATCCTTGTGCAGCCAATCTCTGACAGTCCCCATAACCTGCCACCCCGGGACAGTCCACGGAAGGGCATGGGCCTGGGGCCAGAGACGGTAGGATCCAGGAGAGGGAGTGGCTCTTCCCAGGTCCGGAGGAGCCCACATTGTGCTCTCTGCAAAGGCCAGAGTCTCTGCCTGGAATCCATGTCACCCTCAGCCGGCAGCTTGATTAGTCTGGGGTGGTGTGAAGTGACCAGCACCTTCAACCCCGAGGGTCTTTGCTGGCCTGCTCCTGGCACGAGAAGCCCAGAGTGACCAGTGGGTGCAGTCTGCTCAGAGGAACTGCTCCCTCACCCCCACCCCTCGGCCTGCCCAGGAGCCAGGACTCTGAAAAGGCAGAGCCCGGGCCAACAAGGTCCCCAGTGGGTCACAGGGAGTGTGGGGGAGCTGGGCCCAGGCCCAGAACAGGGCAGCCATTGGCCCGGCGTCTCCTGCTTCCCAGAGTGCCAGCCCTTCCTGAGCCTTCCACACTGGCCCACGGCGGTCAGACCAGCTGCTCTGGTGGTGGGCTTCACATGGGGCCTGCACGGGCTGCGTGGCTCCAGGGCAGTCAGGAGACCCTGGCCGAGCTAGAGCAAGTGTGGCTCTGGGAGGAGCCGGCCCCGGCGGCCGTCCAGCACACAGTGGCCCAGCTGCCCAGCGGGGAGCCCACCCACAGTGCACACAGCTGCCCACTCCGCAGCCTGGGGTGCATGTCCCCTTGTCCACTGTGAAGGGAAGAGCAGGCAGGCCGGGAGGTGAGGGTCTGAAGGGGCCACAGCTCAGATCAGGCCGACCAACCACCGTGTCTCCAGCCATCTGTCTATCTGTCCAGGCAGAGGAGGGAGAATTTACCCCCCAGCCACTCCCCTCATCAAAGGTCAGCCTTTGTAGGGGGGTCATGGTGGGCACTGAGAGGGAGCCCCGAGGGAGGAGGGGGCAGGAGACAGGGCAGCGGCCCGCGGCCTGGGCTCCAGCCCCAGGGACTGCCTGCCGTTGCGGCTTGCAGCCCCCAGCTGTGCAGCCCCCACCGCGCTGTCCACCCCGCTCCTCCGAAGGCCTGGGCTGAGGGGCGGCTGGGGGACGAGAGCTGGCCCACAGTGGGGACTCCACTGTTTATTGATGGGGAGAAATGGGAGTCCCTTTCTTTCCAGCCAGGCCTGACTCCAGAATCCACCATGCTGCCCAATCACAGGTCTCAGGCTCCAGGGCTGCCAGCGTGGGGTCCCGGGCGGGGGCAGCAGCCATCACTGCCACAACTGACTGCGACCTCTTGCTCTCCTTCTTCGGCAGCCAGGCCCCCTGCCGCAAACCAGCGGGATCCTCGCCACCCCTCAGTCACGGACTGGCTGGCGGGGAGCAGGACCCCTCCCGCTCCCTGCTCCCATCATGGCCTCGTGGGGGTGGAGCGTGGGGCTGGGCCGAGGAGGGATCTGCTTTGGCCGGTGGGCCCCTCCAGGGCGTGGTGTGGGCAGAGGCCTGCGCTGGACCCACAGGAGGCCCTCACATGCTGCGGCCAGTGCCGGCCAGTGCCGGGCCTTGCAAGCGGGGCCCACAGGGACAGGCAGAGGGGCAGTGGTCTTGCAGCAGACCCTACTGCGGGCTGAGACGTGGAGCCTGTGGCCAGCCAGGGAGGGCGGTGCTGGGACACACTCACGAGTGCAGTGATGGGGCAGTGAGAGGGGACATCTCCAGGATGCTCCTGTGTCCCTCCAATCCTTGGCCCCGGCCTCTCAGGGTCCCTGTCAGCCCAAACCCTGTCCCGGGCCCCTGAGGGGAGGCTAAATCCTCGGCCAGCCCCCCCCACCCCGTCCCTCCAGCAACGCCCACACCTCCGGCTGCCCGCCCTCCCCCTCCCCGGCCCAGCCACTCTCCCGACACCCAGAGCAGGGGCTGGGGATGGAACCTCAGCTTGAGGGACCCTGGCTCCAGCCTGTTGCATCCAACACGTCCCCAGGGCCTCCTCTCGGGCCCAGGCCATGGGGGAAAGGTTGCCCCAGCCCTCTAAGCCATTTCAGGGAGGTGGGGAGGAGGGCCGACCTTCCTGTACAGAGACCCTGCAGCCGCCAAGATCTGTGGGCAGCCCTTTCTCTTCCGCGAGGCACCGCTGGGAGGGGGCACCTCTGGGGTCTGTGGACAGCGTGTGTCCATCCGAGCTGGTGCAGGTGGGGCTGGGCGGCGATGTGACGGCAGTCAGAAGAGCCAAGCGGACACAGGACAGAACCTTTATTGCTGAACCTAAAACACCCACCAGGGAGCCTGGCAGGAGTCCTGGGGCAAGGTGGGGGGTGCGTGACACAGCTGCTCTCACACCCACAGTGGGCACAGGCCTGGCGGTGAGCCCTGCCTGGCACCCCTCTGGGCTGGGGGTTGGAGCACATCCTGGGTGCGAGGCTCAGGACCCAGGGGTGGGGGTGGGAGGAAGGTGGGTGTGCAGAGGGGCTGGCTGGGCGGAGCCCGGCCCAAGGACAAGGCGAGGCCCTGGGTGCACACTGGTCACGGAAGGCTGAAAGCCAGGCGGGCAGAGCAACGACCCCGGGGCTCCCGGGGGGGACTCGGTGGCAGGCGGCCCCTCCTCCGGGGCAGGGGCAGGTGGAGCCTCCTTCCTCTGCGGGAACGAGGGGCTGAGGTAGGCGCGGGCCGGCCCCCTGGACCCTCACAGACGGGGTTTGATGTGCAGAGTTTTCCCTGTTCCAAGAGGGGCAAAGGTCAGGTGCCAGGAACCCCCTAGCCAGGGAGGAGTGCCCCTACTGCCAAAGCTTCTGGGTCAGGATGGGGGAGACTCCATCCAGCCCAGGCCCACACAGTGGGGGGAAGTGGCATTGATCAGGCCGCCTTCCAGGCCCCGCCTGCCCTGGGGTGCAGGGAGCCACGGCAATCTGCCGGTGTGGCCATAAATACCAGGCACGTGCTGCCTGCATGCAGCCCGACGACTCGGGGCACGCTCACACCTGCGGCGAGGCTGCCAGACCCGCACGTGACGGTTGCGCCGTGCCTTCCAGCTCACTGGAAGAAGCCGCACCGTGTGCACCTGCGAGCAGCTGGCTGGGGAGGTGGAGGGACCTGGGTCCCTGTGCAGAAGGACAGGGCCTGGGGGCAGGGAGGGCTTCCCACAGCAGAGCAGGGGGCCTGAGGACGGAAAGTCACGTCCGAGGGGGGGTTCCTGCCCCACGTGCCCTGTGCTCACTGGGCCTCAATGCCTCTCCTCTGCTATGAATGCTCCAGGCCACCTCTCAGGCTGCCGTCCCCACTGACCACAGAGCTGCCCCAGGGCACGGCACCATTTACGTGTCCCCGTGAGCCTGCCGCTCCTCCTGGGCCCCCCATGTCAGGACTGAGGACTCCAGTCACCTGCTCAGCCAAGCCAGAACCCAGAGGCCAGGCCCAGCCAGCCAGGGCTCCAGGCCTACAGACTTCACTGGCCTCTGCCTGTAGGCCATGGCCCCCACGGGGTAGCTGCCTGGGTGGGTGCAGCCCGGTCTCCTGACCCGGAGCCCTCCCAGGCCCACCTCCACCTACCCCTCTAGCTCCCAGCCCTGGCCAGGTCGGGGGAGGGCTGGCAGGAAATAAAGGCTGATGGAGCCTCGGAGGCCAGCGGAGGTCTCTGCAGCCTCTCCTAGGCCTTGCCCACCCTGTCGGCCTCCAGTGACCCTGGGGTTGGCTGCCTTGGGGCCCCCACCTGCTCCCTCCCCACCCCAGTGCAGCCTGCCCAGATGGAAGTAGCTGGTGTCCTGGTCCCAGGCGGGCAGGTGGAGGGCCTGGCCGCAGCTTTGCGCCCTGAAGTGGGGGCTGCACACAGGCACCGTCGTCCCGGCCCCTCGGAGGCAGGCGTTTGAGCGTGCTCAGCGGAGCCGTTAGAGAAGGCTGCGGCAAGCATCTTCCATTAACGTTACGACCGTGAAATATGACAATAAAATGATAGCCGTATGGTCGCAAATTTGCAGCCCGCCGAGCTGCGTGGGGTTTATCGTCACTCAAACGCGCGGAGAGCTGTAAAATGTTTACAGAAAGGGTCGTTTGCAGCCATAAAATCCTCTTTTCTCTCCTAAACAAGGCTGAGTGGAGCCATTTACCAAGCCCCAAATGTTCATCGGGGGAGAGGGAACATCTGTTCTCTCCAGGAGTGCGCGGTGATCTTCCAGAACAAATTAACAGAAATGGGTGCTTTCTAATTAAATCAGCCCTCGGCTGGGGTGGTCTGTGCGGCGGCGGCTGCGGCCGCTCACACCTCGGCCGGCCTGGCCCCTGTGGGCGGGAGGCGAGCACCTGCCAGCAGGGGGCGTGGCCCAGCAGCACCCAGCCCAGGCCCCACCTGGGAATTCTGACTCGGTGGGTCTGATGTGGGCATTGAAAAAAGAGCCCCTGGCTGTGCCATGCTGGGCCCCAAGGGGCCAAGCTGCCTACCTGAGTCCTTGGTTGGGGGGCTTCTGGAGGTCCGGGCCCTGGGCTGGCCTCCTGGGCTCGGCGAGGACTGCAGGGAGATGAAGGAAGGCAGCTTGGAGAGGCTGCCGGAGCCCGCCGCTGAGACAGCCTCCTCCTGGAGAGACAGTTCCTCCTGGTCCAAGGACAGGGAGGGGGAGGAGGGGGAGGAGGGGGAGGGGGAGGAGGGAGAGGGGAGGGGGGAGGAGGAGGGAGAGGGGGACGAGGGAGGCTTTGATGACAGGGGAGAGCCTGAGGCTGCAGCTAACACCCGTGGGGAGGAGGGAGGGGAGGCCGAGCCAGCAGCCACGGAGGTAGGGGAGATGGGCGTCTGTCTGGTGGGGCGCTGGGCAGCCGAGGACTTCCTGTGGGAAAGGAAGGGGAGCAGGAGTGTGAGGGTGGGCGGCTGCTCCGCAGGGCTGGGGTCCAGAGGGCGCTAGCCAACCAGCTGTGCGGCACCTGTCCCAGCAGCCACGGGGCATCGCCATCCAGGTCTGAGGCCGGCCCTCGGTCCCAAAGGACAGGCAATGACGACATGGGTCCTCTGACCTGAGGCAGCTGGGGTGAGCCTGGCCAGCAGGCCCCGGCTCCACACCGACCCTGTCCTCACCTGCCAGAGAGCCCACTCACAGGACAGGTGAGCACAACGTGGCCCCAGCCACGAGCCTCACCCAGGATCTTCCCTTTTCTGGGGGTGCGAGTGGGGTAGCTGAGGCAGGGACCAGGCAGGCCCACATAGGCCAGTCTGGGCCAGGGAGGTCCTCAGCTTGATCCCCAACTTTGAACTGAGGTTTCTTTTTGGGTCTGAAGACTTAAGGGCTGCGAAGGGGTATAGGGGCTCCCCGCTCAGGTCCTGCATGTCTCCAAGAGCAGGGAGGAACTGCTTCAGGACCCCCCCCCCCAAGCTGACGCACACAGCCCCCGCTGTCCCCGTCACCTGGCTCCGTGGCTGGAGGAGGCCTTGGCCCTGGGAGGTGCACCACCCGGCTCTGGGGCCGCCCGCCGGCCGAGGCGCTTCTGGCTGCGGTGCAGCAGCTGGCACTGGGCGCCCCGGGGGCAGAGGCCCCTGCGAGAGAAGTCAGGGCACAGCAGTGTGTGTTTCTTCTTGCACTGTGGGGGGAAGAGGCGCAGCTGGGGGAGCCCGTCCAGGCCTCTGCACCCTGGGGGGTGGCCCCACCTGCTCTGCCTCCCTCCCCCCCGGGCCTGAGGCCCCCCAGGCCAGAGCAGCCTGCACTGCCACCATCCATGCACCCTGAGCAATCAGAAGGGCGAGGGCCAGCGCTGCCCAGACGGGCCCTGGGCCTGGACAGAAGGCAGGGACCGGGCTGGCCTGGGGGGGGGGGTCTTGCTCGGCTGGGATAGGGATTCCTGGGGCACTAATCCCCCCTCCTGACTGCAGAAGATGGGGATGTGGGGGTAGGCTCAGTGCCTGGGAGGACCTTACTGCATGGGGATCAGGCTTCAAGCCCAGGGGTGCCCAGGTCGGCCGAGGCCAGCGCACACCCGATCCACCACACCTGTCACGGTGGCTAATTATACCCAGTTTGGGGCGTGCCGCTCAGCAGGTGCTCGGGGCAGCACGAGGCCTCAGCGCTGCCCACTAGGCCCACAGGGAGCCATGGAGCTCTGCCCATGGCTGGCCTTTCCTTGGCCTGCCTGCTTCCGGGGCGGGAGCTGTTGGGAGTGATCGGGCCCAGCTCTCTAGGCTTGCTCCACACCTACTTCCTGCCTGAGGCCCTTCCAGGGGAGGGGTGCTCTGATCTCCACCCACCCCTGCAGCTGGCTCAGTGGGCATGACCTGGGAGAGTCGGAATGTAGCAACTGCCCCTCATGTTGGATCAGGCGACAGGAACAACACAGTCTCTGCCAATCCCACCCAGAACTGAGCTGAAAGCCAGCCTGGGCGCTGGAGTGGCCACGGCGCTCACACCCAGCACAGGGGCTGTGTCCCGGCTGAACTGCTCGGAGAACAGCCTTGAAGCCACTTCCGGCCAAGCTCCTCCTGGGAGCCCGTCCTCGGAGCCCCGGTTTTGGCCCTGCTCCCAGCACCCAGCACCCAGCACTGACAGCCTGGTTGAGGACCCCATGGAGCGTGTGCCCATTCTTGGAGCAGAATCTGAGCACCAGCCCAATTCTTGGCCTCACACCTGCCCCCCAGCTGCCACCAACAGACTAGAAACCCCTCACACTGGTGCTTGGGGGCTGGCATGCAGACGGGAGCAGGCTGGAACTGGCAGGGCCATCTGGGCAGGCAGCAGGACCCCTGAACACCCACGGCACCCCCCTGCCAGCTTGCCCTGTGGTGGGGCCAGACCCATCCCTGCCCCCAAGAGAAGGCTAATGTTTGCTCACTTGCTCATTCCCCTGTGCCCTTCACACAGAGCTGAAGCCTCGTGAGGTCTGCTCAAAGAGGTCCAGAGGGTGGGGTCTGCTGGGGAAGGAGGGCAGTTTGGCAGGGGGAGGGAACAGGAAGGGTCTCTGCGTGGAGAAGACCTGGCACCAGACAAGAGAAGCCAGTTCCCGGGATGCCGAGTGCACGCAGATAGGTGGCCAGAGGGCGTCTGCCCCTGGGCTGTCCACGGCAGTAGCCACAAGCCACACGGCGACCCCGAGCCTCTGCGGCAGCATGGGGCTGCCAGATCAGAGGAGGCCGGGCTGGGCAAGAAGGAAGAACGTAAAAGGCCACAGTTATGTTTCCTCTCTGACTGCATGTGGAAATGTGGGGCAGAATAACTGAAATTTATTTCACCTGTTCCGTTTTTGCTCTTTTAAGGTGGCTACTAAAACATTTAAAATCCCACATGTGGCTCACATCTGGCAGACCTTCCTACTGGGCAGTGCTGGTCTGAGCTATAACCCTCCTCCCTAGAACCACCACACATCCAGGGTCGGATATGAAGAATGTTCTTGAATCCTCCAAGAGCTGTCAAGAAGGTACAATGATGGCAGAAAGCTACTCAGAAGGATATTGGACACAAACTGTGTCTCTAAT
Source organism: Ursus americanus (assembly GCF_024610735.1). Lineage (NCBI taxonomy): Eukaryota > Metazoa > Chordata > Mammalia > Carnivora > Ursidae > Ursus > Ursus americanus. The sequence goes on along the minus strand of NC_142135.1, from coordinate 1,221,529 downwards.
TCCAAGGGCCTCACATCTTCATGCAGACCCGGCCCACTGAGGAAAGAGCGAGGCCAAACCACCGAACAGAAGCCCCAGAAAACCCCAAACGCCTGGAAATTAGCAAAAACACTACTAAGCAATTGCAGGTCAAATAAGAAACCACGGAGAGATGTCCTCAGGCTTTCAGGCTCCGTTAGGGGTTAGGGAGCAGGCCCGGCTCAGCGGGTGGGGGGACAGCAGAATGCCCCGTGCTAAGCAGAGGGAAGGGAATACTAGGTAAGAGCAGAGACAGATGAAGACACGAACGAGCAGCCAAAACCGAGGGCAAAGAGTCGGTTCTCTGGTAAGATGAATCAGGAAATAAAGAGGGACACATAAGCATTAGGAAGGACAAGTGTGCCCTGGGACTGGCACTGCAGAGGAAGAGCCACCAGGGCAACAGAACCAACAACCTCCACGCCAGCGAACATGAAAACGCAGATGAAACTGACAAATTCTAGAAACACTGACAAGAAAAAAAAACGTGAGCAAATATTCCTTGGACCATAAATGCATGTGAATCACTAGTTAAGAAACACAGCAAGCTGCAGCCCAGGGTCTTCCTGGGGCCCCACTGCTCGTCCAGTAAGCCGGCCTTGCAGGAAGCGGTCCGCAGCCGGGGGCAGAGAGGACGACTCTCAACTCTGTCTCAGGGCTGCAGCGGCCCTGAGAGCAAAACCTGACCACACGAGACCACAAAAGGGCACTCAGGCCATTTTCACCCACGGCTACATGAGGTGTGACAGAGTCCCGCAGGGCACGGACACACTGCCGCCCCAGGACCAGGCTGGGCTTACCTCAGGAATGCAAGGTCGGCTTAACTGAGAAAATCAACAAACGGCAATCAGCACGCTGACAGACTACACGGGTGGAATCATACCGTGGCCTCAACAGATACAAATAGTGTTTCATAAATTCAGCATTAATTCAAAGTTTAGCAGATTACTGGTTGAATGGAATTTCCTTAGTTTAATACAAAGGGTTTCTTTAAAAAAAAAAAAAGATTTACTTATTTATTTTAGAGAGAGTGCCAGTGGGGGGAGGGACAGAGGGAGGGTGAGTCTGACTTGGGCCTTGATCCCAGGACCCTGAGATCACGACCTGAGCCACAATCAAGAGTCAGACACTCAACCAAGTGGGCCACCAGGTGGCCCAATATAACGGGTTTCTTGAAAGAACCTTCCAGAAAGCATCACTCACAGCGGGGAAAGGCAGGAAGCCCACTACCATCACTAATTAGCACGGTGCTGGGACCACAGCTGGGGCAGAGGCAAGAAAAGGGAGAAAACACATTTGAGCTCAAAGGAGGGAAAATGACCATTATCTGCAAAAGATACATTTCTATTTATGTAGCAAACCGGAGAGTCTGTGGATAAACTGGAACAATCACTAATACCGTTTAGCAGGGCTCCTGGAGACAAAATCAGTATAAAGCACTGCATGTCTACACACCAACGAACAGTGAAAAAAATAAAATTTCAAAACACGTTATTTATAATAATAATAAAAATAAAAATGACAGGAACAAATGTCACGGAGACAAAGAAGAGCTTCAGTAAAAGGCATCGAGGTGCAGCCTGTGCAAGCAGAGCCAGATGCCGGCTCACAGGCCCAGAGACTGCCTGGAAAGACAGGGACCAGCGCTCACCAAACAGAGACCCCGATTCAAGACAATCTCAATCAAATTTCTAACTTTTTTTTTTAAGTTACATTGGATCTAAAACATAGTTCTGGGGGCACCTGGGTGGCACAGCGGTTAAGCGTCTGTCTTCGGCTCAGGGCGTGATCCCGGCGTTATGGGATCAAGCCCCACATCAGGCTTCTCCGCTGGGAGCCTGCTTCTTCCTCTCCCACTCCCCCTGCTTGTGTTCCCTCTCTCGCTGGCTGTCTCTGTCAAATAAATAAATAAAATCTTTAAAAAAAAATTAAAAAAAAAAATAAAACATAGTTCTGGAAGGATAAAGGTGAAAACACCTATGAAGAAGAACAAGGTGAAAGAATTTACCTTGTATTTAGGAATTACCGTGAGGCTCAAGGACTCCGGTGAGCACGGAACCGGCTCAAGGATACACACAGAGCGGAGTCGAGAGCCCCAAGACAGAGCCCCATCCACGAACCCTACCGGAAATGGGCCTTCCAATGCAAGGTGCTTGGGCAAAATGAAACTGGACCCCGACCTCACATCAGACACTTAGATCAAAGGAGACAGGCCCACGTGTGAAAGGCCAGCCTACGGGGCTTTTGGAAGGCCCTCCAAACTTCTGGAAGGTGGCAGGATTTTTCATACAAGACACAAAGGTGCAAGCTGTAAAGAAAGATTGATACAATCATTTTCACTAAAATTAAGAACTTCCGTTCTTCAAAACAACACCACGAAGAAGGGAAAAAATAAACCACAAAGATGTTTGCCACTTATGTGACTGACAAAAGGCTAATGTCCAGAATAGTTTATATTTATGTATTTTTATGTTCATATTTATACCTTATAAATTCCCTGTGATCAGCAAGAGAAAACCAACCCAGTGGAAAACTGTCCCCACTCTCACCTAAAGAAACCAACAAAATCCCACGTATTTTTCAGAAGGAAAGGCCCAAAAGGTTTAAACACAGGGAAGGCATTTGGCCTCATAAGTCCAGTAAAGGCAAATTAAAAAATACAGTGAAGTAACTTTTCGTCCTTCAATCGTTCAAAGAGGAAAAAAGAGGTTGAATGTCGCCAAGCACTGGCAAGAAAACTGGTCCACAAGTGTGAGTGGGCATAAGCCACCCGGAAACCATCTCCAGCATCTACGACAGCAGGTCGCCTACCCCCCAGACTGGTGGCCTGCACCTTGCTAACGACAAGTGCTAATGCTCTGACCCCCACAGGCCGTCAGCGGACCTCCATGAAGCACCTTCCAGAGGCGTGAGGCCACGAGAGGCCAGGACCAAGTGCAATGCCCACTTGTGCTCGCCCCCACAGCCACCGGGGCTCCCATGGTCCCCACCTCCTTCCCAGGGCCCTTTCCCCACTGGCTGCCTGCTCCAGGCCGGCCAGTCTGCCGGGACTCAGGGGGGCCGCCTGCCTCTCCACAGCACGCTCTTCCTTGCCCAAGAACGGGCCCGAATCTTCCATCTAGCTCATCCACGGCAGCCCCCAACACAGTGCTGTGCAGGGCCCTGGCCTTCCCACGGCAGCCCCCAACACGGTGCTGTGCAGGGGCCCTGGCCTTCCCACGGCAGCCCCCAACACGGTGCTGTGCAGGCCCCTGGCCTTCCCACGGCGGCCCCCAACACGGTGCTGTGCAGGGGCCCTGGCCTTCCCACGGCGGCCCCCAACACGGTGCTGTGCAGGGGCCCTGGCCTTCCCACGGCAGCCCCCAACACGGTGCTGTGCAGGCCCCTGGCCTTCCCACGGCGGCCCCCAACACGGTGCTGTGCAGGGGCCCTGGCCTTCCCACTCCTCCCGGTCTCGCTGGCTCGTCTCCATCCTCAGCCGGCCAAACACTGGCCTCCATCGCCACCTGTCCTTCCTGGGGGCCAGTTCCCGCCTCTTCTGCCCGCAGTGCCAGTGGGGTGCTTCATCAACGTCCCCTGTGCCCAGTGACTCACCGTCTTCCTTCCCATGCTCCCACACCACAGCTACCTCTTCCCCAGCTTGGAGACAGTCCCGGACCCCCGCCCCATCCCTCCTCTAACTGTGTTCAACCACTCTCCCTCTGAGCAGCCCCTGGAGGCGCCCATCCTCGTCTACTCCTGCGGTCATTTGGGTCAAGGCCTCACTCAGTCATTCACTCCAAAACGGTAACCAAATCCAATGGGCTGCCCCAGAAAACGGAAATTAGTGGGAAACCAGACAGAGTGCAGACCGAGCCTGGAGTCAGGCTGGCAGGAATGCACCCATGCTACTCTTCCGATGTGGACGGTTAGCCTGCTGCTGGTGGGGGCCGGCCACAGCAAGGGCTGCGGGAGGGGTGCATGGGGACTCTGCACTAGCTTTGCAACTTCTCCGTAAATCCACAGTTTTACAAACAAGCAGCTTATCAAACACATAAATCATGAGCACAGTCCGTGCCGGGCTCCCCGCAGTGAATAAGCCTCCCAGAGGAGCAGTGAAGCAGGCGGCAGGGGGCACTGGGCACCACACAGGTGACGACCACAGGAAGGGTCTGTCAGGGACCTACAGGCCAGTGTGGCAGTGGGTCCCCGGAACTTTCTTCTGCTTTGTCATTCCTGACATGGAACTGAAGAAGCAACCTGGAAGTGTCCACAGGTGCAGATAAGGGACAGTCCAGCCAGATCCCTCGACACACTGTCCACCCCACCCAGGCCAGCAAAGACTGGGTGGGGAGACCCGGCCCCCAGTGCCCCTACCTGCCTTGCTAGGGTGGTGCCAGAGGTGGCCCTGAAGAAGCGGGAATGCGGGGGCCCCTTCCCCTCCCAGTCAGGGAAGCCCCAGTGGAGGCTTGGCGGGAAGTAAGTATACCACCCACCCAGGAGGAACAGGGAAACCCTTCCTCAGGAGTCAGTGGAGGCCAACTGGGGGGCCTGGATCTCTACTCCCCTTGCACCCACGGTGTCACAGGGCACTAGCTGAAATAGGAGGTTTAAATAAGATCCAGACCCTCATAACACATCCAGGTTTCAATAAAAAGTAGCTCATCACAACAGAAAAATGTACAGACCTTGAACTGAATGGAATTCCAGACAACAGCACATATGGCAGCATGAAGTAGCAGAGGTGTGGCAACGATTTTAAAGGGGCACCATGAATGTGTTTATTTATTTTATTTTTATGATTTTATTCTTAAGTAATTTCTATACCCAACACAGGGCTCAAACTCACAACCCCAAGATCAGGAGTTTCACACTCCGCCAACCGAGCTCGCCAGGTACCCCCCACAAGTGTGTTTCAACAAGCAATTAAAAACCTGCTAAAACAACGAAAACATAGAAAGTCTCAACCAAGAAAAAGAAAATAAAAGGTAGAACCAAATGGAAATTTTAGAACTGAAAAGTATAATAACTGAAATAAAAAAAAACTCAGTGTATGGTCTCAACAGCAGAAGGGAGGCACCAAGGAAAGACTCCATGAGCTGGAAGACAGAATAACAGAAATTAACCAATCTGCCTGACAGAGAAAGAAAACAGACTTTCTAACATGGAGAATGCCTCAGGAGCCCGTGGGAATACCACATTCATGCAATCAGAGCTATGGAAGGAGAGGAGAAAGAACACAAGAGTAATGGCTGAAAATATCCCAAACTTGCCAAAAAACATAAGCCTACAGATTCAAGAAGCTGAGTGAACCCAAAACAGTAAAAAGCAAAGAAATCCACCAAAAACTGCACCACAGTCAAACTTGTAAAAGCTACAGACAAAGAATCCTCCAAACAGCCAGAGAACAGTGACACTTTACCTGTGGGGGAAAAGTTCAAATGACAGTGGATTTCTCCTTCAGCACCATCGAGGCCAGAGGAGGTCGTATAACATTTACAAGTGCTGAGACGGAGAACCATCAGCTCAGAAGCCCATATGCAGAAAAAAAAAAAAAAAAAAAAATCCTTCAAGAATGTGGGGAAATCCAGACATTCTTAAATGAAGGAAAACCATGAAAATTCGTCACCAGCAGACCTGCCCTAAAAATGCTATAGTAAGTTTTCTAAACAGAAAGGAAACAATAAGAGACAAAGCCTTGGAACACCAGAAGGGCAGACTGAGATGACCAAAATATGGGTAAACACACCAGACTTCCCTTGAGTCTCCTCAATTATGTTTGAATATTGAAGCAAAAACTGTCAGTGTCTGCTGTGGTTTTAAATGTCTGTGAAAGACATATGCAAGGCAGGTACGGATGGAGAAGGGTAAAGGGACATAAAGGAAGGTGAGGTTTCTGCACTTCAACTGAACTGGTAAATGACAACACCAGTGATAAGAACAATAAAATTGTTCAAGTAACAGACAAAAAGACAGAAATGAAGAACAGAACAAAACACAGAAACTAACAGAAATCAAATTGCAGACCTAACCCCTAACATAGCAATAATTACATTAAGTGTAACTAGCCTAAATATACCAATTAAAAGACAAAGACTGACAAGTCAGTTTTAAAAGATGAGCCAACTATCTGCTGTCTACAAGAAAGGTACTTCAAATACAGTGTGATAGGTGAGCTCAAATCAAAAGCAGGGAAAGAAGTTATATCACGCAAACACTGATCGAATGAGAGCAGGAGTGGCCGCATTAATACCACATAAAGCAGACTTCAGAGTAAAGAAAATTACAGAGAGGTAACATTTTATACTGATAAAAGCATCACTCCATCAAGAAGACCTAGCGATCTTAAATTTACATGCACAAAATAGGAGCTACGAAATACATGAAGTAAAAACTGATAGATATGAACGGAGAAAGCAACAAACCCAAAGTTATAGGTGGTGACTTCAACACCCCCCTCTCAACAACTGACTGAACAACTAAATAGAAAATCAGCAAGGATACAGAATAATTCAGAAATGCCTTTAACCAGCAAAATCTTATCAATATTTATAACACATTCCACTTTACTCAACAAGGGTCAAGTATATATTATTTTCAAGTGCCCACAGAACATATACCAAGCATATCCTGGGCCATAACACAAAGCCAAAAAAACTTAAAAAAGAATTAAAATCATACAGAGTATATTCTTCACCATCACAGACTCACAACTAGGAATCAGTGACAGAAAGATAACAGGAAAATCTCCAAACACTTGGAAACCAAACAATAATCTGTGGACCAAAGAGAAAGTCTCAAGGGGTGGGCAGAGACAACGAACAAAAACAACCAGAACTAAATGAAAATACATCTCAAAATTTGTAGGATCCAGCTAACTAAATTCATACATAAGAGGAAATATTTCAAATCAATAGTCAAAATTCCCACCTCAAGACCTGGGGCGGGGAGGGGGGGTGGTGGAGCAAAATAAACCCAAAGGAACAGAAAGAAAAAGTAATGATATGAGCAGAAATCAATAAAACCAAAAAGAAAAAAAAAAACAATAAGAGAAAAATCAATGAAACAAAGAGCTGACCCTTTAAAAAGATCAATAATATTGACAAACCTCTAGCAAAACGAACAAAGAAAAAGGTAAAAGTCACAAATATCCAATATCAGGAATGAAACAGGTCACTACAGACCCTGCACACATCAGAAAGATAATTACGGCGTACTTCAACCAATTCTACCCATACGATTTTAACAACTTAGATGAGATGGACCAATTCCTAGAAATACACAATCCACAAAAACTGACTCAAGAAGAAACAGAAACTCTGACTGGCTCTTTCTACAGTGAGGGGACTGAGTCAGTAATCAGAAACCTACCAATAAAGAGAAGCCCGAGACCAGAGGGCTTCACTGGTGAATTCTACTAAACACGTAACGAAGAATGAACACCAATTCTTCTCAAATCCTTCCAAAAAACTGAAGTGTAAGGAATCCTTCCCAGCTCCAAATAGCCAAACAACCTATGAGGCTAGCCTTACCCTGATACCAAACCAAAGACACTACAGGAAAGGAAACTACAGATCAATAATTCCTCATAAATATAGATGCAAAAACTCATCAACAAAATACTAAAAAACTGAACTCAGCAATGGGATTTATTCTTTTTTTTTTTTTTTAAAGATTTTATTTATTTATGTGACAGAGATAGAGACAGCCAGCGAGAGAGGGAACACAAGCAGGGGGAGTGGGAGAGGAAGAAGCAGGCTCATAGTGGAAGAGCCTGATGTGGGGCTCAATCCCAGAACGCCGGGATCACGCCCTGAGCTGAAGGCAGACGCTTAACCGCTGTGCCACCCAGGCGCCCCAGCAATGGGATTTATTCTTAGAATGCAAGGATATTCAACATACAAAAATCAATCAGCATAAATGTAATTCAAGGTGGTCAATATGACTGATTGGCCACCTTAACAGAATGAAGGAAGAAGAAAACCACATGATCATCTCAACTGATGCAAAAAAGATCTGACAAGACTCAACACCTTTTACAATAAAAACACAAAATAAACCAGGAATAGAAAGGAACATCCCCAACAGGATAAAAATCATACGTGAAAAGCCCACAACTAACATCACATTCAATGATGGTGAAAGACTAAAAGCTTTTCCTCTAAGACGAAGAACAAGACAAGGATGCCCCCTTTTGCCACTTTTATTCAACACAGTACTAGCAATTCTAGTCAATTAGGCTAAATAAATATTTTAAAAATATGTAAAATCTAAGTTTAAAAGGAAGAAAATTATCTCTGTTATCATATAGAAAACCCTAAAGAACCCACAAAAAAACTGTCAGAGCTGATATATGGAGTCAGCAAAATTCCAGAATATAAAATCAACACACACACACAAAATCAACTTACTACTACACACTTGCAAAGAACAATCTAAAAGAGGAAATTTTTTAAAATTCCATTTACAATAACATCAAAAAATGTAAGATACTTTGGAATAATTTTAACCAAGGAGGCAAAAAACTTACACACTAAAAACTACAAAATACTGCTGAAAGAAATTAAAGAAAGTCTAAATAAATGGAAAGACATCCCATGTTCATGGACTGGAAGACTTCCTGTTATCGAGATGACAAAAGCACCCAGAATGACCTACAGAGTCAATGCAATCCCTACCAAATTCCAAAGCCACCCCCCGTTTTTTGTTTTTTTAAAGAAAAAGCCCACCCTAAAATTCATATGGAATCTCAAATGACCCCCGAATAGTCAAAATAATCTTGGAAAAGAACAATAAAATTGAGGGATTTATATTTCCTGATTTCAAAATTTATTACAAAGCTATCATAATCAAAACGCTTGGTTAAGGACAGACATAGAGACCAATGGGACAGAACACAGTGCCCAGAAACGAACCACCATATACATGGCGAACAGACTTTCAACAAGGTGCCAGTGGGGGAAGCACAGCCTTTTCAGCAAATGGTGCTGGGCAAACTGCCCACACACAGGAGACTGACGCTGGGCCCTCGTCTTATACCGCATACGAAAATTGACTCAAAATGGATCAAACACCTAAACTTAAGAACTGAAACTATTAAACTCTCACAAGAATACACAGGGAAAAGGTTCGCTGACATTGCGTTGGACAAGTGTTTCTCAGATATAACACCCAAAACACATGCAATGGAAAAAAAACAGATAAACTGTACTTAATCAATGAAAAACTCATGCATCAAAGTACACTGTCAAGAGAGTGAAAAGACAGAATGGGAGAAAAGAGTCATACATCCTCTTCTGACAAGGGTTTAATTTCCAGAACATATAAAGAAGTCTTATGACTCAACAACAAAACACCCCCAAACAACCCCATTCAAAAATGGGCAAAGGAGGTGAACAGACATTTCTGCAAAGATGTACCGATGACCAACAAGGACACGAAAAGGTGCTCCACATCCTTAGTCTTCAGGGCGATGCAAGTTTAAACAACCAGATACCCACTACGACGGCTATTAGAAGAAGGGGGTAACAGAGACCTGGCGAGGAGGTAAGCTGCTGGTAGGGGCGTACAATAGCACAACCATCACGGAAAACAGCTTGTCGGTTCCTCAGAAAGCTCGACCTCGAACTGCCAGATGGTCCTGCGGTTCCACTCCCGGTTATCCATGCAAAGGCCGTGACAGCAGGCACTTGAAGAGAGGCTGACACGACCACGTCCCCAGCAGCATGAGCTACGGACCCAGAAGGCACAACCCAAGCGTCCCCCCGAGTGTGGTCCGGATGTAAATGGGATGTTATGGGCCCTCAGAGGAGTGAGGTACAGGCTACCACGTGGACGACTGCCGACAGTCCGCTGAGTGAGAGAAGCGGACACAAGAGGACAGACGCGAGGAGTCTACCGCTATTAAATACCTACCGACAGGCCGGTCCACAGGGACAAAGTGCAGCTCGGCGGGGCCCGAGGCTGAGGAGCAGGGGTAGTGGGGAGTCATCCCTGAATGCTTACGGCTTCCGCCTGGGGTGATGAAAAAGTTCTGGAAATAGACCATCGTGGTGGCCGTGCAACACCGTGAGCACGAGCAATGCCACTGCGTTGTACAGATAGAAACGGCAAATTCGGGGACGCCTGCATGGCTCCGTCGGCTGAGCGTCTGCCTTCAGCTCAGGTCAGGATCCCAGGGTCCTGGGATCGAGTCCACATCGGGCTCCCTGCTCAGCGGGGACCTGCTTCTCCCTCTCCCTCTGCCCCTCCCCCTGCTTGTGCTCACTCTCTCTCTCTCAAATAATAAAAATTTTTAAAAAAGAAAAAGAAACGGAAAATTTTACATTATATTTATTTTATCACAATTAAAAAATTTAATAATGTAATATACCAAAAATCATTCTATTGTACACTTAAATAGGTGAATTGTATGCTACATGAATTTTATCTCAATAAAACTGTGGGTTTTTTTTAAGATTTTATTAAAAAAAATTTTTTTAGAACTATTTATTTGAGAGAGAGTGAGAGAGAGAAGGAGCAGGGAGAGCAGCAGGCAGGAGAGGGAGAGAGAAACTCAAGCAGACTCCCCACTGAGCGCAGAGCCTGACATGGGGGCTCGATCCCACAACCCTGAGATCATGACCCCAGCCGAAATCAAGAGTCAGAAGCGCAATCGCCTGAGCCACACAGCTCCCCCTCAATAAAACAGCGTAAACAAAGATAAAGGAATGGCCAAGAAACACGCAGCGTTGACCATCATTAGCTGTCAGGGAAACGCAAAATGAAGCCACAGTGAGACCGCCTCACAGCGCCAGAGAGCCGAGGTCAACAGGACAGACGGTGACAAGTGCTGGCAGCACGTGACCGAATGAAGCCGCATTCGCTCCTGGTGGCACCGTAAGGCAGCGCGGCCACACGAGAAACCACGTAGTGAGGCCTGCAGCCGCCACGCGACCCAGCAACCCCACTCCTAGGTGTCTACGCCAGAGGACGAGAGCCCGTGTGCTCACACAGATTCGCACACCAACGTTCACATGGCCCCAAACTGGGGACAACCCAAACGTCCACCCCCTGACGAATGAACGAACGCAACGGGCTCTCTGCCCATAATGGTGCACTGTTCAGCCATGAAAAGGAGCGTGGGCCTGACCCTCAAAACCAGATTAGAAGGGAGAGGGCGGACCGCAAAGGTTGTGCGCTGCAGGACTTCCAGGTGGGACACGTCCAGAAAAGACCCGTGTGCAGAGACGGCGGGTAGATCACTACTGTCTGGCTGGGGGGAGCACAGATGGGACTGACCCCAAGGGGAGTGGAGGAGTGTCTGCAGTGACAGACGTGCTCTGGAACTGGATGCTGGGGACTGCTGCGCGACCCCGCCTCTGCGCTGAACCGGTGACACTGGAGCTGCACCTCCATGAAGCTGGGCTTCTTAAAACAGGCACCCGAAGCAGACAGGAGAGCAGGGGAGTCTCGTACGCAGTTTGGAGGGACAGGGCCCACTCCACGGATGAAGCCTAAGTGGTATCCGACTTCACACTACAGCCAACTCAACAAGAGCTAACACTTGCCCAAGGCCTGCTCCAAAGGCGGCAAAGAAAGTTCTACTTGCCACCATCCCCGCTGCGGCAGGGACTCCCATCAGCCTAATTTTACTGAACAAGAAGTGGAGGCCCCAAGGGGTGAGGCAGTGAGGTGCGGTGGGTCTCATGCGGTAGGGACGGGGTTGGGCTAGGGTCTGAGCCCCTGCCCCGGGGCCTCCTCTCAGGCCCACTGCACTGAGGAGGACGGGGCAGGTCCGGGAACAGGACCGCAGGGTGACACACACGGACTCTCCCCCACAAACACAGGAAGGATTTCAGCCGAAGGAAGGACACCACCAGCAATGCCAACCAGTGATACAAACTCGGCCTGGGACCTTGAAGCCAAAGGGTGATGCTGGCAGGACATGAGAGCTTGTGTGAGGCAGGACGACATAGAGGACAGCAGGGGCCGTGGAGGGCCGTCCCTAGCAGCTCAGCGGACTGCCAGGAGCCCCGCTAGCAACCAGAGCACCCCGTGCAGGCCATGCACTGATGCGCAGGCCAGCAGAGGCCTCAGCAGAGAGCACTGGGCTGCAAGGGCGGTGGCAGGCGGACTCCCGGGTTTGATATGGGGCAGCGACGGACTGACACCACACGCACACGGGCATCTCCCAGTTCTGGACGCTGGCGGCCAGCAGCCTCTGGTGGAGCCGGAGCATACGGAGTGACCGCAGCACACGTCGCGGGTCACGGGAGCCTCGCTCAGCAGGACGCGGACTGTGCACGGCAGGAGCCCAGGGCCACAGCCACACGCACGCACAAGTACACACGCACATGCACGCACACACACACGCTCGTGCACACACACGTTCGTGCACACATACACACACACGCACACACGTTCGTGCACACGCACACGCACACGTGCACACACACAGGCCTCAATGGGAACAAGTGGGTGCTGGGAAAGAGAAGGTGGCAGACGAGAATCGCCAGGGGCTATGAAAACTAGCAGGTGAGCATAAGGGCGTCCGGAGTCTCCAAGTGTCTCCCTCAAACATGCATTAGCCAGAGAGGGGACAAGGGGAGGCCCCTCAGCGGACACCCTGTCAAGTGAGCACGGCACCGCCCTTGCTGGAACCATGGCGTCCAGGTGTCAGGCCCCCCGAGGCGGCGGGCATCCCACGGAAGGACTCCTGTCCTTGCCCATGTGTCCTGAGCAGCTGAGGGACAGAAGGGACTCTCCTGAGGGAAGGAGAGGAGACGGGCCGGGGGGCCGGAGCGGCAGGTCCCGCAGCAGACGTGTGGCCCCCGAAGAGGGAAAGGAGCAGAGATTTACTCCCAGCCTAAATGATTCACAAGAAAAGGGAGCGCACCTCTTTAACAAGCCAGGGCTTTATGAAGCAAGGTTAACAATTTCACTTGATTCAGTGGAATATTATAAACTCTCTGGGGCCCGTTTGAGGACTTGTACATCAGGCACAAGGCGACGACTCAGCACTTTTTATATTATTTAGAGAATAAAATTAACCCTCACCGGCCCAGGCTGCTGCCTCGCCTCCCGCTGGATCTGGCCTGCTCAGCGCTTTCCCCCATATATAATTACAAGCCGCTATCCATCATGCGGCAGACACGCAGCGCCAACACGCCGAAAGGGACGCAGTAAGCACTTCCACTAATAGAAGCAGGACTTAAATATCACTTTGATATTTTCATTTACATTGGAATATCTTACACTAATCACGCACAGCATCCGCGGGGGTCCCGCCACCCCACCCTACCCGGGCCCCACCTCCCGGGGAGGGGCCTCCCTGCCAGGGCTCTGGGCGTCCTTCAAGGCGACCCGCTGGCTCCAGGTTGGGTCCCCAGGTCTGCCAAGCCTGGCCAGGCCCAGACCCTGGCCTTGTGGCAGGAGGGAGAGGACGTGGGGAAGGAAGGGACACGGGCCCCACGGTGTGAAATGGGGGTGGGGGGTGGGGGATGGTCAGGTCTCAGGCTGTCCCCGCACTGATGCGTGTTCCCCTTGCTCAGGCCCCGGCCTGCTGCCCTGCCCACTGGGGGTCCCCAGGAAGCCCCAGCTCCGGTCGCCCCAATCCAGACTGCAGGCCCCAGCGGCCCCTGGGACTAAAAAGGCCTGTCTTGGGGTTCCCAGCCCAGGGCCCTGCCGCCCCGCAGGCCCACGTGGGGATGAGGAGGGCGACAGAGTCCCCTCTGGAGAGCAGGACGGTAACTGAGAAGGGAAGGAGCCAGCGTGCTCGGCTGTCGGGAATTTCCCACCACAGCACCACTCTCGCTGACAGGCGAGGGCGACAGCGCAGTGACGTGCCCGCGAAGAGAAGGCGAAGCAGAGCTGCCAGCTCGCAGGCGGCCCTCGCGACCCGGTTTCCTCATTCCCCTTGCACCAGCCCGTTTCCACGGGGGTTACCCCGTCACCCTGGGGTTACGCGACCTCCAAGGAAGATCCTGAGGAGCACAGCCGGCCCACTGCTGGGGACTGGGTGCTGCCCGCCGACCCCCCACGCCCCTCACCTTTGCACCCAGTGGGCAGTAGCCTTTGAGAAAGTCGGTGCAGACCTCTGCCTTCCGGGACACGTAGACGTGGCTATAGGGACAGCTGCTGTTGCTGCAAATCCCCTTTAAGAAGTAGGAGCACACGGGCATCTGTAGGGGCAAGGGGACGGTGGTGAGGGCCAGCAGACCCACGCGGCTCCTTTGGCACATGGGCCCAGTCTGCCCAGTGCTACTGTGGCCCCCGCCTCCAGCAGCCCTCCGTCAGGAGCCTGCACCTCACTTCACAGGTAAAACGCCTGGACTCGAAGGGCCTGCCTGGGGCTCCAAGGCCAGGTGTGAGCCACACAGAGACCCCCGCCTAGGGAGAAAGGGACACACACTGCTGGCCAGCAGGAGGGGGTCATCAGGAGCCAAGAGCACCTGGGGCCATGCCAGGTGAGGGCTGCCCACCCCAAAGGCAGACCCCCTGCTTCCCCAGAAGGCAAAGTTGTCTGGGCAGGCACACGTGCCCTCAAACAGCCCAGGTGAAGACATCCCTGCAGGATGGCTGAGGTCCAGATGTTCTGTCAGCTGCTCTGAGACTGCCTAGTGTCCAGGCAGTGGGGCCATGGCGGGATAGGCCAGGAGGGGCTGCTGTCTGGAAGCGCAAGGGGGACACAGAGCATGGGGGCTCTAGGTAGGGCGACAGCCTACAGGGCCTAGAGATTCAGCCAATTTCCCAGCTGCCTGGACACCTGGCAGTGTCCATGGGCTGGTGACCTGTTTCCACCCAGGGAAGCCTAGGGATGGACTGTGGGTAGGCAGGGAAATGCCCTGGAGCAGCCCAGGGCTGCACTGACCACAGGCTGGCACTGCAGAGGCCTGGCAGGGGGCCTGGCTCCAGTGCCCTGGCTGCCAGCAGGTGGGCCCAGGGAAGACCTGGGCGGGGGCGGGGGGCAGGAAGGGAACATGCAATGGGCAGCCTGGGCAGGGCTGTGCAGCGCAGCAGTCCCTGGCCCCTAGACTGGGGGAGAGAGAGAGAAATGAAGCCCACCTTCCCCCGTTGGAGGAAGCTGAGGCCTGAGGGCCAGCGAGGAAGGATCTCTGATCTTGCCCACCCTGACCTCTGCAGTTGCCACTTTGTCAGGCGACTCCTCTCTGGGGCCCCTCCCTGGGCCTCCCACCTTCCCCAGGCCTGCTACCCCTGCAGGAGCCTCTCTGGGAGCTCGCCTCTCCTCCTCTCTCCTGTCAGACCCGCCTTCACGCACCCCACTGCAGCCCCTGTTCCCCGCGGGGGTCTCCACTAGTGGGCACCCCAGGGCTTGGCTCCTCACACTTCCACACTGAGCTCTGGCCGGCCTGCCAGGAACCCCATGCAGGGGTTTCCAGGGCAGGGCAGGGGGGAGGCCAGGGAGGGAATGAGGGAGAAAGCAAAGAAACAAAGGGTGATTTAACGTGAAGAGTTTATTTTTAATTGTCTTTTAACTGCAGCGCACAGGGGAGAAGGGCTGGCCCGTTTGGGGCTTGCGGTGGTGCGGCTGCAAACAATTCCCTTAATGTGGCTTTTGATATAGAGCCCAAATTAGCCCTAATAAAAAGGGATAATAAAGCCAACTCTTACAGCAAACGGAACTCCTCCTAGCTGTCAGCACGGCCGTTATCGAGAGGAAACTGCATTCTCATTTCAATTAACCTTGTTTGCACCCACCACGTCCACACAAATAACAATAACATTAATTCAGGGCGCGAGTGCGGCGTCCACATTAGACAGCTCAGAATGTGCACCGGCTTCGGAGCCGGAGCTAATGAACCTGAAACTCGACGTGAATTTCCAAATTGCTCACAACAGAGTTTCGAAGCTCTATTAGGGAGAAAAATGCTGATTCTTTTCAAGTTCCTCAAGGGGAAAAGCTGTTGTAGCGGCAGCCTCGGCCCGATCCCGCCTCCTCTAACCCTGCTGCGGCCCCAGAGTGGGGGTGGGTGGCAGGCAGCCCAGCCCGCGTTAAGCCCCCATCTCAGGGCTCCTGGCATGCTGCTGCCAGGGCCCCAGCACTGCCCTGGCTCTGCCCCCACGGTGGGCACTGTATGAGGGGGTCCCCCATGCTCACGGTGGCTAAGGGGAGGGGCCTGCGAGAGAGGGACCCCGCAGTGCGCCCACCTGTCCTCGGCTGCCCTTCTAAGCACACCCTGCCTGACCCCGCCAACCTCTCACCCAGCCTGGGCTGGGTCCCAGCTTGGGTGGCAGCTGGGGGATGCCACCCCGGGGCACGGGGTAGGGGTGGTCACACAGCCAGCAGCCCTGCCTGGGGTGAACCGTGGGGCGGGGCCTGCAGGGAGGCCGGGTGCCTGGGGGAGCTCACCTTCTCCTTGGACACATGGTGGGAGAAGGGGCATGTCCCATCTGTCTTCTTGCACGTGCCCCGGAGAAACCTGTGCAAAGGAGGGAAGAGGGTCAGAGGCGCAGGGGAAGCCAGAGGCAGGGCGCCTGCATGGCCCCCTGCGCCGCCCCCCCCCCCCCCCGGCCCGGTGGGACGGAGGGCACCTGGTGCACACGGCCACCTTGTCGGGGTCGTGGATGTAGGGGCAGTGCTGGCCGTGGTTGCACCTGCCGAACCGGTTGTAGTACATGCAGTATTCCTGCTGCTGCTTCCGCCGCCGCTGCCTTGCCTGCCGGACGATGGCCAGGCTGCGCTGGACGGCCCGGCTGTGGATGGGGGTGGAGCTTTGTGAGCCTGAGGGACCCTCCCACCCAACCCGTGAGCCCCAGGCCCAACCCTGAGGGACGTACCTGGCCAGGGAGCGGCTGCAGCTGCTGGTAGGGTCCGTGCGGCCTGTGGGGAAAGAGGGCCACATCATGGCAGGTCCACGGGCCCCAGGCTCTCCGCTGCCCACCAAGCTGCTCAGCGCAGCCTTGTCAGGGTTCCCACTCTCGGTGCAGGCACTGCTGCCCCCTAAGGGAAACCGCCTACGCTCCCTTCAGCCTGGGTCGCATACACTGCTGGGACCCTACCAGACCCCCACCCGGTGCAGGGTGGCGGCCTGTCCAGGGACCAGATCTGGCAGCTGGCTGGTGGCCTCGTCTCAAGGCAGGTGGTCCCAGGATCGGCAGGTGGGCTGGGGGGGGGGCTCCCCACCACGTCCCTCTGCCAGGAACAGGGCCCAGGGATATGGGACCTGAGGGGGGGGTCCACGAATGCCCCCTGGCTTCGTAGGAGCCAGTAGTGATTCTTACGTATTGACAGGGTTATCCGACAAAAACATCACAGTGAGTACGTAGCTGCAAAGCCTGAGGTCTTCACTCTCAGGCTCTACAGGGACCTCCGTGCTGACCTCAGCCTCCATAGGCCCTGGACGAGCACATCTGGCTCTGAGGCCCTCATGGGCCATGGCAGGTGCCCATTCCCCAAAACCCTAAGCACAAAGACTAATCAGGTGCTCTCTGAGCTCACTGACTGGCCCAAGGGGGAGCTGTGCATGAGATGGACAGTGGTGACAAGAAGGGAGCAGGTGACAGGATGCCCACAGACAGGGCAGTTGGGGTTGGGGGGGGGGCTGGGGCTAGGGCAGTAGCAGACGAGGGGCAGGTGGGCAATGCTTGTCCTGCATGAGAAGGTGGAGGGAGTCCAGACTGATGTACAGCCCCCTGCCTCCCTTTTAGGCACAAGGTCACCACCCCCCAGAGCCAAGGTGGGCAGGTGGGGGCCAGAGGCTGCTCAGATGGCCACGAAGGCCCACGGTTCCTCTCTCTCTCTCTCTCTCTCTCTCTCACACACACACACACACACACACACACACACACACACACACACATGAACCTTCTCAGGCCAGATTCAATTTCCCTCAGGCAGCTGCTGAAATGAATCTGGTGGTAAGAGGCAGAAGTGACATCACTCAGAAATTCTAGGGACCTGAGGCAATGACAAAGCATTCCAGGCTTAAAAAGGGATGTCCCCAAACTGCCTGGCCCTGAGCCGCCCCATCAGAGCTGCATGGGAGGCCCAGGCAGGTGGCCCTCCTGCCACCTGGAGGCGCCTCCCTCGACCTCCCCAGGACGACCTTTGCCAGGACCCAGGCAGCTCAGTCCCCTCTCATGAGTTCCAGACCTGGTCACACAAGCATTCTGACACCTTACGCAGCCTGTCCACGTCCAAACTCCCCCACACCCCCAGGCTGGACCTTCAGGCACTCCTCTCCACATCCAGCCTGCTGCCGAGTCCCTCCCGGGCCGCCGCCCTCTGGCCAGTGTCCGCCCCTCTGAGCCTCAGTGTCTTCAAGCTGAGAAGAAGGGGTGGCTCCAGGGTTGAGCAGCGAGACCCCCGATGGGAGGGAGGTGCTCTGCTCGGTGGCCCAGGGGGCTGAAACACCAACAGGGCTGGTTTTGGTGTGGGGGTGGGGGGTGGGCCGAAGAGCAGCTGGCTAGCCCCAGGCCACAGGGGTGTCCTGGCTCCCAAGCTGGGGACACCGATCGGGGGTCCACGTCGGAGGCCGGTCCAGGTGGCACATGGTGCCGCACACCTGCCAGCCCGTGGCTGACAGTGTCATCGGATCGCGGCCGGTGAGCATGGCTTCCCAGGCTGTCACCCAGGCTGCCGGTGCCGCGGTGGCGCCAGCTGCTTCCGCCAGGGACCGTGGTCACCATGTGTCTGCCTGTCAGACTTGGGCCCCTGGCCTGGCTGCTGAGGGGGCGGGGCGGGTTTACTTCCCTCTCCCCTCGCCACCTTTTGCTCTTAAACACTGCCAGTGTGGGGCTCGCAGTGGGAGGCGGCACTCGACTGCTGTGCAGTGTTAAAAAATGCGCGTCAAGTAGCTGGCTGGGAAAGAGGCCGCGAGGTGCTGAGGGTGCGACCGGGTTCAGCTGAAAACCCTCAGCAGCCACGGAGCAGGAGGCGCGAGCCTTCGGAGCGCTTGCGCTGCCCGGGGACCTTCCCAAAATAGACACTGGGAGCTCGGCTCGGCCGCCCCGCCCCGCCCCGCCAGGCAGCGGCTCACCTTCCCAGGCGCAGGAGCCTAAGTCAGGGGCTCTGGGGTCAGGGGGAGCAGCCGGGCAGGTCTGCAGCCCCACGGCACCCTGGCGGGACTCCTCCTCCCCAGGAAATCATGGCCCTGGGCAGAGGGAGCCCCAGAAAGAGACATCGGGAAGGGAGGGAGACAGCAGGGTAGGGCCTTGGGCGCACAGCTCGGGAGGCGGGGAGCCCTCTCTTGATCCCTCTCATGCCACTCTGTGTGACTTCTCAGCACACAGGGTGGGGTCAGCAGGTCACAGACGAGGAGATGAGGCACAGGGACCTGTGACCTGCCCAGGGGTGTGTGACAGCCAGTGAGTGGCAGGAGCCTACCACAAATCCGCCTCGCTCCAGGGCCTGGGGCTCTGAACACGCCTGGGAGCCAGCCCTGGAGCCTGGGCTGGGGGAGATGGCTCTAGCAGATGGACCTGGGGCTTCTGCTCCACAGCAGCGACAGAGACAGACTCCCGGCCCCAGGCAGCACGCGTCACAGCCCGTACCTGGCTGCACGCCGGGAGAGGTCCCAGGGCTGGGCCCTTTGGTTGGGCCAACCTTGGACCCGGAGGGAAGTCCTCGATCCCTGGGGAGGAGGGTGGGGACTAGGCTCTGCTCTTCTCTCCCGGATACCCACCTCCCCATGGCTCGCGTACCCCACACAGGGGCTGACACTGTCCCAGAGAAGCCCAGCAGCCAGGAGGAGCCCGAGGAAAAGTCAGGGGGAGAGGAGGTGGAGCCCCTGCCCCTCTCGAGGAGGGGCAGGCTGTGCTTTCCTGCCCAGGTCAAAGTTGTGCTGACACCAAAGGAGAAAATTTATTCCTTTAATTATAATTTGTCTAAGGAGGCCACTGGTCAGCGGGCACTCACACAGCCGGGAACACCCCACCTTCCTCACAGCAAGGAGTCGGCCGCCCATATGGCGGTCAGGCAGCTGGAGGCGGGGGGTGGTCTCTTGGTGGTCTCTGGCTCTGGCTCTGCCTCATACCTGGGAGAGGCCACCCAACGGTCTGTGTTCCCAATCCCACCTACCTGCCCCTGGCTGCCCTCAAGTGGGGAGGGCTGAGCCCCAGGACTCAGCCGACGAGGAGCGGGGCCTCCTGGGAACTCGCCTGGCCCCAGAGGCCTCTGTCCTGCCTGTACTGCTTGGGACCAGGAGGCTGGGGGAGGAGGGGCTGGAGGCCCGGGCAGCGTGCACAGCAGGGCACCCCTCCGCGCACCGCGCCCTGCACTAGGGGAATCCGTGACTGCGTGGAGGTCAGCACCCGCAGGGGGTGGGCTTGGCGAGGTGTCCTCCACAGTGAGACGTGGGACAGCTGCCTGCTCAGGTGCGGTGAGGCGTGGGCTGTGGAGGGAGGGAGCGCCCCACAGCCCCTACTGCTGGCCCCTTTCACCGCCTGCTCTACCGCTCTGAGGCGGTGGCAGCCTGGGCTCTCCCAGGAGCTCTGGCTCTACTCTCTACCCTCCCCTCAAGCAACTGCCAAGCGGTTCACACCTGCCTCTTCCTCTCTATCTCCGTGTGCTTCTCCTCCCACCGTGGACCTGAGGAGCCAGGTGGTGGGTACAACCCCACCCCAAGGGCCCATCCAGCCCACTGGAGATCAGGGTCCATGTGGAGGGGCCCCCACGCAGCGCAGAGCACACGGGCAGCAGGGTCCCAGCAAGGGCCAGGGGGCCCCAAACCATAATGCACTTCTGGGTCCCTGCATGTAGACAGTGTGAATGCCAGGACGGCCAATGATGTCTGGCCAGGCCAGGGAGGAGTCCCTCAGACCTGACATGAATAAGCAGCAAACAGCACTGCTGGGGCTAACAGGAGAGAAGGGTGCTCGAGGGGGTGTGGCTCTGTGACATGCTTGGCCGTCAAAATGTCAGCAGAATGGACGCCCCCCCCAGTAAGCTCCATCCAGCTCCCAAAGGCGAACAACAGGAAACAGAGCCTGGGTCCTGCCTGCTGAGTCGGCTTATGGGGTCAGGGGTGGCAGTCGGGCACAGAGAGGATGATGGATGGGAAAGGCCAGGCGGTGCCTTTCACCAAGAAGGCCTGGGGGAGGCTGGGGCCAGGGCGTGTGACCCACAGAGAGACCGCATCAGTCGGGGCCGCGCAGAACATCTCTCTGCAGAGAGGCTGCCCGGAAGCCCTCCATGGCTCCGTCCACTCCACACACTGGACTGGCCAGAAACAGCAGCTCCGTGTGGGGCCTCATAGACCACGAACACCGATGCCGTGGGCCTGCTGCGCCCAGGGGTCAGAGGCTCGGGCCCCATGAGAAGGTCCAGCCAGTGCAGACCTGCTCCTCCACCAGATGAGCCAGCTGAAGCCAAGGTGGAAAGGCCCTTAGATCACACAGCCCAATCCCTCAGGAAGGGGACGGGGAAACTGAGGCACAGAGGCAGAGCAGAGCCATGGCTTTCGGGCCCCCTCCTGCCTCTCCTGGGGAGCCTAGCACCCTGCCTGGAAAAAGGCAGCCAGTCACCCATGCCTCCCTCCCTGCAGTCCCACAGACAGAGGCCCTGGGGACACAGCTGGGCAAGGGCTTCCGGGAAGGGGCCCCCAACCTACAGATGGCCCCAGAGCCCCGCCTCTCCCCTGGGCCTGGCCTCTTCTCCCTCCTGCCTCCTTGGGTGCGCAGGGCAGGGGCTGGGAGCAGCTGGGCCTCTGCAGTCCCCACACTGCCTGCAACCTCACCCTTTTTTTCTTGATAGAAAAGGATGGGGGTAAAATTGGACTGAAACCAAAATATTTTCTAGTTAATTTGTATAATAAGCGAATCCAAAGCATTTCCTTCTCCTCGGCCTGTTTCCCCAGGCCGCGGGGGCGTGTGCAGTGGCGGCGGCTGCCTCCACAGTTGGGAGGCATTGCCAATGAGATTAGGGGGCGCCGCGGCCCCAGGTGTTCACTCGCCAGGGCCGTGTTTACCATACCTGGCTCATCTCCTTTGTCCAGGAGCAAAACATGGAAAATCAGGGCTGCTCAGCCAAGCGAGAGGTGGTGCGCTCGGGGGGGCTTTCCCCTGGGGACGTGGAGGCTGCGAGGCCTCCCCGTGTGTGCCCTGCCTGCTCTGGCCACCCCGTCAGCTTTGGCGGGGACAGCCTCAGCGGCTCTGTAAGCAGGGAACCTAACACGAGCTCCCGGCCTGGCACGGGGCCGTGTGGGAAGCACTCACTCGCATCGGCTCCGTAGGAGCCCCAGGCCTGCCTGCCGCAGGTCACCGGCACGCCTCTGCCGCCGTCCACGATGCCGCTGGGGAGTTAAGGGCCCCCACCCTGAGCAGCCTCACCTGTGCGCAGGAGGGGTCTGCTGCCACCGTCGCCACTGGGCCGGCCATAGGTCTTGGAGAGCTTGTTGGCCGACACCTTGTACAGGACCCCTCCGATGCAGCGGTAGCCTTTGTTCCGCCACCGAGGAGAGCCGGGCTGGGCCTTCCCGCCCCCCGCAGCGGGGCGCAGGCGGTTCAACACCAGAGACCTGCGGAGACAGGGAGAGCCCGGTGTGTCCGGCCTCATGGGCCCCCAGTCTGTCCCCTCCCCTCCTCACCCCCCCAGGCACGGGGGGCCCCCCAACCCCACTAGCTGGGCTGAAAGGCACAGGTAGGGGACAAGCCTCCCCCTTTCAGCACATACACCCCTGAGACAGGACCGTCCGGGCCCTGGCCTTCTGGCAGGGCATCCTGAGGGAGCTCCACGGCTCGGGCAAGTCCCCTGAGGGTCCGCAGCACAGCTGCTGGTCATCACCACTGCCCGGGAACATCTTCCACCAGATGCTGCCCCAGCGCACACCACCCAGGCCTTTGGGATGGCAGATGCTCTCGGGTCAGCGGGCTCTACTGCCTGTCCCCTCTGTCCACCACACGGGAACTCAGCATGGACAGTGGGAAGGGACAGCCTCACAGACCCCATCCAGGCAAGCTGCTTGGGGGAAAGACTGGAGATGCCTTAAAGTCACGGGCTGGAAGAGGCCTGGGAAAGCCTTTGGGATTAGCTGAGTGGATGATCCAGGCAGGGAAGGCAGACCTGTGCCTGGACAGCCCCGGTGGCTGCCTGCCCATTCCCTCCCTCCCAATTCTCCTCTGACCAGGTCCTGGGCCCTATCCAGGACCAGGAAGCCAAGGGCAGAGGGGGTCAGGAGGAGGCCCCAGATGCCCCCGCTTCGAGAAACATCCCCCTGCAGACACCACAGCTACAATGGGCTGTGGCTGCAGGCCCCCAGGCTTGGGGGTGCCATGCCAGCACCAACTGTGGGCCTGCAGCTGTCCTGGCTGACCCATTCCCCCAGCTGTCACATGGGCAGGCTGCCACTGAAACGAGGGGACAAGGCCCTCCCACTCAGGGTGCCTGGCATGGAGACTAGCCAGCTTCATGACTCCAGAAGGGCGTGGGGCCTTTCCCCCTCAGGACGCATTTGAGCAGTAATTTGTTTATGCAAATTGACCTTAATTCCATATTAGCTCAGACTCTGCTCATTATGTTATTACCACCAAGAGTACACACCGTGCCCCACTGGCAAGTCCCGGCCTCTGCGTGCTGGTGCCTCCAAGCAGCAGGAGGGGCCGGCGTGAGCAGAGCCATCCTCACTGCAGGCACCACCACCGGCCACCGGGACCTGGCTGAAGCAGGACGGTGATCAGCCCCATGCAGGGCCATGCCACCTGCCCTTCTGGGTCTCCCCAAGGCCCTGCATCCCACCCCCTAGGCAGCGCACAGGTCCCCATCTCCATCGGGGCACCCAGGGCCAGGACAGGCCTCAGGGCATCCTGGCACACAGGCTGCTGCTGGTGGGGGCTGCCCACAGCGGGCCTGCCCGGACCTGAGGTGCGGCTACCACCCCAACCCCGCGGCCCCAGGGTCCCCCGGGCCTTGGTATCTCTGCAAGCTGGGGGTGCTCTTGCCAGCGCAGAGCCTCTGAGGGCACGTTAGAGAGATACTCTGCGCAAGTGAGCCGGGTGCTCAGGGGACCCAAAGCTGCGGCGTAAGGACAAAGGCCAGGCGGGGAGTGCCGAGGAGGACGCCGCAGCCCAACGGCACTTAACCCAGTTTCCCTTAATTAAAATTCAAGTTCACAAACACCAATCTTGGGAAAAAGTCCTGCCAAGGGACCCCAGCCGGCCTGGCTCGTGCTGTCCACACCCTACAGGCTCCGGCTGCCCCCACACAGGGCGCGTCTCGGCAGGAAGGGGGGTGGGTAGGGATCCTCTGGGGGAGGCAGACAGACTTCCAGATTTTCCTCAGACCCTGGGACTCCAGCTCCACCCACGCTGGTCCCAGGGTATCTGTGTCCAGTGAGCACCTGCCTTTTCCCCTTGGCTCCCTCAGAGGCCAGGCCAAGGTATGAGGAGGGTGGGGCCAGGCAGGGTCGCCTTCTGTTCTGGCCCTGCTGCAGAATCCTGTGAGCCCTCTGTGGGAGCTGTGGTCACTGTCCACATGGCACAGCTTGGCCCGAGTCTTAATCCCCACAACTGAGAGCTGAGCCTAGGGCCAGGGGCCACCTCAGCTCGCTCAGCCGGAAAGCAACAGGCCCCTTACAGCCCCAGCGCCCAGCCCCATGGTGTCCAGAGCCCTCAGGGGTCTCACCGCTGATGAGGCAGCTGCCCCTTCATCCACGCATGTGGGCCAGGGCCAGCACCCAAAGCCTCCACTCCTGCAGCCCTGGAGGCTGAATGGACCGACAGCAAGCCCAGCCCATGCACGTAAGACACTCACCCCTCAGGGCCAGACCCCAGACCTCCCAACAGGCCCTGCAGTGAGAAGATGCAGCAGCCGCTTACAGGACCAAGGACACCACTCTTCGCTGCCTCTTCCCTTGGGGCATGGACCCTTCCCTCCTGGGCCACCACCCCTACCCATCCCCCCATCTGCGCCACAGAACGAAACAAAGCATGAGGGGCAGGTGGGCAACCAGACCTCCGCCTCACCTACCCACCTCGGCCCAGCGTCTCAGGACCCCACATCCCCAGAAACCCAGCCCTCCGAGGGGTGAGGAAACTCACCCGTGGGCACGTGCCGCTGGCTGAGGCCAGACAGGGACAGACCACCACTCCCAGGGGAGCCACACAGCTGAAGCTGCAAGAGGTGGCCGAGCCCAGAGAGGGACCTGTGGACGTGGAGGCAGACAGGATCTCGGTGCAGGAGGAGCTAGGAGCTTCAGCATAGAGTATGTTCTGGCCCCAAGGGTGGTCCCATCCAGGCCCATCCCACAGCTCCGTGCGGTGAGGAGCCTCAGCCTGGGGCTGTTACCAGTGCGCCCTGAAGAGCGAGCCCCAGGGATGCCCTCCTGGCTCCCAGACTAGGCACTAGGGCCAGACATACCCTATGCCCTTCTTCGGAGAAGCACCTTTCATGATTTACAGTTTTGGCCAAGAGGCGTATTTCAGGCGACACCTCTTTCCCTGCATGTTGTTGATTATCGCCACAGTTATTTTTATGGAAGAACAGGACTGAAAGATCTGTCCCCCTCTCCCACCAAAAACCACCCCCTGGGTTTCAGGGCCATTACAGGATGATTGTTGGCCCCTGGGCGGGGGGGAACGGGAGCAGTTTCGAGGCCTAGCAGCTCTCCTGTTCTCACGCCCTGGCCCAGTGTTTACGGCCTCTGCACACACGCATGCCCGAGGGACCCTGCGTGTCCGAGGGTGTGGGGCTGTGGCCCCCAGCGGTGCTGCGGGGCTATTTGGAGGAGGTGGACATACCCACAGAACTTGGGGAGGGCTAGCCAGGGCTGCAGAAGGGCCCACCTGCCCAGGGAAAGCGACCCCAGCCTGCAGCTGCACAGACCATCTCTGCCCTTCCCTCACCCCTGAGGGGCCCGCTCCCTGACTCGGGACCTGTGGCCAGGCGGGCGCCAGGCGGGCCAGGGGCTGCCTTGTAGCTTTTCAGTGCCATAGGTGTCACGGCACTCCGGTAAATTGTTACCCTAATGGAGAGGACAGGCTTTGGAAACCAACTGTATTGAGAAGAGGGGATAAAATTAATGAGATAATAGCCGGGCCAAGGACCCGGAGAGCGCTCCTGCCCTCGCGGCGAGGGCCCTGTAATTCCTTTTCTACAACAGGAGCCTCCGATCTAAAGGCTTCTCCCATCCGTCCGGCAGGCCCACGCCGCCAGGAAATTTCATTAACGCTGGAAAATAGGAAAGGTATTAAGCGTGGATAATGAAGGCCAGGGAGGGAACCGTGCCTTAAGATAGTCTTCTTTCTCGCCTTTGTAATGGGAGGCATGAACTTTCCCTTCAAATCCATTTCTAATCCATTTGAAATACTACAGCAAATTATCTTTCCTTCAGCCCGAAAGCGGGCAGCCAATTTACTCCGAATAGAAGTGACAATGCCCCAGGATTTATCACCATAACCTTGACTACACCAGGGTGAGGGCTGGGCCCCCTCACCCCCCCCCCGGGGGGCAAGAAGAACGGGTGGGGGGAGATAACATTTTAAATGAATAGCAGTGGTAATGGGGAGACAGACACACACACCACAAAAGTAGGTTTAAAAAGAAAAGCTGTCCATGGGTCTGGGCCTGGGGAGCAGCTGGCGAGTACCAGCCCGCGGCCGTCGAGGCGGCAAGGTGCTCTGCCATGCCGGGTGCTGACGGTCCTAGGGCAAAGGCGCCCAAGAGGAGGGGTCGTCAGGGTCTGGGCCAGACCAAGGGAGGCTTTCCTTGAGAAGCCAGGGATAAGTGTGGTGTGTGCCCTGCCGGCCTGCAGGGCCCGCTCACCCAGTCTGCTGGGGCTCCCCCGCCCTCCAAGGGCTTTGAGGGCCAACCCTGGACACCCATACTCTCTCCTCTGCGAGCGTCCCGTGGCCACTGCCCACGGCAGGTCCACAGCCTCCAACACTGTACACAGGGTGCCCCTGCCCACTGGGTCTGCTTCTCAGGCTACAGGGTGAGAAGGGCCCACCCCAGGCATCGTCGGCTACACAGCCTGGCAGCAGGGGCATGGGTGTGAACGAGAGGCATGGCAGGCAGATCAGCTCCCAAACACAGGTGCACCTGAGAGCAAAAGCACTGTGCCCACCCTGGTCGCAGGAGCTGACAAACAGCAGCCCCTCCTGAGGCCCCGTGGTGGGTGTTGCTCTCTGCACCCCAGACCCGCAGGTGAGGATGGGCAGCCTGCCTGGGCCACGTCAGGTGACGGCCCAGGGAGTGGTTCACTCCTGATCAAGAGCAGACTCAGGTGTAATAGACGAGGGGTAAGCGAGGTGGCTCCAACCTCTGGGAGGCCCTCGGTAGGGCAAGTCCGAAACTGGGAGCGGTGTCCAGATGCCCAGGCCTCCTCACCAGGTCCAACGGCACCTTTCAACAAATACGGCCTCAGGCTGCCCTGCACAGCCACACTGGAACTGAGCGGACCCCAGCCCCCACTCGGACTCACTCAGTCCTCAGGTTTTCCTGAGGACACAGCACAGCATACGTGGCCCTAAGGCAGCCCATCCCAGGCCACGTGGACCCAGAGAGGGTGGGACAGACCCTCCTCCTGGGGACAGGGCTAGGCCAAGGGGCCACACGAAGGCTGGGCACAGATCTATGTGCAGGACCAAAGAAGTCGCTGGCAGGAACTTGCCAGGCACCCAGAGGCGTTTTTGCTGGTGGGTTCTTCCCTACCCCTCAGGGAAGGCTCCTGGACCCTGGATGTGCCCACAGTCTGCTCCCCACCTTTCACACAGACCCCTCCCCTCCCTGGGACCCTCAGCCAGTGACCAGAGTCAGCAAGGAAACCTACCTCACCAAAGCTGGCCCACTCTCTCGCTCCGAGATGCAGGCTGGGGGGCCCCCCACCCTGATTTCCAGCTCCCTCGTGTGGTCCCTGCACCCCATCCCACCAGCTGGTTTGAAAACAGCATGTTTGACCAGGTTCTGTCCCCATTCTGCTGACACCCTGCAGCGGCCCCGACTCTCCTCGTGGGGAGCTCTGTCAGGAGACCCCGCAGGCTGGGCTGTCAGGCCCTCATGGGCCACTGTCCCCACACGCGCCCCCACCAGCCAGGACTCCAGCCACACTGGGCAGTTCTGCTTCCTGGAAAGCACTGTGGACTATGTGAGTGTGGTGTGTGCCCTGCTCGGCCTTGCATGGGCCTCTGCCATGCACACCCAACGCCCGTTATCAGGGTCACCCCTGAGACCAAACTCAGACGTCACATCCTCGGGAAGCCTTCCCTGACCCCCCGACAGCTCGCTGTCACAGGCCCCCAGCCTGGCACCGTGTAGTAATGCGCCCGGAGCACCTGGGGCGGCTCACCGCAGTGCCCTTGACCTGGGAGCCACGCTGCTGTGGGGGGCTGTGTGAACATGTGCCGGGAGAACGGGCAGCAGGAGGGGGGCTGGGTGCTGCCTGGGGACCCACACGCTGGTCCTCTTGGGGTTCAGGTCAGGTGACAGATGCAGAGAGGACACGTACAACGGGCAAGGAGACCAGGCAGCAGAGGCTCTCTGGGAACAAAGGGGCCTGAACACACAGCCCGTGCTGCTGGAGGAAGCACACGGGAGCCCGGACCGTCGGAAAGACCGTCGGGCGTGAGCACGGTGGGTGGGTGAACTGAGGCAGGGAGGCCGCGGCCACTGTCCAGGGCTGGGCAGGCAGAGGTGGGGGAGGTGGAGGGCAGAGGTCATGGGTGGAGGGCAGAGGGGCTCAGCCAGGCTCCTGGCCAGAGCTTGACCTCCAACCCCCGGTGTATGGGGCAGGGGCAGTGCATGGCCGAGGACCCAGCAGCCTCTAGGTCAGTCCATGCAAGCCTGTGGTGACAGTGCAGGAGGTGGGCAAGCTGGCTGGGGAGCAGAGAAAACAAGCGGGGAAGCATTTTTCAGGAAATGGAGCACGGTTCTGTGAAGCTTCGAGGCGAGCAGGGAGTGCGCCGTCAGCAGAAGCAGAGTGCCCGGGGGAGGCGGCTCTGCACAGCGAATCCCAAGTAGGTCAGGCTCAGCCGCCACCGTGACAGGCTGCAAAGTGCTTAAGTGGGCTTTCCACGGAAACGCTGACGGGCGCCACCTCAGCTCCGCTCGGAGGGTGTGAGTGCGCCCCTACATGCGTGCAAGGGGCCCAGCCCCCCCAGCCCATGCCCATTCTGCCCCCAGAGCAAGACCCAGCTTGGAGCCGGTGCAGGGGGCGGGGGGCTGGTGATGCTGGGCAGTCTGTGGGGAGAGCTCTGGGGGGAGGGGCCCATGCAGGACCAGCAGGGCAGAAGGGGAGAGGATGGCCAAAGGGCCGGCCTAAGGTAAGGGTGTCAGAAACAGGGCTCAGCAGCCAGGGACCTAGTGCACGGCACCGGCATCATGACGCCTGTGGCTACCTGCCCTCCTCAGACCCTCCTCCACACACACACAGCCAGCTCCAAGGACCCCAGGCTCCCAATGAGTCAGGGCTGGGGCTCCATGCCTGGCTGGGGCCATCCACCCTGCAGCTGGCTCTGGGTGCTGGCCACACGTTCCCAGGCCACCTGGTGCCAGGGCAGCCCACGGCTCGGCCTTCCAGGGCACATCTGGTAGCAGATGAGGGGCTACGGGCCTGGGTGGGAGCGGAGGCCTGGGGGGCTGTGTGACCTAGGGGTGGGCTTACAGCAGGGACAGGATGTGCCTGGACAGGGGCTGGCCCACAGTGAAGGCTGAGCACCTGACCATGGTCCTGGGGGGGGGGGCTGACTCCCCGGCTCCTGGGCTGACCTGGAGGGTCACCCAAAGGCTTCAGCACAGAGGCTGTTGTTGCATCGTGAGGGACCCCCTGTCCCGTGGCCCCCCAGGAATGAGCAGAAGTGATTCAGGGCGCCCCTGGCGAGCCAGCATGCTGGCGGGCAACACTAATTGTGCCGTCCCCATTACAAATGCCGCGGCCCCATTATGCGGGGCTGGGACTGTTTTATGTGCGCACATCTATTCAATTGGTATTTCGATCAATGGATGCATTACAAGCTTTCCCTTTAAGAGCCTAATAAACAACAAGATGGAAAGTAAAATTCTCCATAAAATGACACTTTTAAAAATCCATTTCAGCTGCGGCTATTGGTGTTCTGTATGTTAGCTGCAAAAACCACGTAGTACCGGGCCGCAGCGGCCCCACCGTGCAGCACAGCGTCCAGCTCGCGAGGGGTAGAGGGCGGGCACTAGGCTGCGTGGCCCTGGCAGGGCGCTCCAGCCTCTGCGCCCGGGTGTCACCCTCCGGGCTGGGTTGTCAGCCCAGCACTGCCTTGGCCCGTGACAGCTGATGAGGGGCAGGGCTGGCCCTTCCTCTGTTTCCCTCCTGCCCACGCCCCAGGTCTCTCTCTACCTGCTCCTTCTGTGTCTCTCCTCTTTCTCCCTCCCTCCCTCCCTCTGTCTCCTCTTGCCCCCCCTCCCCCAACCTGCCCCCTTCACCCTGTTCACTATGCACATCGAGTCCCGGCTGAACATTCCTCCAGCCCTGAAACGGCCCTTGCCCCCAGAACTCCATGCAAGGGACAAGCCAACAGAGGGGCAGAACTCAGGCCGCAGCACATCCATTGTAGCTCCTGCTTAGCATTCTCTGGGAAGACTTGGGGGGTCAAGACCCCACCTGGCTCATGGCTCCTTGGTTGAGAGCCCCCAAGGGAGCCCTGTGTAAGCCACATGGCCCATCTTGTCCACCACCCTCCTGACAACAGCCCAGGACTGAGGACACCCACAGGGACATTCAAACCAAGGTGAACCTCTACCCTCCTTCCATATCCCCCCAAGCCCCCAGACCCAGAGCTCTGCACGTCTGAACCCTGGGGACACTTCCCCAGGCTCCCTCAAAGCTGGACCTGCCAAGACGGCCTCCACCTCCAGCCTGTGTCCCTGGCGGGAGCTGGCTGGGCTGGACCTCCTCAACACCCCTGCTGCCTACACACTGTCCACACAGCGACCCCTTTCCTGTGCCTTCCCCGCAGGAGACTCTGGTGTCTGTGGCTCTGACCTGCATCAGCAGGGATGCAGGAACCCAGGCCGGAGAGTGCCCCGGCTGAGCCCTGGCAGCCCACGCCTGCCACACTCCCCCGAGGGACAGGTATGATCAAGCCCCACGGACCAGGCCCCATTGACCAGCCCGGACGTCCTGGCCTCTGGCAGCAGGTGCCTCACCCTCCCTCACAAGGCCTCCTCTTGCCTGCGTGGTAACCCAGCTCAGGGCCTCCACCCTCACACTCCGTGCTCCGAGCTGAGGGGCCGGCCCTGGGCCTGGCCCCACCGTGCCACTCCGCCCTCCCTCTCTGTTCCGGGGCAGAGGGCCCTAGCTACCTGCACCCCCCCTCTCCAGCTTCATCTGTGCGGTGCCCCTCACTTCCAGCACCACGGCCTCCTTCCGCCTGCAACGGCATGCCCTCCCCACCCCCAGCTCTCCCACAGGAGTCACCACCGCCCCTCTGGTGACCCCCATGCACATGTCAGGAAGGGGCCCTAGCATCTGGACACAGCCGAGCTGAAGGTCACAGGAGCGCAGCTCACACCACGGGCATGTCACAAAGTGAAAACATAACAAGAGCCACACAGAATGCCACAAGCCCTGGCCATCGGGGACCCCATGCATCAGGGCCACCTAAGGAGACTCATGAAGTGAGGGGAGGGAAGAGCCCGGTGGCCCCCATCACCACCTTGCAAAGGCGCTCACACTGCTAGTGAGGCCCGGCTCCCCTGGAAAGGGGCTGGGGTCCTCAGTGAGCCATGCAGACGGCACACAAACATCAGGAAAAGGCCCACGAGCTCAACAGTGAAAGCTCCCAAGCGTCGGAAAGTGAACAGGCGGCTAACTGCAAGATGAAAATACAGCAGAGTCGACAGCCTTCCAAGACCCCAGCTACACCTGGCTGGGACGTAAGGACAAAGGCAGCACGAATTCCATATTGAGGGAGCCCAGCGGCCGGCCAGGCCCCCTGCAGCGGGCGGGGCAGAAGAGTAAGATCAGCTGGCTGGTCTGGAGGCCGACCAGCTGGGGAAGGCTGAGAAACTGAGCCAGTGTTTCTAACGTTCACCTGGAAGAACATATGCTTGTGAGAGATGAAGGCACGTCCGTCAGCAGTAAGGACACAGAGTGCAGAGACAGCACTGCCTCCAGTCCCTGGACACTGGCAGGGCCGAGTGCTCATTTCAATAAATGGCTCTGGGGTGCCTGGGTGGCTCAGTCGGTTGAGCGTCCGACTCTTGGTTTCAGCTCAGGTGGTGATCTCAGGGTCCTGATTCTGACCCCTGCAGTAGCTCCACGTTGGGCGTGAAGTCTGCTGGAGACCCTCCCTCTCCCTCTGCCCCTCCTTGCCCTGGCTCCCCCTCTATAAAGAAGGTTTGGGTGAGACGCCAGTTCACTCCCACGGCATGGTTACAGGGGGAAGACAAGAGAACAGCACGTGCTGCCGAGGCCACAGGAGGCTGGCGTGCCCTCCCGCTGAGGGAGTGCGGGAGAGGACAGCCACAGCGGGAGGGCACCGTCCTTACCTACCGCAGCACGGCACCCCACACCTCTGCCGGAGCAAGTCCACAGAAACCAGGGCTCTGAGTCAGTCGGCGACATGCCCAACAAGACAAGGGAGCAGCAAAGACTAGAACTATGCCATCAACGTGTCATCGAGCACAGTGACTAAACTGTGGCATGTCCACACACCTGGAGGGAAAAGAACACACCACCACTAGCCACAGTGGCGCACCTGGACCCGGGGAACAACAGGGTCTCAGTCAGCTTGGGCTGATGGCCAGCACCACAGACGGGACAGCTTACACAACAGAAGCCGATTTTCATATGGTTCTGGGGGCCAGAAGTCCAAGGTCAAGGTGCCAGCATGTGTCTTTCCTGGCTTGCAGGTGCTCACCTTCTCCCTGTGTCCTCACATGGGACTTCCCGTACGCTGACAGAGAGCTCTGGTCTCTTCCTCTACTTATAAGGACTCCAATCCTATCAGATTAGGGCCCCACCCCAGTGACTTCATTTAACCTTGACCACTTCTACAAAGGCCCCTTCTCCGTGCACAGCCGCACAGGGGTCAGGGCCGCGGCCCATGAGTCTGTTCGGACGATTCATGTAACAAATGGTGAGCAAATGAAGTTAGACACCAAACAGTACCTCCCGTATGATTCCGTCCACTGAGAGCCTCAAGGCAGAGCCCATCCAGACTGAGAAAGGCCAGAGCAGTGGTCATCAGTGGGATGAGGTGGGGTGCTGGGAGGGGCGCGAGAGAGACCTGGAGCTCGGGCAGGAAGTGCACACCCCCTGCCCGACCTGGGGGGTGGGTACGCAGGATGAAAAGTTCACAGAACTGACCACCAAAGATACAAACTACAAACGTTTCACAAAGGGAAAATCAGAGAGGAAGATCTGTGCAAAAAGCCAAGTTTGGGAACAAGCATTTGTACGTGATAAAGGCGACATTTTTAAATAATGGAAAAAGCCTGATAGTTAATAAGTGGGCTTGAGACAACCAGATAACTATTAAACAAGATGAACTTTGAACTTACATCTTACACCATAACCCCAAATAAATTCCAGGTAGATTAAAGTTTTAAATGTACAACTTGAAACCACAGCACTAGAAGAAAATATAACTGAACTCCTATAACCTTGGGGTGGGGAGGCTGTTGCAAACAAATCAAGACACTAAGTCTTCAGACACTGACAGATCTAAGTACACAGAAGAGCAAAAAGATCTGCTAAAAAGCCTCATAAACAAAACTGGAAGGCAATACTCAAACTGAGAAACAATGATCATCTCTGAGAAAACAGAGGGTGACCCCCTGAATACCTACAAGTCTTGCAAACTTGTAAGAAACAGGCCGGAGGCAAATGAACAGTAAACATAAAAAATGTTGAACTTAACAATATGAATAAAACCAAAATTAAAACTGGATAGCATCCTCCTCCACTAAAGTGTGGAAACGTCTGTGGCAGCCGGGACTCCCCCTGAGAAGGGTGGGGGAGACCCAGGGCACACCGCCCCCACTGCCCCGGCAGCCAGAACTGGAGAAGACAGAACAGCAACAATGAAGAGGCGACTTTCAACTGCCAGGCCTGAGGGGTACGAACTGGTGATCAAGTTGTGTCTGCCTCCTCCAAGAAGCCTTCCAGTCCGCGGCCCGCAGCAGGGAGGGGGAGAAGGCAAAGGCGGGTGGGGGGGTGAGGGGGTGGGAGGCGAGCGCACTCCCTGCTCCAACACTCGTGTCCTGACTCGCTCTAGCACCCTGGCCAGCGCCCAGTAGCACGTACGCAGGCAAAGCCAGGCCCGAGGGTAGGAGCCAGGGGTGGGGTGAGTGGGGGCGGAGGGGTGTCAGTGGGGGCGGAGGGGTGTTCTGTGCCAGGCGCCCAATGCGTCAGACTCCGACAGGGGAGCACGGCGGACGGGGGGAGCAGGCCCAGGAGCGGGGGAGCCGGGCTGGGCGGGGCGGGCGGGGGAGAGGGCGGGGCAGGGCTGGTGGGGCGGGGCCGGGACTGGACCGCCTCTCCGCCCGCCCCGCCCCCAGGCCAGAGGCACGCCTAGGGGACAGAGCTCGGGCCATAATTTATGCTCCCCCGCCTATGCTTTATGGCTTTCTTAATTCGGCTCCTGCTACTATTAATGTAGTTAATGCTGAGATTATATCTATTTTCTGGCGTCAGGCGGTGATTTATTCAAGCCATTTTTCCGGTGGAGGCTCCCACGCTGTTAAATCAAGTGCCTTGCCAATTAAGTGCTGACTTGGGAAGTGGACGCAATCTTAACAGACATCTAACCGCAAATTAAACCAGGGCTCCTTACTCTGGGGAGTGGGCGGGGCAGCCGGGGAAACCTTGCTGACTTGGAGGAAAGTCACAGGAAAATCAAACCACTTTGCACCTGCCTGCTGGCTCTCGGATAGGGGAGAGGGGCCCCGAAGAGCCAGGCTCAGTGGAAGCTGGGGTTGGTATGCCCCCCGGCCACGGCGGCAACCCTGTGGGCAGGGGTTACTGGGCCTGTCCCCAACACAAGGAGGTCTCTGCAACTGCAGCGCCCACCCATTCAAGACATAACATTTAAAACAAAAGATTCCTGAACTGTCCCCAGTCTGCACATGAAGTGGCGCAGGGGCCCTCTGGCAGCCTTGGAAGGTACCAGGCGAGAGATGGAGGAGGTGGACGGGCCCTAGCACTGGATGGGCTACAGCCTGGCTCAGCAGCTCTGACCCTGGTCAGAGCCCCGAAGGGCAAAGGGTGAAGAGCTAAGGGTGAGGGAAGGCCCCAGTTAGGAGGGACTCATGGAGGGCCACACAGTTGGGGGAGAGAGGTGAGTACAGAAAGAAGGTAGGCAGCAGGGGGCTAAGGCTCACTGCCAGGATCACGGCAGGGCAAAGACACCTGTCCCAAGGCCCATCTCTCTGGATGCCCCGGCCCAGAGAACCTGCCCATGACACAGGGCAGGGTGGATGCTGGTACCACAAAGTGGGGCCTGAGCGAGCACTTGCTTGCAGGGGCTCTTTAGCCACGGTCCTCAGCAGCCGTGAGGCTCCCGAAACCCTCAGAGCAACGTCTCCCTCACCAGCCTTCAGAGGTCCCTGGCCCAGCCCTGAGAGGGGAATCATGTTTTGGGGTAAGAGCAGGCTGAAAGGTTGATATATGCAAAGAGTTAAATATGATATTGATTATCTGAGCGATGCTTTACTACTCCCTCTAAAACCAGGATAAAAGTGGTATTTAAAATGCTGTTTGATTGTGTAAGGCACCTAGGTACTGCTGGGTGACAAGGACGTTTTATTTCTTCCTGTCAGAGGCAGTATTTTCAGCTTCCTCTGCTCCTTGTCTCCAGGGACACCAGGGGTCACCGGTGCTGTCACAGGAGAGCCCTCGGTGCTGGCCAGGTGTGGCAGCCAGGGGGCCCAGGCACAGCCTAAGGGTCATCTTCCCAGGGTTCCATGGGGAGAAACTTAACAGGACCTTCTGAGACTTCCTTCCTAACGGTCCTGCTATTTACAGAATGAAGCTTCCGTCCAGCAAACCAAAGGGACACTCTCTCTCATTCTGTCCTGAAACTCCAGCCCTGGCCGATGGGTCTCTTCCTCTGTGAGCCACCGGCCCCCAGGAGGCCACACCATGGCTTGTGGTTTTGTCGCAGCGGTGGCAGCTCTCACAGGGTCTTGTCCCCCTCGGGGTTTGCCCCCACGGGTGAGGCCTGGGCAAGACGCCTGCCTGCCTGGCCCCTTTCCCACTGCTTCCCCCGGTGGGCTGGCCTGAAAGCTGCCTGGCAGGCCTCTGCCACTCAAGCCAACTCCCAAAGGGCAGAGAAGCCATCTGTATGTCATATGGATCAAGACATGGCACCAGAGCAGGCGAGACAGGCTGGCTCAGGCGAGGGGGAGCAAGCCAGCCAGCACGGCCGTCCAGGGGCATATGGCCCAGGGCCTGCGCACGTCAGGAATGGGAGGTGGTCGGGGAGAGTCAGGCCCATCAGGGCTGGTACAGCAACGGGGAGGCAGGAAGGATGCCAGAGGGGCTGGAACCCGCCTCACAGCCACCGCAAAGTCCGTGTGCAAAACAGAGATCCAACAGCCCAGGGTACCCACTTGTCCTGGCTTCCTGGCAAAGGAGGGAATCCTGTTCCTGGAACCCACGGCATGCCCACAGTGCCAGGATGCCGTGCCCCACATCAAAAGACAAAGAGCACGAGGCAATGGGAGCAAGACAGGGGGACACACACGTCCGTGGAGAAACAGGGACAAAGAGAGCAGCAATGGGAAGGACACAGACAGTGGAGGCAGTGACAGAGGAAGAGCAGACAATAAACAGAGCAGCCAGAAGCTAGCAGGTCAGAGACACAGCCACAGACATGAGGCTGGCAGGGCCAGAGACCTTCCCAGAAGGGATTCATGGCACAGCACACTGGACTTCCCAGGCCTTCCCACTTGTGGCTCTGACCCCACGAGGGTCTCCTACCTAGCAGCATTACCTCTGGGACAGAGATACCAGGGACCAGCTCCCCATGGGCCCAGAGAGGGAGGTGACCAGCCCAACATGATGGGCAGATCCCAGCCTGAGACGGAGCAAAGAAGGGGAGGAGGCTCTAATGTCTGCCCCCTCCCTTCCCACGAGGGCCTCAGCATCAGGCCTGTCCTGGGGCCCCTCCCATCCCATGCCATTCACAGACAGAGCCTGGCTGCCACCTCTGACACCGTCTCACCACAAATACTCTGGCTACAATGCCCGTTACCCCAGGCCAGATGCCAGCAGTCCCCATAGCCAGGGAGGAAGCAGTGACACAAACACCATATGGGCAGGGGGCAGGGGGGCAACTGTCACAGGGGCCATGTGATCAATAAGGAGGATGGGCCAGAGGCTCAGACTGACAGGGAGATGGCAGTTCAGCCCCATCCTGGCCCCCCATCCCAGACACCTGTACCCCCCCATGCCAACATCCTCCAACTGAGGCCAGTGCCCATGTGTGGGAGCGCCAAGGAGGAAGCAGCTGGGAGTGTGGCTGCGGTGCACCCCTGCCCGGGAGCACAGGGGCTACGTGGCACTCTGGTGGCCCAGCCAAGCGCAGCCTCCCCTGGAGGCCCCGCACCCCCACTCCTGACCCTCTCACTATCCTCCATCATTTCATGGGGCCGTCCTAGAGGTGTCCACACAGGTGGGGACAGGGACCAAATGTGTGAACAGACCCTGGACCCAGAGGGACCAGCTGGACTGTTGCTGGGGTCCTGAGGGCCTGATGCCAGAGGGGGCTTCCATGTGCCACCCGACACTGGGCAGGTGTTTGACCATGAGCGCAGATGGCAGGAAGGCAGCAGGGCCCATCTCAGCCTGTGTTCCAGCCAGACCCCCCACCCAGGGACCCTCTCCTCACTCCTCAGGGTCTGCATCCCAGGCCCAGCTCTGCTAGCGAGGGGCTGGGCACTAGCATCACCTGGAAAAGGCCCACCTCTTCTGGATGAGGTTCCAGAGGGAGATCAGGTGTCTCTGACAGTGTTCATCGGGGCCGACGGGGCCGTGGCAAGGTTGGTCCCCCTCCCTTACCTTCCATCGAGGGGGTGAGGGGTCAAGGCCCACGTCCCCACCCAAGCCCCGCTCCTCCCCACACTCCCCTCCCCACCAAGGAGCTCAGGCAGGTGCTCCGACCTCAGGAGGACATGCTCAGCCCTGCTGCCACGGGGCTGCTGACAGCTGAAAGGCCCGCTTGCTTCAAACAGACACAGAAATAAATAAATAAGGCAGGCGTGCTTTGAACTGACTTCCAAATTAAGAGTTGCATCCTTGCTGTCAGGCCCCCGCCAGCAGTTTCTGTGGCGCCTCCCGAGCAGAAACGCACCTCAGCCCATTTATTAGAATGATGAAGGCAAAGGGACCTACAATTGCACTCCTTTCTTAATGAGCAGCCGAAGGGATCGGTAAGCATAATTTCAGAGGCCAGTAATATTTTATATAATCGCCGAGTGGTTTAAATTGAAAACCCCCAACTGAATCAATATTTACTGCATTGAAACGAAATGAATAGTAATAAGTCACTAAGCTCCCTGTCCTGTTTCATAAAATAAAAAATTATAAAAATGAGCAGAGGCGCAGGGAGGCCATCACATTAACTTTTACAGCACTTGGGGAGCCGTAACCGCCTGTTCTCATAAAATAAAATTCTAAAAAACCTGCCGGAGGAGACCTGCTTCAGCATTACATGGGGAAGCAGGTGGGGCCCGGGGGTCACCCCCACGGGCTCTCCCCCAGAACCCTGCCTGGGTGGGGCCCATCAGCATGGAGGCCCAGAGGAGCTTCACCTCCAAGTTGGCGACCACCCTCTCTGTCACCCCCAGGCCCACTTCCTGCTCTCATTTCTTGACCCAGCAAGGGGACAGGACAGGCAGTAGCCGATGGGTGTCCCCCATGGGTGGAGGAAAGGCTGTTCTCTAACCAGGCCAGGGCCAGGGGCCAGCAAGGGACGTATGTGAGTGAAGGTGGAGGAGGGGTCCAGCAAATGTGCCCTGTCAGAAAGCACAAAGCAGGAGCCCATGCTGCCCTGCACAGGACCACAGAGGCCTAGAAAGGCCAGGCTTTCCCCCGGGGAGCTCCAGGTCCCCCAGGGACACCACAGCCTACAGGGTTCCTGGGGGCACTTCTGGGATGGGGGCAGAGCAGTGCTGACAGAGACCAGAGCCAGGATAGAGTCCCCCAGGGAGGGGGGGTGTCCTAAACTCTGCGCTCTGCACAAGGGGCTGAGACTGGCAGTCGGCAGTCACGGCCAGTCGGGGAAACGTAGATTAAACCACGACGAGATGCCACCACACGGAAAACAGGAAAATTGGAAAGACCCTAACATCAAGCGCCATAATGGGGACAGAAAGGGCACCCCCGCTCTGGGAAGAAGTCAGACACGCACCTTCTCGTGTCCCCGCAGCCCCCCTCCTGGGCGCACACCGGGGTGAGGACACTGGCCTCCACAGGGCCGGGTGGGAACAGTCAGCAGCCTTCACCCACGGTTCTCCAGAGCGGGACTAACCCGCACGCCCACCGACAGGAGAGCCAGTAAACGAGTGCGGGACAGACCCCAGAGGACACTCGGCAGTAAAAGGTGAAGTGCCGGTGCACAAGGGCGTGCGGGAGCCACGGGGCCGAGCCGCACGGGAGAGGCAGGCAGCCAAGGCACACGAGGGGCGCGCTGCTCCGGGTCACGCCCTGCGGACCCGTGGGGCAGGCTGTCAGACAGGCACCCTGGGTGTGGGCCGGTGACGGGGACAGCGCGAGAGCGCTCTGCGCGGCCGAACGTCCTGAGCACGACGGCGGGCCAAGCCACACAGGTGCATGCACTTGTCAAAACTCAAAGAGCCAGCGTACGTTTGGATTCATCCATCTCATCGGGTCTAAATTTTACCTAAAAAAGAACTGTAAACACACGTGGAGCTCTAGTGACTGCAGAGACTGAGGATGAGGGACCATGTGTCACCGGTCGGTCGGGAAGAGTCCCAAGTACGCCCCAGGGGAAGCAGAAGGGAGCAGCGGCGCTGAGCTAGAACCGGCGGTATGGGCAGGCATTCCAGGGCTCCAACCCAGAGAGAGCTGTGTGCGTGGACGCAAAGACTCAGACTCAAGAGAGGCTGGAAGCAGAGATGCACAGCCCCCGTTGGGACTCGCCTTCCACGCACCCCTGTCACCCCAGGGCCATGAGAACCTCAGCGGTGGGGGACTGAGAGCTGCCGAGAGCCACTGCACTACCGGGAGCCAGGCTCTGCAGACAGGTGGCTGGCTCCGAGCTGGGGGAGAGGGAAAATTCCAGAAGCCACAAGGGAGCCACGTGGAAAGGACCCGGGCTGCTCAAAGGGGGCCCCCAGGCCGTGTGGCACAAACGGAAGGTCAAAGTGAACCGCGATGAAAACAGATTATAGCCTACCAGATAAAGGAAGAATCTAGAGTCCGCACTGTTAGAAATAAATAAACGAATGTACAAAGCAATGGGGGATAAGGGACAGTGGTTCCCAGCAGGACACCCTCCAGCCAATACAAAAGGAGAAAGGGTCAGAAATCATGAAGGGGGGGGCGCCTGGGTGGCACAGTGGTTAAGCCTTCGGCTCAGGGCGTGATCCCGGCATTATGGGATCGAGCCCCACATCAGGCTCCTCCGCTATGAGCCTGCTTCTTCCTCTCCCACTCCCCCTGCTTGTGTTCCCTCTCTCGCTGGCTGTCTCTATCTCTGTCAAATAAATAAATAAAATCTTTAAAAAAAAAAAAAAGAAAAGAAATCATGAAGGGTCTAGAAGGCGTGGGCGAGGCCCAGTAAAGAAGGCGGTGCTCTGCACAGGGTCGACAGGCCTCTCCACAACCACCTGGAGTGAGCAGCCCGGGCCGTCAGCCAGGTGCTCGGGCTCACACCACCACCAGGCAGCCAGACGCCAGGGTCCCCAGGCCGCAGGAAGGGGCCGCCCAGCACTTCCACGGCGTTCCTGCTGAAATGGTGAATCGGAGTCTCCACACACACGGAGGCCTCCAAGCCCAGGGGCGGCTGTATGAAGCACCTGGCCCCCGTTCTCCAAATCATCAGGGTCACGAAAGATGGAGCAAGGCTGAGGGCCGTTTCCAGACTCCATGACTCTGAAAAAACGCAACCCCCAAATGCCGTGGGAGTGCACAGCCAGCTCCACTGCCAGGCAGCACTCCCTACTCTGGGGACCACACTCCAGGGGCCGGTAAAGGGGCATCATGTCTCCAATTTCCACACAAACGATCATATACAAAGGGAGAGGGAAAATGATACAGCAGATGGGACAAAGTATAAGTAGTCAGCGAACTTGGGTGAGGAATACAATTTTTGCAACTCTTCCCTACATACAAAAGTATATCGAAACGAAGTTACCAAGAAAAACTAAACGAAGTTACCAAGAAAAACTAAACGGAAGAAACTAACCCAGCCACCAGCCACAGAGCCCATGTGCCTCAGGCAAGGCGCAGCTGAGCCACAGCGTCTGCCAGGCTGGCCAGAGACAGACCTGCTTTGCCTCTGCTCAGGCTTCATGCTGTGCGTGCCATTTCCTCCACCAAGGGGAGACCCCCCCCCCCCCCCCGCCGCTGCCCAGGCCTGGCCACCTCCCATCCATTACAGCCAGGCCTGGGCGAGATGCACACCTCCCAGGCCTGCTAGACGTCTCAGCACTCTGGCTCCGGGACAGTTCTGCGACTGCCCACTCAGGGTCTGTCCCCTCCTGGGCCACAGCTTCCAGACAGGCAGGGCCCTGACCTGGGCAGCCTCCAAAGACCTCAGATTGTGGCCAGAGAAGGAGCTGCCTGAGCCACCGGCCTGGGGGCCTTCCCCATCCTGCAAGGGACTGGCCTGTACTTCAACACCCAGGAACCAGGGAGAGAGACCGCTCAGGTACCACCCGGTTCAGAGCCAGGCCTCAAACCACCCCTAGTTCCAGCCTGGGTCGAGGCCCATCTCCCACAGCACGCAGGGCCTAGAAGCCCATCGGTGTGGTCAGGAACCCCTGATCACTGTGTAATCAGAGCTCCTGACCTGGACGTCAACAAGCCACCCGTGTGGCCCACACCAGGTGGGTGGCTCTCACCTCACTCTCCCTACTGCCCTCTGAGGGGACTGCGGACACAGAGGTGAGCAACAGGGGCCAGGAGGGCTGGTGTGGTGCAGGTCACCCTGCCAGGCTCAGCCCTAGGTGCCCCCCTCGGACCCTGGAGCAGCTCCCCACCTCACACAGGCCTGGCCATCTCCATCAGTACTAGGAACCCCAGATGTGGATGGTGATGCCCCCACCCTATCCTCCCTGGCTGGAGAGGGTCAGGGGCCTGTGGGCTCTCCAGTCACCGTCAAGCAGAAAAGTGGGCAGCAGCCCCTGCCCAGGGCCCACAGGACAGGCCATTCCTGGGGGTCACACACATGTAGCCCAGATAGCCACACGCAGGCACATACCCACACCTCAGTCCAGCAAGGAAGGGCCCGTGTGGGGCAGAGAGCAGTCCCTGCAGCACACAGCGGGGGCTCCTCCCGAGCTGCTCTTACCCTTTGGAAAAAGCGCTCTCCCTTCCACGGGCGTACCCAGCAGGGCAGAGCCCCAGAAGCACCCAGGCCAGGCCTTCCCTGCATCTGACAGAAAATCAGGACAGCCCCGACGGCCCGCTGCACAGAGCAGGCCAGGCCTGGAGTGTGCATCCCACACCCATGCCCCAGCTGGCTCCCATGTGAAAGCAGCCGGACAGCTCTCTTCACCTGAAGTGGACAGTTTTGTTTGTAACAGAACCCATTCAAAATCCTGCTGCATTGGCCACAGTCACTCAGCACATTCATGGACAGTGGGAGCCGTGCCTGGCCTGGAACCCTTCTCAAGCTGTTGGGACAGAGGCTGCCCTCACGGGGCAGCTGGGGGCATGGGGGTAGGTGGAGCCGGGCACGGTGAATGGCTTCCCAGGCTCCATGTCAGAGGGAAGGCAGGGGGCAGGCGGGCACCTCCAGGAACATGCCAGCCAGGTCAAGATCAAGGTTGGCCACAGCACATGCCCTGGGCCCGAACACAGTGGTCACAGCCTGGGAAGGGGGTTTGCCAGGCAAGGGCTGTAGCCCCCCTGATGCATCCCCACACCCCTGCCAGCCCAGCAGCAGGGCTCCAGGTCCCAACTTCAATACCACCCTCCAGGCAGCCTCTGCCTTCTGAGCAACACATTCTGGGCTCCCTCCCCAGGCCCCCAAGAAAGGCCCTCGCAGCATGCCCCACACTGACCACAGCTGTCCCACCCCTAGAGTGGC
The DNA here is from genome assembly GCF_024610735.1 of Ursus americanus. NCBI lineage: Eukaryota > Metazoa > Chordata > Mammalia > Carnivora > Ursidae > Ursus > Ursus americanus. Next base: position 1,178,407 of record NC_142135.1, on the reverse strand, counting down.
CTTCTCTGGGTGTCCTGAGCTCCCGTCCACCCTTCCTAGCACTGAGCACCTCGTGGAGGTACCTGCTTCACTTATCTGCTTGCCTCCTTCCGGGAGGGGAGTACTCTGGGCAAAGTGGACCCCTGGCACAGGATGGTGTCACCCCTCTATCTGTGGGGAGCCCCGCTCCCTAGCACCAGGCTCTCTACTAGCCCCATCACAGGTCCTGGCCTGGGCTGAGCAGGAGGGGCCCATGAGCACATCACCAAGCAGGGCCCTCGCCAGACACAGAGCAGGGCCTGGGGTGTGGCCGTGACATGGAGGGGGCAGCCCCCTCACGTGAGGGCTCACGCAGAGCTCCTCTTACTGCCACAGCCTTTGGGACAGGTCAGGAGGCTGCGGGAGCCCCAGTTCCACTGGCCTGGTCAGGGAAGGTCTGGGGATGAGCAGACACTCCCTGAACGGATCAAATGTTGTGCCCCCCATATTCCTCTGTTGAAACCCTAACCCCAATGGGATGGTGTCTGGAGGTGGGCCTTTGGGAAGGGCTCAGGGTTGGACAGTCACAAAGATGGGGTCCACACGATGGGACTGGTGCCCTTACAAAAAGAGAAAAGACACCGGAGCGCTGTCTCTGCAGCGCGAGGGCGCGGTGAGAAAGCAGCTCTGCGCAGCCCAGACAGGAGCCCGCTGCGCCGGCACCCTGACCTCAGACGCCCGGCCTGCAGAACGAAGAGGATACTCGTCTGTTGCTTAAGCGCGCCTCGCTTGAGGGCTGTGCCCGAAAGCCCGGTCTCGGGGCAGGCGGATGGCAGAGCGGGGCTGCGGCTGGTTCACGACACCCCAGGGGTGGGCGTGAGGGGAGCACGGGAGACCCCACAGCCGCACCCAAAGGGATGCTGCCCATCCTCAGGCTGAACTCCTCTTTAATGAGACATCACTTCGGAAAAGCACTTCGGAGCCTTCAAAATCGCAGCCCAAACCTCGCGAAAGCACCCGGAGATGACTCCAGGTTTACCGCACAGACCCGAGCACACACTACAATAAAGTAAGGCGGCCCCGCACGCTGCAGCCCCTGCAACGGCACCGTTCGTAGCTCCTGAAGCGCGGCGGCTCCCGTCACTCCGCGGCTCGCAGCCAATGAATTTGGAAAGAGAAAACAAGTGACGGGCAGTTTAGGGATGTAAGTCACATTTCAGCTTCAGTTCAGATTAATGACCTTGCTGGAAGCCGCCACCGAGGGCACAGGCAGATCCACAAATCTGAGAACAAAAATGTTAAATCCTAGCTCAGCACAAGCCTCAGCCCTCCAGGGCGCCCACGGGACCCTCTGCCGCCCCCCAGGCACCCCACACCCCGGGGCCAGTTCTGGGTACCAGTGGCACAAGGCCCTAGGGGCCCGGCCCGGCCTCCTGTGGGCCCCGAACCGATGTGGCCTGCAGCCTCTGGGGCCATCAGCCGCTGCCCCTGAGATCAGGCGGCCCGAGGCCAGAAGCCTGCCAGCCAGGGGGTAGCAGTTGGCACCACGGACACAGCCTCCCCCCATGCAGTTAAGAGTCCTTGCCAGGGGGCGCCTGGGTGGCACAGCGGTTAAGCGTCTGCCTTCGGCTCAGGGCGTGATCCCAGCGTTATGGGATCGAGCTCCACATCAGGCTCCTCCGCTATGAGCCTGCTTCTTCCTCTCCCACTCCCCCTGCTTGTGTTCCCCCTCTCACTGGCTGTCTTTATCTCTGTCAGATAAATAAATAAAATCTTAAAAAAAAAAAAAAGAGTCCTTGCCCGGAGGGGCCTGCTTTTCCTCAACCCCACTGGCAGAGAGGGGGTCATGGATCCCAGTCCCATCCTCCAGGGACAAAGGTGGCAGTGACCCTGCTGCCTCCACAGTCATTCTCATGCCAGGCCCCTTGCGGCACAGGATCAAGTGTGGCAATCCCCCCACCACAATGAGGGGTGTCATCCCTCGGGACAGGGAGGGCAGGCACTAGCCAAGGCCGCTGGCCATCAGCAGCAGGGCGGTGCTGAGCCAGGCTCTGAGCTGGCCCCACTCCGGATGCCTGGAGACTCCAAGGCTGAGAGCCCTGTGCCCTGGCCTTCCTGCTTGCCCAGGGTCACACAGCATGTGCTACTCACTGGCACTCCGCAGACTCCCCCAGGAAGGCAGTGTTTCCACGCACACACAGCCTCCTCCCTGCAGTGAGTGTCTGCAGGAGGGTGAGATCTGGGGCCACCCCATGCCAACACTGGCGCTCTTGGCCATCGGGTCACCTGCCTTATTTCCCACCTGTGTTTACCAGCCCCCAACACCGCTGACTGAAACTTCTAGGACTGTTGGGGCCTGTCTGCCACACCCCCCAGGGGTGTTCCCCTCTGAGCTGGGTACAGTTCAGGAGGCCCAAGGAGGGCTCACGGTCCCTGCGCTCAGGCCAGCTACCTGGCAAGAAGCCTGGCTTGCTCACCACTGCAGCCCTGATCCATGCTGGCCTGGGCCCAGGCACCAGCCCAACCCTCCTTCTGCCCAGGGAAAAGTTGAAGACCCTGCAGATGCACAGGGCAGAGGTCAAGGCCACAGCCAAGGCCAGTTGGCCAGAGCCTCCCTGGGACCCACTGACCACACATAGGCAGCCCCCAGCTCTGAGGGAGCTGAAGGAAGCAGGTGGGTGGGCAGCAGACTGACCGCCGGCCCTGGAGACAGGCTCTTTCTGCTGCCTTGACGAGCCAAACCCAAGTGCAGGCAGCCGACAGCGAGGCCAGGCAGCTGGCGGACGGCCACTCTGCTGAGGAGGTAGCCCCCCAGGGTCTAGGTGACCTTGGGCGAAGGAAGCCCAGCCCCCGGCAGACACATTTCCTAGGACCTGAGCCAGTCAGCCCTCAGCACCCACCACACCCTAGCCTGCAGGCCCACCAAGTCCAGGGGCCTGGCCCCCCAAGTATTAGGGCTCTGTGCCTGGGGTAAAATGGTCAGGGCAGACGGAGACCCCACTGAGCAAAGCCTCCACACACGGCTCAGCGAGTATGCAGCCATCCTGAGGGTGGGCTCAGCCACGCCTGCATGCACAGTGAGAGCTCTAAGGCCTATGGCACCCAGGGGCCTGGCCTGAGCCTGCAGCCACCAAGCACAAGCCAGGGCTATGGGACCTGAGCCATCTGGCACCCAGCACGGCCTGGGAGAGGGCTGCACAGAGCCACCCAGGGCAACTCCCTAACTACTCCCACCCACCAGACCCCCAGGTGGGCCTCTGCAGGGCACCCGGACAGCCATGGCCCTCACGGCAAGGCAGCTGGCCCAGTGCCGTCTTCGCCGGGATGAGGAGCCTGTGGGCAACAGTGGTCATGCGGGGCTGGCAGCTGGGTCTGGGCCTGTCCATTCTCAGTCCATCCTCGGCCTGGCCTAGAGCATCCACAGACCCAGGCTGGCCTCCCCTCACAGCCCACCCCACCTACCTGACCCAGGGTCAGAGCTCACATACCCACCCACAAGGCTCTCTCAGTCCCCACCTGCTCCTCAACTCCCACACTGAGGCGAAGGCATATTCCCCGTCCTGCCGCTGACTGGGCTGTTCTCCCCCAGTGGGCCTGACATTCTGGCTGGTTACCAAGTGGCTACTGCTTAGGGAGCTCACCCAGCCCCCCCCCCCAGTAGCCCTCGCCCCACAGGGCCTGGTTCCTGTCTCTGCTCGATGACCCCCCAGGGCCCAGCAAGCTCAGCACTGGCCTCGCTGAACCCAAACCCAGGGCTTCCTTGGCACTTGAGACAAAAGCTACCCCCAGCCCCCAGCCACACCCCCAGGAGAGGTGGGGCCTTGCCGGGGCTGGATGTGGGGCCCAAATGCAGACTGCAGGAGGGGAGGCAGGAGCAAGAATCAATAAATCTGAACCTCATTCACGATGATCTGGGGCTCTTATTAAGTAAATTAATTTAAGTTAATTTAGCTCGATCATGACTCCCGATCACAGTGATTTAGTGAGGGGGAAATTGCATTAGGAAAGGCCATGCTCACTAGATAGGAGAACGGAAGAAAATTAGACCCACTTAGCACTGTGAATTAATATGGAAATAGCAGGTGTAAATTTAACCTTATCGAGAGAGTGAAAATTATCTTCATAAATTTGTAGAAATAGCCCCCAAGATACTTATAAATCTATTTAAAACAAAAATATTACAAAAAGTGCAGTAAAATTAATTTAAAATATACTTCCAGCTATTGCCTCCAGAAAAATCGGCCGCAGGGCCACGTTTAGTGCAGCCCCGTGGTAAGGGAGGAGGGCAGTGGGTGCTGCTGCCTGCCTGGGGGGCTGGGCGCCCAGTGCACGTGCCATTGGCCGGCGGGCGGCACCACCTTTCACAGCCCCTGAGCCCGGCCGCCACTGTCGGTGGGGGGGCTCATGGTGGGCTAGCAGGACGGCCTCTGCCCAGGACTAGAGGTGGTCCAGGCCCTTGGAACACAACGATCCCTGGCCCCACAGCCTCTGGACAGAAGTTATATGCCCTAGAGTGCCCACTGCAGCCAGGCGAAGGCCTACGCTGGAAGAAGGAGCTCCCACACTGCTCCCCCAGGAAGCAGGCTCCCAGGGGGTGGCAACAGGACAGAGGGAGGGGGTCTGCCACTGCCTGGTTCCCACCCACCAGCCAGAGCAGTCACCCCTTCCCCCACCCCATCAAAGGAAGGGGCCACACCCCCCACACCGGGTCTCCTGAGGCCCTGAGGCTGAGCAGGCTCATGAGAGGGGCCCCCAACTTCAGTCCCCTAATGCTGCTGCCCCAAATAGCCCTCCCACTTCTGGGCCCAGGGCACCCAGAAAAGAACCCCTTCTTTTTGCCCCCACCCTGCATGCTGTCAGCCAGAAGCAGCCTGGAGTAAGGCTGCAGAGCTGGGAGTGTAGGCGGGACCTGCGTGGGGGTGGCACGGAGAGGGCCACAGCCTCATCTCCCTCCCTGAACAATCAGTATGTCACTGCTTCCAAAGGGCTGCTCAGAGCCCAGACTCTAACCAGAAGTTTCTCCGTGAAGGATGCCCGGGCGCAGCTCCCGTCGTGGCCTCAGTGGTCTGGACGGTGGCTGCCCCCTCGGCCGTCTCCTGCCAGCTAACAGTTTCCTGACAACGGCGGGGGGCGCATGTGTCTGTGCACACGGCCCACACAGGCTGGCTGTATGTCTGGTGCAGAGACTGCGGAACAGAAAAATGAGCCTGTTCCTCAGCCACCAAACTGGACCCAGCACTTCCATGTGGCAAGCTCAGCCCGCACCAAGCCCTGGGCCCGTGGCAGCCTGGACGGTGACCTCCTACCTGGACAGGGAGAGCCGCCGTGCCCGCCAGGAGGGCAGGGATAGGGGAAACTGGGGGGCGCTGAGAGGAGGTACTGGGGTCTTCTTGACGATGCGGTAGCGGGTCTTGATCACTTTGCTGGTGGAAGGGGTCCGCAGGGTGTGCAGACTGGATGCTGCAGAGAAAACCCACACAGAGGTGGTCAGTGGAGGTCAGCAGGGCCTCCTCTCGCCTCCCCCAGGCCTTCCCCCCGCAGTGCACACACATCCCCAGGGCTGCAGGAGAGCTGGGCCCGGGCCTGGAGTCCTGAGACGTGGGGCACCAGGGACACGCAGGGCACTGGGGACGCACAGTGACTGAGGCAGGGAAAGCAGCAGCCAAGCCACCCCAGGCCAGCCGACGAGAGCAGCACCACGGGCTGGCGCCCCTCTGCAGGCAGCATCAAAGCCCCCAGACTCGGGGCTGGCCCCAGTCCCCAGAGCTTCCCGTGAGCAGCGAGGAGGGGACCTCAGGAGGGTCCGGGAGGCCAGGGGTGCAGAGTGCTCACCTCCCTCTCCGGACAACCCCCCAACATGCTCACACAGATTTATGTATTTAATCACCACTGTTTTCATAACATCTTGCGGGGTGATGAATGCCACAGCTTTTATTCTTGCTGAATGTTTCATGCAATTAACAGGGATCTGTTTTGCCCGAGTTCCCTTCCACTTGATAGCCGGCAATTTCTCCACAGCTTCGAGGAATGTACCTAATTGCCCGGCTCTCATAATATACAGCTCTAACTGCCCAGATAATTAAAGCAAACGCAGTGCAGGACGCAGGCGCTGAAGCCTCTCATGACGCACCCACGGCCAGCAGCCTCTCCGGAAGCTCCCCTCTCGGATGGGCGCTGGACCCAGGCTCCCTGCGGGCTCCTCCATCCAACCTGCCTGCACAGCACCCAGGAGCTCTGCTCGGAAGGGAGGCTGCCAGCAGGACCCCAGCAGTGGGTGGTTTCCCAGGGCTCCCACCCACAGAGACACCCACACGAGGAACTGACCCAGACACCCACCAGGCGGCCAGGCCGTGGGCGGGGGGTGCATCACATGAGGCCACCAGGAAAACACACGTGGTTTCGCTGCCCAAGCATCAGCACCAGGGTGGGCCCGTGACCCTTTGGATGAAGTGTGCCCGGGGTCCAGGATGGCCCAGGAGAGGGAGCGGGGCAGGCACACGGCGGACCCAAACCCACAGACCCCCCTGCTAACTGCCCAGTGCCAGCCACTCCACCCCTCTGACAGCACGGGCCAGGGCTCCGTGACCTCTACCTGCTCCCCTGAGCCCCAAGGATGCACCCTTCCAGCACCTACAAATCCCGACCCGGACTGGGAACCTCCCCGTTACCTGCCAACAAGGAGCTATTATGGATCTACAGACAGCATCTAAAAATCATCTTCCGGAGCCCTGGACCCAACAGACTTCTCGCCCACAGCCGGACCCCCAAATTAGCACCTTGGCCCACAGAGCTCTCTAAGCTTGCCCAACCTGCCAGAGCCCACTGTACCTAGGGGACACCTAGCCGGGGGCAAGCAGGACCAGCCGACCCTGTAGGCACCACTGCACCCACACAGCCAGTAGCTGGCTGGTAACTGGCACCGTGCCTCCTGGTCCAGATGTCAGACGAGCCCCTCCCTTCAGGTGTCCTCCCACACTCTGCCGGGGCTCCCATCCACCCACATGGTAAGACCAGGACACAGCGTGGTTCAGAGTCCTCCGGAGTGCCCCCAGACCAGAGGGTCTACCCCTGCTGCCAGACCAAGGAGGATGTGGAAGCCCATTGCACCTGTCAGGGGGTGGACATGGGGCTTCAAGGCCCACAGAGTGCTAGGAACAGGGCAGAGCTCTGGTCCCCAGACTGGAAGCAGAGACCCATAGCAGCTGCCCACCAAAGGGAGCCACGACACATGCAGCTGAGGCCGGGCCAGACAGCCCAGCAACAGGACAGGCCCCCCTCCCCCACGTATCTCTGTCTCTCTCTCTCTGTCTCCCCTTCATTCTCCCTCTCTCCAAAACAGCAGCTCCGGGGGGGGTCAGGGAGCACGAAGAAGCTCAGCAAAAGCAAATGGCAACATGTCATCACCAGGGACACCTGGTCCTACTGAGCGGCCAAAGTGAGCAGATCTTTAGCTCCGGGCACCCCACATGCACTTGGGACACAGGGGAGAGCCTAGCATACAGTGGGCGGCAGTAAATAAATGTTTGCTGAATTGAATTCTCAAGGTCTTACAAGCAAGGATAGACCAAAGAAAATCAATAACAGCTTGTTCCCAACTAAGAGACTTCCTTTAAGTCACCCAAGCCCCAAGCTAACCTCACGGCCTTCCTGCTCCTGCAGCTCTTGCTTGCATCTGGACAGCACACCTGCCTGTAGCCCTTGACCTCGGCTCAAGGGCCTCCCAGGGCAACCACCACCTGCTGCTCCGGAATGTGTGGCGCGCCCCCCCCTGCCCCCCTGAGCCACACAGCCCTGACTCTGCACCCAGATTCCTGCCTGGGGGCACTGCTGCCTCACCACCCTCATCCCCTTCCTCCTGAGCACAGGGAACCCTGAGCCTGGCCCAACTCTGCTCCCCTCCTCCAAATGCACAACACTGCCACCTCCTCCAGGAAGCCCCCAGCCCCCATGCCCAAAGGCCTGGACTCTGCATTCAAGTTAACAGGCAGCAGTATTTATAATACATTCCTGCACAGTATAGGCCTATTGCGAAGTCAATTTTTTGCTGAACTTACTACATTTTACTTACTAGTACCCGATTACCATTTCTAGGAAAACACAAAGTAATAAAGCAGACCTCCTCTTAAAAGGCCAACTGGTGCCAGTTCCTTCACATTGCCATCCGTTAGGCCTCCACCCCCCATGGTCCCGAGAAGAGGAGGGGAGGGGAGGGCACACCAGCCCAAGCTCTGCCCCCACAGTGGCCTGCAGGCCACTCCTGGTCCCTGTCTCTCCTCCACAGGCAGCATGGACACAGGCAGTGCAAGTGCTCATGACAGTGACCCCAGGAGAGAACCGTCCAGGGCATCCCTGCCGAGCGCAGAGAGAGAGATGGGCGGTGTGCCCAACAGGCGCGGGGGTCCTGAAGTCGTGCTTGGCGCCCAGGCACCAGGAAGCTGGGGCAGGAGGGAGCGAGGGCCCTGCTCCAGCACAAAGGTAGAGTGGCCAGCACAGACAGGCCGAGAGGCACTGTCCCCGTGGTGCAGGCGCCTGGGCCATGCCCCGACCCTGTGGCTAGAAAGGCTGCCCCAGCAGCAGCCTGCCATTCCTCCCGGCTGGCGGAGGGTTTGTGTAGATAATCATGTTATTTAGATAGGATGTGGGTTTAATTCCCTTCATTACAGGCTCCCAGGGTTGTAATTTTTTTTCTCCGCATGATGTATTCCCTGTGGCACATTTCACTCAAATCAAACCCTTCGCGCCTTTATTGCCAACGAGGCCCGGGCGCCGCGTTATCAGGCCCACACACACAGCCCTCCCTGCCCTGCCGTGCAGAGGTCACTTCTAATGACTAATCGATCTCATTAGCTTTCCTAATTAAAAACTTTACTACCGCAATGGAAGACAAACTACAAAAAAACTGCTGGCATCATATTTGAGTGGGATATGAGCCCATCTATCAGCAGAGCCTGTGCGCCTGCAGTCAGCCCAGGGGCCAGCCTCCCCACATTCCCATGCTCAGGGGCCCTGCGCGGGGTGGGGGAGACGACGGTGCCACCAGGGGCCTTCCTGTGCCGCGAGCACAGATGCAACACACACGGGCAGGCCTGCTGTCAGGGAGGGAGGCCACCAAGGCCCAGAGCACCTGGGACCCGTCCGGTGGCCGAGCCCAGGCGTGTACTGTCCTCCGTGATCCAGCTGTGGAAACGGGGAGCACGCCGGCGCCTGGCCAGCCCCTCCCAAGGCCGCTGAGCACTGGGCGGACAGCAGAGAAGGGAGGGCCACGGCCCAGCCTGCCTGCAGCAATCCCCGGCCCCAGCTCGCCCAGCCCCTGCTCAGACAAGCCAGCACAGGAGACAGAGCCCATCAGAGGCCCCGGCGCTCTCTCTGTTTCAGTGCAGAGCAGGAGTTGAGGTGGAGTTCAGATTTTTATGGAACTTCAAACGGCAATAACTAGGTAGAAAATGAGTTGCTAATTTCACAATTGTTTAATGAATAAGGAGAAGATAAAGGCTCTGTGCAAAGACCTGCCTGAAGATTCGACCAGCAGGGGAGGGAGCGGCCAAAATGGGCCCAGCCAACCCAGGGCCACGTGAGTGTCCCAGGCAGTATCCGGCTGTCCATGTCCGGCTCCCTCGGGAAAGGCCTGGTGGGGAAGGGCAGGGACCAAGTGTCCCAGGTCCCACAGCTTCCTGTCCCCCACACTCTAGCAACAGGCCATAAATGGGGGTGCCGGAGCCTCCAGAAACAGGCCAACTGAGCAACAGGCTGAGGACGCCATAAGAAAGTAACAGGTCGATCCACAGCTGGGCTTCCCACCCCCTGTTCCAGAAGCCTCTCCCCTGAGCCTCCGAGGGCCAGGCAGTATGAGGAGGCAACTGGGGTGTTGCTGGTGGAGGCACAGCCCAAGGGCATGGCTGCCTCCCGCCCTTCACCCCAGCTGGAGGACGGGACCGCCGAGCAAAAAGCCAGTGACCAGTACCTGAGCACAGAATTCACCAGAATCAGCCACACAAGACACCTGTGCTGACGGAGCAGGACTGGATAGACCTGTTGACAGAGCGTCCAGTCTGCCTAGAAACCAAGCTCTGCTCCTGAAGGAGGGGCACCAGGCCAAGCCCCAGACCCCCAGCCTCTCAGGGCCACGGCAGCGTGGTGGGGGAGAGAGACCCCTCTAACCGAGGATGGGGAGGGCCTTCCACTGGTCCCAGCTCCCTGGTGCACAATTTGCTAAGACCCACCTCCCTGTGCATACTGCCTGGTCCGCTCTCCACAACGGCAACGCTGACATGTCAGCACCTCCAAACAGCCCACGCCCTTCGCTGGCTGAAGACTGTTCTAAAAGGCCGCGTCGTGGCTCAGCGTTTCAGAAGCCACATGGATTGCTCTTCTGCCACATAAACCGTCCTCCACTCCCAGTCGGCTCAGGTCACATCTGGCCTGTCCTCATGCCGTCGGCCAGGAGCGCCCCCGCCTGCCCGCAGCCCCTCATAGGGATGGGCCCAGGGCCCCGACCTGACCAGGGCAGCCTCCATACCCCAGACTTGCTCTCCCGCAGTCTGAAAGGTCCTTCTTCCACGGCAGTTTTTATGAGGTGCCAACTTTGGCCCAGCCCAGGATCTGGCCCTGGTGATCTCGACCCTGGGAGAGGGAGTTCTGGCATCAGGCAGACAAGAGGGGACAGAGCAGGCTGGGTGTCCAGCCATGGGAACCAGCCCAGTGCCCCCCTTGGCAAGGATGCAGGACAGCACCTGGCAGTGGGGCTGCTGGTGCGCCCCAGAAAGCAGGCAGGAGGCCCCTGCGAGTGCCCGGGAAGCGGGAAGCTGAAAGCTGATGGGGTGGGCCACGCTCACAGATCCCTCCTCTGCAAGGCCTCTTCCTCGGGCACTCTCCGTCAGCGCCCACAGCCTCCAGGGCGGACCCTGGCCACAATCCTGTCCTCCAGCAAGAGCAAGGCTCTCAGGTGAACCGCCGGTTCACAGCTGTGACGACGCTGGGTGGTGATCAGTGTGCAAAGAGGTGCATACCACAGGCAGGACCCACAGGAAGCACACCCAGCAGTGACATCACCAGCCTGAGAGGAGGAGGAGGGGACTGACCGGGGTCCAAAGAGAGGGGACAGCATGGCCACAGGCTCTAGGGAGGCAGCGCTCTGGCTTCTCCCGGCACAAGTGGGGAGGTGGACTGGCCAGGGCTCCTGGGAACCTGGGAAGGAGCTGGCTAGCATGGGTCTGGGCCCGCCCTGCACTGCCTCAAGGCTGGCAAAAGGCTCATACCTGCGGCCAAGGCCTCACCTTGCTCCCAGACTCTGCGCCAGCCCAGGGACAGTGACAGGGACGGACGTGGGCACAGGCCGGGCCAAGCAGGACAGGTGGGTCCAGACAGAGGGTGGGCAACAAGGAGCCCACAGAGCCTGAGCTGGGGAAGGGTCCCCAGAGAGCCAGTGGGAGGACTGAGCCCAGGCAGGCTCCTGGTACCTGGCTCAAGATGCATCACCCAGCCCTCCAGGCCCTTACCTTCCCATGTTATCTGACGGGGGGCGGGGGCAGGGGCAGGTGAGGGGCAGGTCGGCCCCGAGGCCCCTGGTCTTCTGGGCAGCAGGAGGTGCCACGTGACCATTTTCCCCCTGGCTGCAGGAAGGCCACACAGCAGACCCCAGACCGTGTGCCAGAGCAACCCTGCAGGATCCCGGTGGGGCAGGGCTGGGGCTCGGCTGGGCAGCCCCTCCCGACAACCGTGGAGTTGCACTCTTGGGAAAACGGCCACAGAAACATCAACAGAAGAGCAAGCACACATTTCTGAGAAGCCCTCAACAGGGAGTGGTGTTCTCCCATCTGAAACCCTCCCATGCATCTGAGCTGTCTGCAGAGCCTGGAGCCTGGCAGGACCGCCATGCCCACCCCGGGAGAACCAGAGAGCGAGTCAGCAGGACGTTGTCTTCCCTGGGTGGGGGAGGCTCTGCCAGCAGGAGCACAGACGCCCTGCACCTCTCGGCCGAGGGTTAGGGCCCAGAGCACCTCCCGGGAGGCGCGGCAGCCCGGGCAGCACCTCTGGGCACGGCAGGCCTGGTCCGGGTGCAGGGCTGTCCGAGTAAACGGTGAGGTGTGCCTCTCCTCTCCAGACACTGCCCATCCACCAGGGCATTCCTGATAGTGGACTTCATCTGAGCTGTCCCCTCGGTGACCCCCATGGTCCTGGAGACGGTGACACCGGAGCTGCATCTGGGGGTGAAAAGGGCCTGCAACTCCTCGGAGGGGCGGGCAAGCCTCAGAGGCTGCCAGGAAAGGCTCTGTGGATACGTGCCACTTGCAGAAGTGGCCAAAGGCCCTGCGGGGAGCAGGCTCTGGTACTCAGGGGCTAGGGAGGGGGTTCCCAGGATCGCCCTCCTACTCCCCAGCCCGCTGAGGCTCAGGCCAGTTTCTCCCCGGTCTCTGCGGAAGCTGCCGAGGGAGAGCCGGCCCGGGGGCTTACTCAGCAACTCTGCACCCCCCTCTCTGATGACAGTGCGCCACCCAGCATGGCCAGCTCTGACTGCGGCACCAGTGTGTGCGCACCATGTGTGGTCATTTCCTGCTCACGTGGCCTGGCTGCCAGCCCCCCGCAGACCCACCCGGGCTCTCATGCCACAACCTCCAGGATGGATGGGCCACGGTCCCATCTCCATGCTACTGGGAAATTAGCAGCTAGAATGGGATCCAGCCCTGGGACCTGGGGGAAAGACACCAACAGCCCGGTTTCTACTGACGCTGGTGAGGTAGGGGCACAGCCAACACCACCTGCCCCTGGCTAGGGGCGAGCAGCAGCATTCTGCCAGGACCCTGAGGGACAATCTGGCCATGTCCCCCACCCTGGGCTGGACTGCCCCTCTCCCTCCCTGTCCCCCAGCCCTACCACATGGCAAGGATTCAGCAAAGGGCCCCAGGCAGTTGTGCAGGCAGCTCAACCCCAGGAAACCCACTGGGCTCTTCCTGCAGACCGGGATGCTCAGCCTGCTCCTAGCGAGACTATGGTAGCCGCAGGCAGGACCCACCAAGCTGGGTCCCCTTCAGACAGGGATACCACTGCTGTGGAACAGGGCGGATGTGGTGCCCACAGGGCGCGGTAGGCTCTGATGACAAGAGGGAGAGTCGGGACTGTGCTTAGCTCCCGTCCGGGGAACAGCCCCTGGGACTTCCGCCTCTTCAGCCTGCTGGGCAGCCAACCCTCCAGAAGAAAGAAAACATAGCCTGTGCCCACCACAGGGCTCTCCACCCGGCCTGGGCTCACCCCGCCCCGGATTTGGGGCCAGCTCCTGAAGAAGACGTTTGCCAAGGAGGCCAGGCCAACAGAGCAGGCCCCAAGGGGAGCTCCCCAGAGGACTTGGCTGGGTGGGCAGCAGACAGGGAAGGCCTCCCGGCCCTGAGGGTCCAAGCCTTGTCCGGGGTTCCCCAGGAGACAGGTGCTGGACAGGTGACGGCAGCACCCACGCTAGCCCCACCACAGGTCTCTCTGCCCCAGAGGTGAGCTGTACAAGCACCCCCAGGGCTCACGGGCGAGGGAACCCATCCAAGAGCGCGCATGCTGAAGGGCCGGGAGCAAAGCGGTGCAGAGACCTCTTCCTGGTGGCCTGGACCTCCCAGCTGAAGGGCTTCTTCTTCGTCTCCAGGGTGGCCTCTACCCGAGGCAGCTTCCCTGTGGACGGTTCTTTCAGCCGCTGCTCTCCACCTCGCCACGGCCCGCTGTTCAAATTCTGCATGTGCTTGGGTCTCGTTCTCCTCTCCGGTCGGACGGGCTTCGCCTTCCAGCTGAGCGCTAGCTCGGCGCACTTGTGCAGCCAGCAGGACGCCTGAGTCCACACCCACACCTCACCACACCTGCGTGCAGCGCTCTCAAGTGCCGCCGGGCCCTACCAGGTGCCGTCTGGGCCTCCCGGACCCGCAGACCCAGCGGCCCCAGCACCGGAGCAGCAGCGGACCCGCGGCACTGGCCTCCCCAAGCCCCGTCCGCACGCTACTCTGTGAAGAGACAAGAAGCAGGGAGCTTCCCTCCATCTGTCATTCTGGTCAGCGTTCCCTGCCCATCCGTCTAGGCCCCTCTGCAGCCAGGCTCAGCCGTGGTGTCTGCCACCCATCCCACAAGTGCACACCCCTCCCCTGGACTCTGGGAACCTCTGCCCCCTCCCCCCCCCGCACTGCCTCAGACACGGTGGCCTAGAGAGCACCCCAGGCGCAGGCGGGCCCGCAGCAGGCTGCTCCCAGCTGCTCTTCTAACAGGCCCCGGGCAGGAACACGCGCGTGCCGGGGACACGCTCCTGCTGTGCTGCCTCCCAGCCGCCTTGCCCCGAGTCAGCCAGGGTCGCGCTCGGCCCCAGGGCGCAGCAGGGGCACGCGGGAGATTAGTACTGATGAGCACCACTTCCCACGCATGGAGCGTGAAGTCAACTGCCGGCAGGCGGCCACACAGCCAGGAGGGCGAGCGCTGGCAGGTGCCGGGGAGCCCACTGCTGCCTGTATGGAAGCCGACACAAGAGTTTCCACGAGAGGCTCAGGGTCTCCCCCCAGCTCCCAGCCCCGTTTGCTGTCCTCAGGGCAGAACCCAGGCAGGGTTGGTGGCAGCCAGCTTGGGCGGAACATCCTTGTCAGAAGTGGGGAGCCTCTATGCCCTCATCCCCTCCACACAGAACACACGATGCCCAGGGCGTGGCAGAGCTGACGGGGCGTGTCGGCCCCTCGGTGCACGGATGCAGGAAGGAGCCCAGGCCGGGGAGCCAAGGGGCCTCTGCCCAGGGTCCCTCAGGAAAGACAGAACAGAGGCTCAACTCCCACGGACACCAGCCAGGAAAACGGCTCCCGGGAGGCCCACGTCCCTCCATCCCGTGAAGACTGCCAGAAATGTGCCTTCAGACCTTCACCTGTCCTCTCACACAGGTGCCCTGTTCCCCTGGTGGTGCCTGGTGTCCATCCGTCCCTGGATGGGCCCAGCCCACGCCCCGCAGGTGCAGGGGGCATACAGGTGACAGGGCTTGGCCCTCGTGCTCCCACCCATGAGAGCACAGATGTAACATAACAAAGCCCCCGCCTTGTGAACAGCTATCCGTGTGCTTGCAGGGGCCCGTCCATTTCTCCAAATGAGGCGTGACAGCAGCCCAGGCGGAAGGCGGCGGATGCCCCGCCCCGCGCTCTCACGGCAGGAGCTGCCAGGGACGGAGCTCTAACAAGCTTCAGTAGTGGGATGACTAGAATCACAAAGTATGAATTTTTATGAGTCTAATAAATCACTCCACTTTTCCTGTGTTTGATGCTTCCCAGACCTTCGAATCCTAGAAAAGCCAGGCTGCAATGAGATGGTCAGGCCCTTGTCTTCAGCGGTGGCCACGGACAAGGAAACGGGAGGGCTGGAGACCCTCCCAGGTACCCAGAATGCCCCTGCTCTGCATCCGGAAGGCCACTGGAGGTCAGCGCTACCACAGGCTCCTTGGGAAGCTCTCCAGAAGGCTCTGCCTCCCCTCTGCTCAGAGACCAGCCCGCAGAAAGGCCCTGCCAGAATCCCTCAGGCAGGGCGTCCCAGCCAGAACCAGCATGCGGTGGCACCAGGAGGACATGCGGACCTGAGCACGCACACCTCTGGGACCGAGGTGCAGAGGACCCCAGAACCTGGGAGAGGGGGTCTGATGGGTAGCGGCCTGGCCGGCCCCGCTGGCATCCCATCTGCACCCCGTGGCCCGCAGGTGCTTGCCACCAGCCTTCTTGCAGCACTGTCACCTCCGAGCCGGGGATCGGCTGCTGACAACAGTTACCGATTATCAAATCACAGAGGCAGCCTGACAGGCCACACGTCAGCGATCAGCCGGCGGCACTGCTGCCCGAGTAACGTGGGCAGCTCGCTGATGACAAACAACCCCTGTCAGCTGCCTGTCCCCCAGCGGGCCGCACTCGCTGCTGTCCCACACTACCTGGTGTTTAATGACGACACCGTCAGCCCAAGACGCGGCGCCAACGCCGCCATGGACTGTCAGGGCCCTATTAGAGGGAAGATTGAGACCCTACTCTTCTCAAACTCACTCAAGCAACACAAGCCGCTAGTTCCTATAATTATTGTGTGCGAGCCATCGATCGTGCCGACACCTGACCCGTCTGTATGAAATGGGAGTAGTTTGCTCCATGACAGTTGCTATAGATTATGGGGGTGGGTCGTCCCTCCCCTTTTCACCGTGGTGCTGTGGAGAGGAAGGGGGAAAGTGAGCACTTCTCACCACCCACCCCACCCACGGGCATGGGGCTCAGGGGGCAGGGAAGCCCCACCCATCCCTGGGAGGTCAGGAAGCACCCCTCCCCCACACCAGGAAGGTCAAGGTGGCCATGTGGCAGGCAGCTAGGGGAATCCAGGCAGGGAGCGAACCTCCAGGCCAGGCACTCCAAGCGAGGGTGGCAGCTCTGCACGACGAAGACGCCTCACCCACCCCGGGACCCTCCTTCACAGGGAAGGACCCTCCTTCACAGAGAAGGAACACGGCTGGGAAGCATGCTGGGGACCATGACGCAGCGCCTTGGTGCAGGCTTGGCCGCTGCTCAACCCCTCCGCCAGCAGACCCAGGCAGCTCGCTCCCCGAGGCACCCCAGCTGACCTTGGTCAGAGCAGCTAGGCCAGGATGTCCTGGGACCAGGTATTCCTTAACCTGTCTGCAGCCACTCAGGTTCCAGCACTTCGAATCCACGTCCCGCACAGGACCAAGGACAGACCCTCCTCGGGCTCAGCAAGCCCTGGCAGGACCACAGCACCCCAGGACAGCAGGCGGGGAGTATGTGGGTGTGTCTGCATGAGCGCCTCTGGGCTGCACACGCGGGGGCAGGCACGCACACGTCAGGGAGTGTTCCGGATCCCATCAGAGCTTGGGAATCCACTCTGCTGCCTGGTGGGTCCTGGGGCTCGGCTCCAGCATCACGGTGCAGAGCTCATGACCAGGGACCCACCCCACGCCCCTCCTCCTCTTGGCCCCGGGTCACAGGACAGGCCTGTGCCCTCCTGTGCTCAGAGCCCAGCCCTGACCTTGGTGACTCTGGGGACCCCACAACCCTTCTGAGGCCGGCCAGCTGCTACTGCCTGCGTGCAGCCCTCTGGTCCAGCGCCACGGAGCCCCCGGAGCACGAGGACCAGCCCCCAGGCCGACTCAGCAGATTCTCTTCAGCCCATGGTACTCAGGGTCAGTCGTCCACAGCCAGAGACTGAGCCAGGCCAGCGCAACCCTCAGCCCCTGCTTTTGCGGCCTGAGGTCCATGTACTACTCACATGGGACCAAGTGGACAGGGCCACAAAAAGGCTTCAGAAGAGAACACCGAAAACACAAAGCTTTAAAGGCAACTGAAAACCAGAGAAGAGAGTTGAGAAGGAATGGACTGGGCACAGGGAAAGTTGTCCAGAGGTGCAGACCTCGGCTCCCCCCTCCTCACGCAGACCAGCCTCTGATGAAAGGCCATCCCCAGGAAGCGCTAACACTGTCCTGTCCCTGCAGAAAGTTCTAGAAGGAACTTGCTCGTTCATTCATTCAACAGATTTTTGGCAAGACCCACTACGCACTGGGAAAACGGCAGGGAGCACAGAGGGCCCATCCCTCCCATGGCAGGTGAGCCTCCCCTCAGCCCCTGCCAGGAAGGGAGGGACCCCCAGGGCACACATCAGAAGAGGCAGCGGCAGCACCTATGAGCCCAATCCTGAGCACCCATGGGGTCCCTGCCAGGGCCCAGCCTATACAAGGCCTCCCCCCCGCCACCGAGTTGCAGGGGCTCTGGGGACCAGCACCACAGGAAGTACTGAACTCCTCTCGAGACAGCCCCAATCTGTGCCTGACACAGGGCTCAAATGATCCCACAGTCCTGCCTGCCTGATGCCAACTGCTCTCCCTCCCATCCACTGCAGGTCTCCTTGCCTGGCAGGACCCAGTGCCGGCGGCCTGTCCTACCTGTGATCCAGATGGGTCCAAGCACGGAGCTGGGGGCTGTCCGCCGGGACCCCTGTGCAGGTAAACACAGAGCTGACCCCAGCACCTCCTCCCTAGGGACGATGCTCAGCCTGGCTCCGTACAGCTGCCAGGGGACAGGACTTGAAGCCAGCCCAGCAGGAGAGGCCCTAGAGCAGGCCAAGGTCCCATTCCAAGGCCTCCTGCCTATGCCATGGCTAGGGCTCACATGCCCAATGCAGTGGCCCAAGGCCTCAGCCCTAACTGCCAAGGCAGGACCAGGTGTCAGCCAACACCTAAGCGCACAGTGGGCCTGTGAGTGTGTGCTCTCTGCCCTCACAAAATGGCCAGTCCTCTGTCGTCTCTGCATCCCCTTCCATTTGGGGGCCTGGCCCATCCAGGGCCAGGAAGCCCAGGGAAAACAGCCTGGAAGGTACAAGGTCATTCATTTCCCTCTCAGCCACGCTGAAACCCCAGGAGACCAGGCTCCAGGGAGCAATGTGGGGGGGGTCCCAAGTTCCTCAGAGAGAGGTGAGGGACCATGTCCACTCTCACCAACAGCACCAAGGCTACTCTAGCCGGGCCAGTCCAGCTAAAGGGACAGAGGCTGGCCCACCTACCCCACCCTGGTAGCTGCTGCTGGAGTACTTCTGGGTGGGCAGGAAAGTACTAGAAAGTGCCCACCACTCCTAGACAGACGACCCCACATTCTAAGCCATGATCCATGGGGAAAGAGTCAGTTGCCTGTCCTGGGTGAGGCGGTAGGTAAGGTGCAGAGCACACCCTGTCCTCCCTGTGGCTCCCGACAGTGATTCTGACAGCCAAGCCACTGGAGACACACTGCCCGCGGGACAGGAAGGGCGCGCATGAAGGTGCCTCCCCCTGCCGACCCCCAGTCCTCTCCCACAGGGATGGGAGCACACAGAGGCCGAGCTGCCCTAGCAGACACAGAAACCCAGCCCGCAGGGTGGCCAGTACAGCCCCACGGGCATATGACCGGCACCGGGCTCCAGCCGTCCCAGGAAAATGCAGCTTCGTGAGGGCCACCTGCCCAGGCACGGGGGCCCTTCTTCCAGCCGGACTTCACCTGGGCAAGGCCTGGCTAGACTCCACGGGAGCTGGGGAGCTGCCGGGTGGCCTGCGGTCCCAGCTCCCAGAGTAGCGCAAGGCCTCTCGCAAGGACACAGCGACCTGCTCACCACGGCCGGGCCGTGTCTCAGCATCCCTCCCCACTGCTTCCTCAGAGTCAGGGCTAAAGAGAGATGCCTGCCGGGGAGCCTGGAAATAACGCCTCTAGAACAAGCAACCGCTCACAGAAAACCATATGCCCCCCCACAAAACCCAGGCTGCCAGGCTGGCCTTAGCTGGACTAGCACTGGTGGTCCCAGCCTGGCGGGTGGCACCCCGTCATGCTCGAAGATGGCCCACCTCTCTGCCCGGGGCCCTCCGGGCACAGCACCTGGCGAAAGCCCCGGAGCCGGCAGCGCTGCCCGCCTCCATGACGGCTCCCCAGCACACGGCCAGCAGAGGCCCTGCAGGAGCCGACGGAAGGGCGGGGGGGCAACTTTAGGGGGCTCCTCCTAAAGACACAGGCCTCAGCCCTCTGTGGGCGGGAAGGACGGGGGAGCAGGGGAGGAAGGAAGGAGCAGGAAGGGGAGGAGGGGCCGCGGGCACAGGGCCCGCGGGCACAGGGCCCGCGGGGGCAGGCTGGGTGGGCAGGGCAGGCAGCGGCCGAGCCCCGTCAGCGCACAGGGGCTGCTGTCAGATTGCGGCCTCATGGGCAGCTGCAAGGATAGGCTGACAGATGCCCCACCGCGTGCTGCCCCCAAAGAGGCCCCCCGATGGCTGCTGCTCCCCCGAAGCGCCCGCAAGGCCTCCTACCTTGCCCGCAGGTAGCGCACGCACCCGGAGGCCAGCTCTGCGGACAAGGCAGCTGTGAGCAGCAATCCACAGAACCGCGACAGGGAAGCAGGACACGGTCCTAAAGGAGCGCGCAGGTGGCCTTGCTCGGTGCCAGCGTGCCAGCCGGGGCAGAGCAGGTCCCAGGAGCCACAGGGAAGCCCCAGCGCAGCAGCAGCCAGGGGTCCAGCTGGCCCCCTGCCAGCAGGCCAGACAGCCACGAGGGCACGGACTCGGGGGTGACGGGAGCACAGTGACACGAGCAACCTTCGGAACTGCCCCAGGCTTCGGCAGGGCACCCCCAGACACACGGCGAGGTGCTAGGGCCCAGGGCCTGTCCCAGCTCCCCCAGACCTCCCACTTGAGCGACACACAGACACAGAGCAAGCTTCCCTTACCCACTCTTGCTCAGATTCTGAGGTGGGGCCCAGGGCTGGGGGGTTGGGGTTTTCCAAAGCCCCAGGTCCATCTCTCCATCTTTCATAGACACTGTGACGTAAGGCCCATTCCCCCAGATACGTCAGGCCCTGCTGGCCAACATGGCACCCCCCACGATGGAGAAACGGGGAGGCAGCAGGTCCAGAGTAGACACCACCGCCAGGCCCCTGCCCAGCTGAATCTGGGGGGTCTTTTGCCTCATGTTCACACGGCCCCTCACTCAAACTCCCTGCCCTCATCCTATCTTGCAATCTCCCCCAATACAAGAGGACCCAGCATTGCCCCCCCTCACCCCAAGAGAGGAAGCAGCAGCCCAGCCACCAAGTTTGTTACCACGTTGCCCCCCACGCACGCACAGGGCCGCCTCCACCCAGACACAGGGCCGGAGAGGTGGGAGCAGGCTCTCAGCTTCAGCTGCAAACAGCTGGCCTGAGGGGAGGGGAACGGCCCAGCTCTTGGCCCTGGAGGCACCTGTGAAACAGGCCATCCTTCACTCTACAAGAGGCTCACATCCCAAAAGGCTCACACCTCTCCCAGAGCCCTGTCCACATGCTGGTATGTGCCCAGCGTGGGGACTTCACAGGCTTTCTGCGCTCACAGGGCCGGGGGGGGGGGAGGGCCCACGGCTCCTGCCCAGCTCAGGTGGGCCCTTTGCTGCCCCACGGCCACAGCCCTTTCCCACGGCCGCCTTGCTGCGGGCCAGCTGCAGAGCGGTGGCCACGGGAGCACGTCGCACCACTGAGAGCGCGCTCCCCGAGGCTGCTGCGCCCCACCGTGCTCCTGCACGCACCCTGCCACCTCCTCGCTCTGCCGCTGATGCGGAAAGGGCAATTAGGAGAGGAGCTGCCACAGCCCATCACGGATCCGTGCGGCTCGGAAGACACAGAGAAAAGGAAGCACAACAGCTCCAGAATTAATTTAGAAAGCGCAGAGCCCCGCAGAGTGACAGCAAACAGGCCAGTGA
The DNA here is from genome assembly GCF_024610735.1 of Ursus americanus. Classification (NCBI taxonomy): domain Eukaryota; kingdom Metazoa; phylum Chordata; class Mammalia; order Carnivora; family Ursidae; genus Ursus; species Ursus americanus. Next base: position 1,157,237 of record NC_142135.1, on the reverse strand, counting down.
ATGCTGGGGTGGGGGGGTGCCCACAGCCACCAGGCCCAGGGGGAGCCCAGCCACGAGGTGGGGGGGGGACGGCTCTGGTCTGTTCCGATGGAGGCACCCAGAGCACTGGGAGGTCCACAGACGGGCAGGGCAGGAAGAGGCCACACTGCTGTTAGGTCCCTACCACACCCCAAAACCTGAATGAGCTGGGAGGGGACAAGTGTGCCAGGGACAAGACCTTGGCATCATGCAGACCCCTGTGGCCCCCTGGGCCAGAGACACCAGAAGGGCACAGGGCTCTGGGGCTTATCCGAGGCCAGGACTCCTTCCTGCCAGGCCTGGGAGACACTCAGGCAAACCAACAAATAACCGGACGCTTAGTGACCAGAGACTGCAGGATTTATGGTCCGTGTGTGCGCCTATAGATTTCCTTCGCAAATTCCATCCGTTCTGTGCATTCACACCAAATCTCGTCATTGAAAAGCTACCTGTGTGAGCACAGAGAGCCCCAGGCCGCACGCGCGATCCCAGGAGGCCCCAGAGAAGGCCCAGCTGCGGCGCTCTCTTGGGCCCCTCACAGCCCAACCCCTTCCAGCCTGGGCTCCACCTGGAAAAATGCTCTGCCTGCCACCACCCCCGAAAAGGTGCCAGCCGGGAGCAAGGGCCCTTACAGTAAACAGGTCATTGTCAACGGGTCTTGAGGGAAGCCACTACCACCTCCCAAGGACCCAAGAACGGGGATGAGAAAGCAGGGGTCCCACGGACACAGGCACCGTTTCCAGGATCACACCACCGGTCTAGAAGCTCTGACAGCTGAAGAGACATGGCCCTCTGGAGGATGCCACGTAAGACCACCCTTTCTATGACAACTGAGGCACCTCTCCCTTGGCAGAGCCACCCTCAGGATCCCAGCAGGACAGAAGCAAAGGGTTTCAGCGCAGACCCCAGCGAATAAGGGAGGCCGATCCTTGGTGCCCATCTTGAGGGGGCTCCATCTGTGTCAACATGGTCCTCTGAGGGCACGGGCAGCGGGGCTGACTGCAGGGACAGAGCCCTGGGGTCTCCAAGGAAAGCACCACCACCTGCCTACCCACCCGCCCACCAGCTTCCGGCAAAGAAGCTGGACTTTAAATATGATTAATAAAGAGCATAGGGGGGCGCCTGGGCAGCTCAGTCGGAGAAGCGTCTGCCTTCACCTCAGGTCATGATCCCAGGGTCCTGGGATTGAGTCCTACATCGGGCTCCCTGCTCAGTGGGGGGGTCTGCTTCTCCATCTTCCTCGTGCTCTCTCTCGCTCTCTCAAATAAATAAAATCTTCAAAAAAAAAAAAAAAAAAGAGCGAGGAAACACACAGACTATGGTGAAGAAGTTTAGTAGAATTGTTGCTGAGACCCCAAAAAGCAAGAAGGAATAGAGCAAAAGCAGTACTGAAGGTATGATGGTTGAAAATTTTCCCAAATTGATGAAAACCATCAGTCCACAGATTCAAGAAATATCACAAACGCCAAGCAGGATAATAATGAGCACACTAAGCACACCATGGCCCGCTGCTGAAAACCAGGGAGGAGGGGCCCAGTCATGACCAGAGCAGAAGAGCACGGCCGCCTGGCCTGCAAGGGAACGCCCGCCAGCCCCAATGGCTTTCCACGATGAAAACCGTTCAGAGATGAAGGCAGAAACATAGACTGTTCAGACGGACATCTGTGGAGAGAAAAGGTCCTCAGCAGACCTGCAACGTTAAAGGAAACGTTAAGAGGTGTTCTTCGATCAGAAAGAGGAACGAAGACAAAAGGCAGAAAAACACACAGGTAAATTCCGGTAAATGCTGACTGTACATAAATGGTCTCGTGAAGTCTCAAATACAGGGAGAACTAAGATCCCATCAGGTCTAGCACAGAAAGTGGGAGGGGGAGGAGTTCACAAGCTCCAAGCAGCATACGCTACCTGGGAAGCCATCACTCAGTCAATCTCTCAGTATCAATAACACTAAGTAAAAAACGCACATTATAACCTCCGGGTTAAAAAAAGAAATAAAGGAATGTATAGTAAGCTAATTGAGGAAAAAACGGAATTAAAAAATCCAGAAAAAAAAGAACAGAGGAGAACCGGGGTGGTTCCCGATCTCAGCTCACACCTCCGTCTCAGGGCCTGAGTTCCAGCCCCACACTGGGCTCCACACTGGGGATGGAGCCTTCTTAAAACAGATGAGAGAGAAAAGCACAGAAAAGTGGAAGAAAGAAAAAGGAAGTCAGGAGTTTTAAGCCAAAATACATTAGTAATTACAGTAAGCGTGAACACACTAAATCTTTCTTTAGAAAGACATTTTCAGACGGCAATTAAAACTATTTACTGCATAGAAAAAATATCTAAACATAACGGAGAAGCTGAAAGTACATACATGATTGCGTAGGATACAAACAACGTTCACGTGTCCGCCGGGCGCGCGTGCCTGTGCGCACCCACGTTCTACGGGACCTGCTGAAACAAGACCAACGCAGCTCCCCTTGAATCAGAGAAAACAGCCTTTAAGGCAAAGCGCATTACCGGAAATAAGAACATTTCGTAACCTCAAAAGATTCCATCCACCAGGGAGATGTAACGGTTCCGAACTGGTTTGCCGTCAGCAAAGTGGCCTCAAACTATTTAAGGCAGATCTGACAGAGAAACGAGGGACCACGAGCACAGCGGAAGACTCTAACACCCGTTCTCAGGGACCAGGGTGGGGGCAAGACCTCCTCCCTGCTGCCCCCGTCGGTCAGTGCGCAGAAGATGGGAGCCACACGGCCAATGCCACGTGCCTTCCAGAGCCCCACACCCAGCAGCTGGAACTCCGTCCTCTTCAAGAGCATGTGAGAGCCTGACCAGAACTGACCACAAGCCGGGTCATAAGGCAAGTGTCAGCACACCGAGAAGGACCGAAATCACACACACTGCATGCAAGGTGGGGTGAAGCTGGAAAACAGTAACTACAAATACCGTCAAAGCGCTGAGAGGTTTGGAAATGAAACAAAATACCCTTCTTAAAAAACCCGTGAGTCAAAAAAAATTAGAAAAAAAATTGGAGGAAAACCGGGATCATTAACTTGCGGGATACGGCTATGCTTAGGACATATTTATAACTGTACAATTGCCTGTTTTTCACAAGAGACCTAGGGCCACTCATCCAAGCACCTGTGGACACTGCATCCAAACACAGGCCTGCTGTGGTCTGTGGGAGTGGCTCTGACCTGGGACAGCAGCCCCCACCCCCCAGCCTCTGCTCCCCACTTGCTGTCCCTCCCCTGAGGGCACACACGCCAGCCAGTGCTACTGCCCGGGACAGACAGAGGGGCGGTGGGACTCTGTGGCCTCCAGCCACTCCCCTACCCTTCACAAGCCAAGGGGACAACACGGCATGGGCCGGATCCAGACAATGAACCGCCCCCCCCACCTGGGTCTTTTCTTTCCCCTTTAAAGCACAAGGAGTAAGGAAAGCCAGGCAACAGAGAACCCCAAAGGAGAGACATGTTTCTAGACCTCCTTTGTGAGATGCCCACCTTGGCCCCTCGGAGCCCCATGCCAACCAGAGGAACCTCGAAGGGCGGCTCAGGCCTGATTCAGGGCCACACTGCTGGCTCTCGGAGTCTCACAGGTGGAGTCCAGCGTGTCACTGCTGGGTAGGCACAGGGCCAGGCTGAGGTAGGCAGGGGAGGGGGCTCTCTGTGCAGGTCCTCGGGAGCCACAGCCGCCTTGCCCCACTCCTCCCATGGGGCCAAGCACCAAAGACACAATCCTCCAGCTGCAGAGTTCCCAGAAGGGGACAGACCCCAGGACTGCTGTCCCCCACCAAACTCAGCTCCTGTCCCCTCCCCAGAGGCCTGGACCAGAAGACCCAGCCTGGGGACATCGTGTCCCTCCATGTGTCCTCCTCCTTCGCCCAGCCGTCCTCAGCAGGAAAGAATTCCACCTGAGGCACCAGGCAGCTCCCAGCACCACTCCCTGGAACTACTGTCCCTGAGCCATAGCCTGATGCCGCTCTGCATCTCAGCGGCCCCGACGGGACGGGGCTCGTCCGGCAGTGCTCCTGGGGAGCTCCAAAGTCACACTCCTGCTCCTCCTCCGTTACACAAAATGTCCGGGCCAGGAGGTGCCAAGGGGACAGCTGGGTCATACCCCCCAGCCCAGTGCCCGGGTTCCAGCCCCAAATGCCATAGGGAGCAGCAGACAGCACACAGGGTCCACAGCCCCCAGCCCTCCCAGGGCCAGGTATAACCCCTCACCCCTCGAGGCAGGAGTCTGCCACTGGCCCCAGTGAGCCCAGGACAAAAAGGGCACTGAGAGGCCACTGGCAGTGAACCGGACAAACCAACGCCCAAGCCCCTCGGGGCCACCCACCCACGCACCCACCTACCTCTGTGCCCTCATCTGCCTGTACCTACGAGGAGTGTGCCCGCTTTGCTCCTGGACGCTGCACTAGGATCCTGGCACAACCTGGCCATCAGCTTGCACCAGATTCTTACCAAGGACCCAGGGCAGGGCCTGAGGACAAGAACAGGGCTGGGGGCGGGCAGATTGCGCCCCCACATCCTCTCCCGGCCTACCTCCCTCCCCGCCGGCTGGACTGCGCTGGTCACACAGCAACGCCCGTGCCTGCCAACCCCATCTGGACCGTTAGCTTCCTCCAGCCCTGGCCCCGCCTCGTGGGGAGGCCCAGCATCTGCTCTGCAGCTAGCACGGGGCCCAGAGTGTTGACACGTTCTGGAGGTGAGGCTTGCAGGCCACAGAAGGGGGCCCAGGCCCAGTCAGGTGCAGACTGCTGCCCACAGAGGGGAAGGTCCAGTGTCTCCCCAGCCTCACTTTCTGCCTCTGGGCGTTGGGTCACCCCGGGCTCAGTCTAGACAGCCGTCACTCAGCAAACTTAACTTGGCTCTGTCCCCTCCCTTGGTAGCCTCCCTGTGAGCCCAGCACCCAGGATGGCTCTGGTCTACACTGGGCACAGCCATCCAGGCAGAAGGAGCCTGGCAGCAGACAGCAGACGCGGCGCAGGTAGATGTCCCTAACACTCGAGGACCTCGTGACCACCCTTCCCGGGGGCTGGGAGAGGCAGCAGTGTCAGATCGCTGCGGGCCCTCCTGCCACCTGTGGGCATCCCCGTGTCCCTTCATTCTAGGCCAGTCCAGGTGAAAGAAAGCCGCAGCCGTGCTCTGCCACCTGCCCTGAGCGCACACCGTTCTCTCTGCTCAGAGTGCCCCTCGTGGCGTGCCCACGTTCCTCTCCACCCTCTGGCCCTTAGAAAGCCCGGCCCAGGCAGGAGCCCCCTCCAACTCCCTGCCAGCGGGCCAGTCCCTCCCTGTCTTCTCTCTGCCACAGAGTCACATCCGGGCTGCCGTCACTTCTTTTCACCGCTATGCCGTTGGGCCTTGCCGGGGCCACATGCCTAGCACTGCTTAGGGCTCGGTGACACTCAGTGACATTTGCTTATCGGGGGCAGAAATGGCATAGAGGAATGAGTAGCAAGAAGACAACAGGCCCCACGTGCAGGGTGGCATCGGCTGAGCTGTTAACTCTCACACGGGCCTTCCCCGTCCTGGCCAACCCCTGCCCTTGCCGTGCAAGCCCAGCACGGGGCAGGAGACGCCAAAGGAACCGGCACTTCCTTCCTGCTAGGACCTCGCCCCAGCATGCCAACGGACATGCGCCACGGGAAACTGCCGGTCAGGTGGGAACACGGGGACCCCGATGGGGACCCATATCCAGGCGAAGCCCTGGCCACACGCAGCCCTGCCCTGCCCTGGAGGAATCCCCCAGCACAGAGCACACCAAGGGCCCAGTGCCACGGCAGGTGCCCATAGCAAGGGTACAGAGGAGTTAGGTGGGCACTCCAGCAGGAGGAACAGGACCCCAGGCCTGGGAGAGGGTGCCCAGCAACATTCTGACAGCCGCGCAGAGAAGGCGCCAACTTCCAGAGACCTGGAAGGCCACACCTCCAGGAGGTAGGCCAACTCACACCCTCTCACCAGGTGGCCACTGAAGCTGGCCCCCTTCCCAGAGGTGGGAGGGGTCAGACCCAAGAAAGCTGCTAGGACAGAGCACCCGACGGGCGGCAGCAGGAGGAACAGCAGGACTGACAGGAAGGGCTGAGCCTTCGTCCTGCGCCCCAGTGCCTGCTGACGGGCAGGCACCCGTGAGCCCACCAGGCTGAGAGGGACCCTCAAACTGCACTTGGGGGTGCACCACCCTCGGCGCATCCCGATCATCAGATCATCAGACACAAGAAGCAGCCCACGCCGTCCCCAACCAGGGGAGACCCGAGCCCACCAGAGGGCGCTCCCGTTCCCCGGCCCGGCAGGCTTCAGCTTCAGGACACCACTTGGGAGTCCGCAGCTCGGCAGTGGCCGCGACTTCCCTAGAGGCTCTGACCTGCCCATGGGGCCACGGGAACGCCATGCACGCACGCAGACGTGCCCTCCCACCCCGGTTCTCGCGGAGTAATTCATTACCACAGCCACGACGCACTAAATCACTAAGTCGAGGCCTCCGATGCGCCTGACAACTCATGCAAGGCTCACATGGATCACTGTGGCTGCCTTTCGCAGCACCTAATTCAGCACCTTCTCCTTCCCGTATGGAAGCAGGGCTCCGGATGGAACTGCTCTTGCCGCGTCCGCCCTGGTGAGACTAAAGAGCCAGGCGCACCAGTGAGCCACACGGAAGGCAAAGCCCTCCGTGGCGGGAACCCCCGGCAGCCAACCTGGCTGGCTTCCACCAAGCCCTGCCCCCAGCCCCTGGCCACCTGGCTCCTGTGGTCAGCACAGCGGCCCCGGAAGTGGCCCTTGGCCCCGTCGCAGATGTGGAAACTGGAAGCGAGTGAGGCTCCTAACCAGGGCCCCTCAGCAAGATCCCAGCACCCAGGGGGACGGGAGGGACGCGCCTCATGGAAGTCACCCAGCCCTGGCCCTCCCCAGCATCCTCCCCTGCCGTGATGACACAGGAAGCCCCCTCCATCCTCCTCTCAGCTGTGTGGTGGGAGTCAGGACCCTCCTGGGGCTGCGGCCAGGGCTGCCACACAGCCCTGCCCACAACATGGGGCCTGAGAGAGGCATCCCTGGTGTCCCCTGCAAGTCTCCCACTCCCCCACAGGCTACAACCGGTGGCCTTTGCCTAAATCAGTAGAGGACAGCTAGCCAGCCCAAGAAGGTCCCCGAGGCCAGCACCGTGTCCTGCCCCAGAGGCTGGCCCTGGGCAGGCAGTGACACCCCCACCCCCAGGCTTCCGGGCACCGTGCGCTGGAGTCTGAGCACTACCCAGCAGCATGCATTCCACGACGGCCAGCCTCCCAGGGAGGCCCCCAGATCAGAGGGTCCATCCAGCAGCCTGGCCGCAGTGCAGGGTCAGGGTGCAGCCACACCCAGCCATCCGAGAGCACCCTGCAAACGTCCATGGTGAGAATAGGCCCCCTTCCTGTGGAGGCCCAGGGCAAGGCCCGAGGCTCTGCTCTGCTCCCCGACCTGCCCACAGCCTTGAGGCCATCACAGGCCTCACACGGGCCCGCTGAGCAGCAAGCAGCGGGGTCTCAGGCTGCCTCCTGAGAGCGATGCCGCAGTGCTGTGGCCTGGCTCACCCCCTGCCCATCACTGGGTACCCTGGTCAGAAGCACAGGCCTGGTTGGAGGGGGTGGGGCCCAGCAGGCAGGGAGAGCTGGGCTTTTCCACGCACCTGGAGCCCTCAGAGAAGGGAGCCAAGTGAGAACTGCGTAAAAGGCCCTCCTGGCAGCTGCTCAAGGGGCAGCTAGAGGACAGATCCAAAAGTGGGTGCAGCCCGAGCCCCCCATCCACTGGTGCCTGCTCGGCAAGAACCCCACAAATGTCCCTGCACAAACCGAGCATGTCCAGACAGGCTTTGATGCCCAGAACTCTTGAGAGGCCTGCTGTGACCTCTCCAGGAACAAGGGGGCAACCCCAACATGGGCCCTTCAAGCCCCAGGACAGCCGGCCAGGGGTACCTGCCTAAGGAGCCAGGAGGGGGTTGGCAAGGAGCAAGACGGCCCACAGACTCTCCACCCAGGGACTGGGGAGATGGGGAGATCCACCGCTGAGCAAGCACTGTGTGGCCCTGTTCCGGGGCCAGGGGAAGGCACAACGGCCACCCAAGAGACCTGGTGAGGGGCCCAGGTACTGGAGGAGGAGTGGAGGGGGGTCCGAGAGGAGCTCACATGGGGAGAAACTCCCTGAGTACTTCCCTGGAGAAACCTGGGACATAGGGAGCGGGTGTTCTACTTCTTTGTTTTAAAGATTTTATTTAGGGGCACCTGGGTGGCTCAGTCGGTGACGAATCTGCCTTCAGCCTAGGTCATGACCCTGGGGTCCTGAGATCGAGTCCCCTGTCCCACTCCCTGCTCAGCTTCTCCCTCTCCCGCTGCTCCTCACCCCTGCTCATCTTCTGTCTCTCTGCGTGTGTGTCTCTCTCTCAAATAAATAAATAAAATCTTAAAAAAAAAAAAAACAGATTTTATTTATTTATTTATTTTAAAGAAAAGAAATAGAGCACACGCATGCGGGCGCTGAGGGGAGGAGCAGAGGGAGAGGAACAGGCAGATACCATGCTGAGTGCGGAGCCCAGTGTGGGCCTCAATCCCACGATCCCAAGATCGTGACCTGAGCCAAAATCAAGAGTCAGACGCTTCACCAACTGAGCCGACGGGTCCCCCTTAGGTGTCCCAATTCTGGCTAGAGCGGCAGGGTGGCCCCCCAAGACTGGGCGATCCCAGCCAGAGGTGCTTCTAGCCGGACACCACCACCAGGGACTGTCACTGGGAGCTGCACGGTGAAGACCTGGTAAGACCCAGATAAGGGGCCAAGACCACAGCTGCCTTTTCTGCCAGTGACCTAGGGTGAGTGGACAGTCCGCTTCTTGTCTGCACAGAGGGGACAGCAGCTTCTCCAGACCACATGGCCGATACGGTGGCCTGAGCGATGGGCGGTAAGCTCTCACCCAGAGGCGAAGTGGCAATGCAAGGCCCGGCTCAAGTGAAAACTGGGCCCCCCCAGTCCTGTCCCTGCAGCCCTGAGCGACCTCTCCCAGACCCACACCTTCACCCACCGCACTAGCTGCTCAGCTGTGCCATCTCAGGCACCCTGGGCCAGGCCCCAGACTCAAGATGACACAGGGGAGGAGGGGGGCTACCACCGTCCCAGCCAGGTAAGCTAGAAGGGCCCTCCCACCCGAGCGAGGTCTGGAAGGTGACACCTGCCCACCCAACCACAGCTTCTTCTTGGCACACAAAGGCCACCATTTCCAAGTGGCAGGTAGGAATCCCATGACCTGTGGCCACTATGAAGCCCCCTAGACTAGGGCACAGGTGAGATGCTCCGGGAAGTACCCACTCTGCATATAAGAAGCCTTCTACCTCAGGGTGGCCCGAGTCCTGGCACTGGGCCCCGTGTGGATGGAGACAAGCCGAACAGGCCCAGGACAGCCAGGCCCTGCACCGGAGCACGAGCCAACGTGAGCTGTGTGCACTGTAAACACCACAAGCTGAGATCACTAATTGCCACAATTACATGGGTGGTAAATCAGAAACCATTTTTGAGGTCTATAAAAGGCTTTTCTCTCTCCGCTTTCTCCAGTGTCTGTCCACCCTGAGACACATCAAGCAGGGTCTCTGTGCAGCCAAAATGCAGTCAACCCCACCAGTCCTCAGCAAACGAAGCTCCCTGGGGCCCTTTCTCGGGTGTCATCTCTTGATCCCCCCAGCGGCCAACAGACTCACCACCAGGAGAAAAGTCAGGGGAGGAAGGCTAGAGGCAGAGGCGGGGAACACAGGGGTGGGGGTGGGGTCACATGGTGTCCCCAAGGGGCCACCTGCCCCACCTCCCAACCAAAGTCTGACTCTAGGTGAACTGGGCAGGAGGGTCTGTGGGCAGGGGAGCTGGGGAGGGGAGGCAGAGAGGGGAAAGCAGGAGGAGGAGTCAGGCCAGATCTTCATAATGCTCAGTCCCCGGGCGCAAGGCACCAGCGGCCACACGGCTGCTGAACGATGCAGTTTTGAATTCAATTAAAGCGATTATCTGTTGTGCCAAATAAATTGTGTACAGCATATATCCCGCGGCACTTTACACCTCCGGGCTCATTATTCCCTAACTGTTTCCTCCTGTTTATGCGCTCTCAAATTAAATTGCTGATAATATGCGCCAAAATAAAAAATGAGCGCACCTTGTCCCAAGAAAATTGATTCTCCCTTTTCCTGAACCTGCGATTGCCAGGTTTTATATACTCTGTTCCTGGTGATCATTAGTAATTCAATTTTCTTTTTATTAGCCCCCTTATCTGCTGAGCAATATAGTGGCAGAGCTGACCTCTTTCGCACGGGTAAATGTTTAAAATCTTTTCCCTGATTAATTTTGCCAGTTAAGAAAAAGAGGAGAAATGGCCCGGCTCTTAGCCATCACAATGAATAAAGCTTAATGTTGATTGTGATGGAATTTCTAATGCCAGGGAAATTGATTGAGCGGGGCAATTACACGGGAACAGGAACTCCAGGGAGATGGGATCGCTCTCTCCTGGCCACAGCCTTTTGGTTATTTAAAACAATCCAATTTGCAAGGATAATTATGTATTAGTGTTTTATCTGCCACTTGAAATGAACAGGGGAGTTTTGATACTGGCCTAGCATTAGCAGGTTATTGCTGCAAATTACTGGATATCTGCTTTCTTTCACATAAAGAGGAAATTAGGCAATCAATTACCAGAAAGAGGTGGACTGAGAGATAAGAGGGGCCAGTGCGCCCTCTGCTGGCCACTGGCGGCTCCGCGGGGCTGGGAAGGGACCTACCCCTCCCCCTCCCTCCCTCCACTGGGCAGGAGCCCACCAGGGCTCAGGTCCCTCCCCTACACAGCTTCCACAGAAGTCTGGACCTGGGTCAATGATCTGTCAGGGAAAACGGGTAAGAGAAGCCTCGAAGCAGCCTGTCCACCACAGGGAGGCCATGGTGGCCGGCCCAGAGCCCCGGAGCCCAGGGTCTGCACCCCAAATGTCCACAGCATCAAATGAAAACTTGTGTTTGAGGCAGCTGCAGTCGGCTGGGGCCTGCCCAGGTGGTGGAGCAGGGAAAGGAGGGAGACAGGAGAGGGAAGCCTGTGGACCTGGCAGAAGGAGGTGCTTGGGGGAGCCACCCACTGACTCCTTAGTAGCCCTCAGCCCAGGGAAACGCTCGTCTTCACTCCTGTCCCCCCCACTGCCACCTCCACCAGTCTCAGGCTCTCAAGGTGGTGTGGCTGGAGCCGCCCGCCCAGCATTTCAGGCCTGTGCACAAGCATCTTCCACGAGCTCCCGGCCCACTTCTGAGAACGAGGACCCCACTCTTTGGCCCAGCATCCAAGACCTTACTGAAGGCTCTTCCTGGCTCACTGCCAGGACTCAGGCCTGCTGGACACTCCTGGGCCCCCGACATAGCCACGTCATGTCCCTGAGCACATTCATGCGGCCCCCAGGTCCCTCCTCTCACGTATCCAGAACCACCCCCTTCCCCTTACTGCGGCCCACCGGACCCTCCCATCACACGGGTCCCGCCTTCCATCTGGCCTCAGCCACCGCCCCTCCCCACGCCTGCCACACAGGACCTCTCTCTGCTCCTGCAACACGGCACAGCTCACCCCGCCTGTGCCCTTCACCTGCAGAGGGGCGTGCCGTTCACTCCTCCTTCCCTTCACGCAGGTCTCAGTTGGGAGGTCACCTCCTCAGAAATGCCAACTGCCCGCACTCCCCGCAGCTCTCTGCTACGTGACCCCATTTCCTTTCCCTCTGAGCACATTTACCACCTGAGAGTATCTTCTCAGCTTATTTACAAGTACCCAGGGAGCTGTCAATGACGGCAACGTGGCTGCAGCACGCACAGCACCCACGGGGGCCAGCACGCCTTCCTGCACCAGACCTACTCCACGCCTGCCTGTTGGATGGATGGGGGCGACGGATGGGGGATGGGAGTAAGAACGGTGGACAGAGGAAAAATGGAGGATGGATGGAGGATGGACGGATGGTAGATGGAGGACAGATGGACGGAGGACAGACAAAGGGAGAACAGATGGGGGAATGGATACGCGGATAAACAGCTGGATAGATGTACAATGAATGGTGGATGGAGGGTGGACGGACGGATGGACAGATAGATGGAAGGATGGGTGGAGGATGGATGGAGGGATGGGCAAGTGGATGAATGAGTGGCAGCCTTCTCCAAACCCTTGTCCCAACAGGACTCTCCCCCACCTTTCCACAGTCCTCCCAGGGCGTTCTGTGCCCTGGCTATCACATCCGTCTGTAACTACGAGCTGACCGGCTCACCTCCTAGTGGAGAGAACTAGGAAGGCAGGGACCTTGCCGGCTCCCTCAGCACTGGCGCCCGCACTGCGCCCATCCTACCAGCAGGAGGCAGCCTGCACATCTTCGGACTGGACCCGTACAGCTCACAAGAGAACCAGGCATCCCAGGCCCAACAAGAACAGAACACAAGCAAGCAGGGCCTGAGCCTGCAGGCACAGCTCCAGGGCGGACGCACACCGCCTTTCACGGCCCCCCAGATCTGCAGACCCAGCATTCCCGCCAGCCCCTTAACTCTCCATGCCGTTGTCCACCTGGTGGCCAGTGAGTGTCCTAGAGCATCCTGGCCTGTGTCACTGCGTGAGGATGCCAGCCCCAGGCCATGGCCCCAGGATGCTGCCCGTGCGGCCTGGGCCCTGCTCTCCCCAGTGGCTCCTGTAGCAAGCCGTGCCTCGGGCAGCGCCCACTCCAGCCCCGGGCCCACCAGGGCCCTCCTGCTGAGAGCAGGTGAGAAGAGCACAGAAGTCCGCCTGTGTGTGGAGGGTCTCAGGGGCTGTCCACCTCTTGCCCCATCTGGAGAGGGGTCCTCAGCTGCAGGCCCTCGGCACACTAGACAGGAGAAGTTCCTCAAACGAATGGCTCTCCTTCCTCCAAGGCGCCCACCCTAAAGGACGGCAACGGTCTGGCTCAGGCCTGTCCACCCCCAAACCAGGTTCCCTGGGGGGCAGGGATAGGACAGGCCTGGCCAGGTCACAGTCAAGGCAGCTCTTCTCAACTCCTGGAGGGTGGCAACACCAAGAACACAGACCGAAGAGTCTGACCTCTTCCGTGTGCCCACCTGGGATGCCCCACCAACCCCCTCGGTGCCACCCCAGCATTAGGACAAGGAGCCCCTGGCGGGCCCTGTCTGCTGTAACCCTGTCCCACGCGACGCCAGGCTCAGCACTTCCTCTACAAATACTTCCTTCCAGGCCCAGAGAGGAGGCCTGACGCCCAGCGGGTGCCCAGTGGATGCCTAGCAGCACTCCCGGAAGCTGGCACTCCAGAGCGCCCTGGTGCCAGGGCAAGCAGCCTCCAACGGGGACACTTCTTCCCCAAGCCACCTCACACCACATCCTCTCACCACATCCCTGTAATCCAAGACTCACTGAAACACCACCATCTCGAGGCTCTGGCCCGGCCATCCGGTCTCCGTCCGCCCCAACCCACTCTCCCTGTGGCAAGTCACCACTGAAATATCTAAGTGCCCCGTGGGCTAGGATGCAGGCCTCAGGAGAGCCTCATGCCTCCTGGAGCCCCAGCACCTGAGGCAGGATGCAAAGAGGCCCGTGGATACGCCCACCAGCCACAGCCAGGCCTGAGTGCCGTCACTGCCCACAGGTGGCCGTCCCTGTGTGATCGCTTACCTGCGGGGTCAGATCTCCACTGGCACCTTCTCCACTCACCCAGACTTCTCTGCCCGCTGTGACAACACTATGACACAGGAGCTGAGCGGGAGCCATCAATCCTGGCAAAGGCCCGGATGCCCCCGGGCACTACTTCCTGGCCTCTCTCCAGACTGCCCCAACCTCCCTGGGGACTCAGCCACCCCCTGCCAGCCTCCCAGAGCAAGGAGCGTTCTCAACCCATCCTCCCCTGTCAGGCCTGGGACAGCCTGGCCATCAGTTCATCCACAGCCTTCTGTCTGCTCCCAGTCAGTCCTGCAGCTGAAGCCCAACCCCCAATCCAGCCCCCTCGCCGTGGCCACCAGGGAACACCATGGGGCTCCCTTTGCTCTGTCCACGTGGGAAGAGGTCCACAGTTGCTGTGGCAGCTGGGTGTGGCCAGCACCCTCCAGCCTCACTTCCTCACACCTTCTCGTGGCCCCAGTGCCCCACTCTCCCACCACCAGCTGCACACAGGCACTCGGCTCTGCCCAGGCACCGCCTCCTCTGGAGATGTGTCCAAAGCCCTGCTGACCCCTTGGCGGGCTCCCCAAACGCCCGGCACAAAACAGCCATTAATGCACAAGTTCCGAGTCCGACCCCCCACCCCAGATCACCGGCATGTGCCAGTTCCCTGTGTGCTGCCATCACCATAGAGTGGAGGCTGTTCTCAGGAAGGGGACCACAACCCGCAACGGTCCCCAACCCTTCACCCATCACTAAACACCAGCAACTCAGGAAGCGGGCAACACAGACTCCTCCCAGGCCACCTCAGGATTCCGGAGGAAAAGGCAGCAACCAACAGGGAGAGGAGGGTACACCCGTGGTCTTGCCAGCCTGCAGGCCTAGGACAGGTAGCAGAGGCCTAGGGTAGGGGAGCCCCAGGAGCACAAACCACCCCTCCTCTCCCTGCAGGCCTGCATGGCTGCCACCTCCTCATCCACTTTCTGACTCCTTTCACCAAGAAGGACGTGACTGGGTCTACAGGAGAGATGCGCTAAAAAGGCCACCACGCGTCTGACCAGCGGCATCTCCCCCACCCAGAGTGCAGGGTGCAAGGGCCCAGTCCTTCTCCTCTGCTCTCCTGCCCAAACCACCCACTGCCCACCAGGCTGAGCGTTCTTGGGCTGGAGCACTGGCAGGACAAGGTGGAGGCCGAAGGTGGCTCCTAACAGGCGAGCAGAGCCAGCACAGACTCGGGGAGGTGAGACTCACACACCTGGCTAAGCAAACTTTCCAGAACCCCTCCTCCTGGTCATACCTTCCTTGGTGGGGAGGTGGGCCCGGCCTGGAGGCAGGCAGCACAGCCGGTGCCTGGTGACCTGCATCAGGCCCTTGTTGGGGGTCTTCTTCAGAACGGGGCTGCTCTTTCCCCGGAGGGCCTGCCTCCGCCGCAAGCTGAACTGGCTCTTAGCAGCAGCAGCAGGTGGGGGGCTGCTCTTCTTGTCCCCAGGAAGGCTGCAGAGACAAAAAGCAGGCAGCTCCCAATGGGCTCCCCCCGTGGGGCGGCTGTCCCCTTCCACCCTTGCCCACCTGGATCCCGGCACCAGGTAATCCACCCCAGGAGGCAGCCTGCCCCCGCAGGACCCAGCCTTCCCACCTCATCAGCAGAGGCTGTCTGACAGCTGTCGCCCTCCCGCCCTGCAGAGCCTGGAGCCAGGGCAGTGGGAGAGTGGCCCCAACTGCTGACCCCCACCCGGTGCATCTGCACCAGGTCTCCTCGGGCTCCCCAGGCCAGACGAACTCTCCAGTGGGGCTGGGGGAGGCCCTACGGAGCCACGGCAGAGCAGGAGCTGCCCCCCGCCTCCCCGGCCATTTCGGCGCGAGGAGCAACTTCTCACAGCAACCCTTTCCACACTGGCTGAAACAGAGGAGGGCCACTGTCCAGAGAAGGTGGGGGAGCCCACGTAACCTCACACCTGTCTGGGAGAGCAGGGCCAAAGACCAAGGTCAGACAGCAGGAAAGAGCTCCAGAGCAGGACTCGCAGCGGGAATGACTGTCTGCCCTCGCAGCTAACAGCTGCCCTAAGGCCCTGACCCCAGACCAAGCACTGAGCCACAGTGACATTTTTAAGCCTCCCATCACTCCTTGAGGGTTGACGGCCAGGGAAGTGACACCTATTCAGTGAGACAGTGACTCACCTGGTCACTTGGCCTCCAAGGAGGCAGACTTCCTCCCTGGTGCACCCTCGGTTTCCTCACCCCAAGTCTGGCCTGGGTATAAAGCAATCATCCACAAACCCTGTGGGCCCAGAGCAAAAGCTGCTCCGGCAGCCGCTGGTCTCTCCCCAGCAGGAGAGACGGGAGGCTTGTTGGCACCCGCCTCCACCTGCCTCACTGGCCAAGCCCCCACTACTCGGCTGTAAGGGAGAGCAGGAACCCCAGCCTCATTCGTACTGGGCACAGGAACGTCACCACACACACCGAGGCCTGACCCAGTAGCAGGGGATGCTGCTTCTCTCCCTCCCACACTCCCGCAGGTGGGCCTTCGCACAGGCTCTGCACTCCACGCCGGCGGAGGCGCAGGCCTGCCCCGTGCCTGCCCAGACGGAGCCCTGGGGTGGTGACGGGGGCACCTACCTGGCACTTCCTCGCCTCCGGACGATCTTGGTGCGGCTCTTCACTTTGTAAGCTGAGAGTGGGGGCTCACTGAGGAGGGGCTTCAAACTGCTAGGTCCCACTGCTGGTCTATCCCCCGGAGGGGACCGGGATGGGACTGGAGAGAGCTGGGAGGCATGGTCCTTGCTGCCAGCTTCCGACTGCCAATGGAAAGAGGAGGAGGAGGAGGCTGAGGGGCTGGACGCTTTCCACTTGTACTTGCTGGGGGAGGCCCCAGCCGTGGAGGATGCAGCCGACCTCCGGGGCTTGGCATCTGGATCGGCTCTGAGCTGCGTCTTCTCCACTTGCTCCGCAGTGCCAAAGGGGGCCTTGCACACATTCTCCGAGGCTGCTCTGGGACTAAGGGCCCTCCGCGCGGCCCGCGGGCTCTTGGCGGAAGCAGCCACCCACTTGTAGTTGTTCTTCCGGAACTTGTGGGTTCGACAGGACACAAGCAGTGACGATTCTCGGGCCTGCCTGGGTCCAGGAGCTGGTCTAGCTGGGCCGGCCACCACACCAGAGGAAGCCGGCTGATCTGGGTGACCAGCATTCACTCTCCCATCTCCAAGGAGCTGGGCGACACAGCTGGCCACAGAGTGCGAGCCGACCTTCCGGCCCACAGCCGTGCCGCTGCGCTGGGGCAGGGTGGACGATGGGAAGCGCGCCTTGACTGCAACCGCACTCTCGCTGACCGTCCGCCGGGGCTCTGAGGGGCTGTCACTCATGCTGCTCACGGACTTCACCACCCGAGGCTTGCCAGGCTCCTTCTGGCGGACCAGAAGGGGGTCCTCTACACCGCAGCTCCCCTTGACTCTTCCTGGCTTTGAGGGTTGCCGCTGCCCACCAGGAGGCTCGCCCTCACCCTCCCAAGGCCTGTGGTCACTCCAGGGGGGGGGCCCAAACTCTTCCAAGGAGCCCCGAGGGACCCCTGCAGCACTAGCTGAACCTGGTTTTGAAGGTGGTTTGACTTTGATGACCATGTTCTGATCTGAACTAAGCTGCACCTGCCTCTCCAGGACATACTGCTGGGGGTCAGGGCCCTGGCTTCCCCCAGCCCCGAGGGGCGGCTGCACAGCACAGTCACCGGGGGGGTCTGAGGATCCCGGGGGCCGATTCACAAGGGAGTACTTCTTGCGCCATCCAGGCCCGTGGTTCGGGGAGAAGCCCCTCCGGCTTGGGCGAGGGTAGCAGGCACTGAAGGCCCTGCTGCTGTTGTAAGCAGGTGGCTGCCACCGGGAAGCAGCTGAGGTGCCTGGGGCAGACGCATTTCCGTGGAGGTTTTTGTAGTCATCGATCAGACCTGAGAAGGCAGAATCACAGGCTCAATTAACCAGAGGGTGAACGGAAAATCAACAACAGTACCCAGGAAGTGAATCAGCGGACAAGACGCCCCACAGACCCCACCTCATTCCTGAGTCCGTGCCGGGCCGCAGCACAGAAGAGGCAGCCCCTAGAGCCTGAGAACCATGGACATGCCCTCAGCCCATCTTTTCCATGAGTCTTTTCCCACCGGTTCTACTTCAGTCCTATTTCTGGTTGTTTATCCTAAAGATGCACTCCTGTGGCATAATATCCCTAATTTGCCAGGAATATTATCATGCTGGTTCCACGGTACTTTAAGGGGATGTGTCCCTCGATACGAAGAAACCAGCAAGCTCCCATGGTATAATGTCTCAGCAAGGCAGCCAGTCAGCCACAGGGGCCCTCTGGCTTGCCCACGGGGGAGGGGGGGGCCAGGAATACGCCTTAATCATCTCCCTGCCTGGCACACGGGACAATGAACGTAAGACAACGGACACCTGTGCGCATCCACCATTGACAAGGATGTCACACTGTCCTCCTCTAAGGGGAGAAGAGGCCTGCCTGGAGCCCCAACAGTGGGCTGACACCACCACCACCACAGGCTTTCCCAGGAAGCTCCTGGAGAGCAGTCCTGGTGCAGGAGAGGTAGAGGCCTCAGCGGGAACCCAGGGGGTTAGAACTCAACCAACAAACCAGTAGCTAGCCCCTCAGTTACAACACTCCCCCATCACAAGTCCTGTCCCCAGACCCAAAGAAAGCCATGTCCTGACCCGGTAACACCGCAGCGCGCACATGATAGGAGCCCAAGAAGCCTCTGGACAGGCTCGACCTCCGCCTGGACTCTCCCTCATACACGCTTTCCAAGTCCTTAAGTCTTCTCTTAATGGGAATAACTTAATTTTTTTTTAAAGATTTTATTTATTTATTCAACAGAGATAGAGACAGCCAGCGAGAGAGGGAACACAAGCAGGGGGAGTGGGAGAGGAAGAAGCAGGCTCATAGCAGAGGAGCCCGATGTGGGGCTCGATTCCATAACGCCAGGATCACGCCCTGAGCCGAAGGCAGACGCTCAACCGCTGTGCCACCCAGGCGCCCCATTAATGGGAATAACTTTAAACAGGAAATTTTTTAAGTATAGAAACCTCAAGTCGGGTCTAAAAATGGAAAAGTTGAGAAACTGAGGCCTGGGGAGTCGGGGCCTGGAATATCAAGGGAAGTGTGGGTGTACGGAGGGAAGCAGCCAAACGAGACGTCCAGGGGTTCCGCCACGCCGCACCAAGGCCAAGCCCTCCGCCCCACTGTCTGGCCCCGGGAGCGAGAGGGCGCCGAGGAAGTGTCCGCCCGTGGGGGTGGGGGGGGCCGCCTCCCGTCGGTTACTAAGCGACGGCCCCGCCGCCACCCGCCGCAGCGCCTGAAGGACCCGCACTACCAGTCTGGCGAAACTCGCGCAAGGGGCTAACCCTGGCCCGCCCAGATGCCGGTCCAGGTCCCCCACGGCCTCCCCGACCCTACCCCCTCCCCACCCGACCCCACCGGGCCGTCGACACCGCAGGCGGAGAGCGACCCCCTTCGGGGAGGCGGATAGGGGCCCGCCGTGAGGTTAGGGTAAAGAGACGGACGCGCGACCCGGGCCCGACCCGGGCCCGACCCGACCCACCCTGCAGGAGACGGATCTGTCGCCGTAATTGCTCCTTTTCCTCCATCTCCCGAGTCCGCGACGCCCGGCCAGGCCCCCGCGACGTCATCGCCGCGCGACTGTTTTTCCCCGCGGGCGGGGAGGGGCGGGGCGGGGCGGAGTCGTGCCGGGCCGGGCCGGGGACGGGGCGGGGCCCGCGGAAGCACCGAGACTGCGCACTGCAGGCAGGCCCGGGCGTTGGCTGGGCCGCGAGGGACGCGCCGTCGTCCTGGCAACGCCTGCGGAAAGGCGGGGCCCCGCGCGCGCAGAGCGAGGGGCGGGGCGACGGCAGTAGCCTGGGAGGTCGGGTCCCGGGGCGCCTGCGGTTCTCTGTAGGACGAGCCCTGGACCCGCGGAGAGTTAGGCTCTGGAGGCGCTGCGGGGGCGATCTGGTGGCGCTGTTAACGCCGCTCCGCGGGCCAGGACAGGAGAAGACCGAGAACGAGGAGTCCCTGGATCGGGAGCCTCCGAAAGCATGAAAGGTTTCGGTCGATCCGTGGAAACAAGTGTGCAGGCAGATGCGCACGCCCTGCAGCACTGCTGGGGGCGGAAAGGGGCGCCTCTGCTGGGGAAAGCAATCTGGAGGCTCCTCAGAAAGTGAGGAGCAGGAGTATCATGGCCCAGCGTCTCCCTGCGGGCGGGCACCCGAGAGAAGTGAGGGAGGAGAGCAGGGAGCACGTCCCGCTTGCACGCCCCTGTTCCAGGGAGCCCCGTTCGCACTCGCCCCGCTGTCCGTGTGCGCCACCCCTGCCGCGCACTGTGAGCCTTGGAAAGGGATGCACTGCTTACTGACCCCCGCTACCCCAGGGACCAACCTCAAACACGCGACGCTGAGTGAAATACGCCGGTCACACAAGGACAGCTATTGCGCGACTCCATCCATGCCAACTACCCAGACCAGGCAAACTTCTACCGACAGCAAGCCGATTAGAGGTTACCGGGGGCTGCGGGAAGGAGGAATGGAGAGTAAGTGCTTAGGGTTTCTGCTTGGAGCCGCGGAGAAGGTGTGGACAGAAATGATGATGACTGCAGTATTGTGAATGTACTTAACGCCACTGAATTGGACACTTAGAAATAGACAGAGGACAACTTAGATGTTGTGATTTTTTTTACCGCAATAAGATGAAACAGACAAAACGTGTTTGCCACAGACCTGCACAATAGCCAGTGTTACGGAAAATTCTTCAGGCCGATGGGAGAAGATGTGACACGGAAACAAAGACATGAAGAGGGCACGAAGTGGGAAATTTGCTAGTAAATGTTGATTCTCCCTTCTTATCTCCTCCAAAAGAAATAGTTAACAGCAAAAATAGTGAGAATGTAAATAGCCGCAATGATACCGTACCACCAGTGCTCACCGCAGCAGAGGTGAGCACGGTCCTGCACCAGGATGACGCAAGCTCATGAAGCTTTGCGGTGGTGGCCACCCACGACCCGCCTCCCAGGTTAGCGCCTCAACCCCCCCAGGGGTGAGTGCTGCTGCACAGACAGCCATGCCCACTCTGAAGGCCTGTTCTGTACTGGTGGATGCCAGGGTGAGAAGACCAGCCGCACCGGCCGGCTCTGACACAGGGCAGAGCCCCAGCTGGGCGTCCCTCCCAACCCAGATGTCTTCGAGGAGAGACACAATCTATCTGGAACCATCTTTGCTTCCTGTGCCCTTTCTGGTCCCTCTGCAAGTACCACCGAGGCCTGTCAATCTTCTGTCCTACCCTCCTCCTCTCCCCCTGCCACTGCCCTGGCTGAACCCTGACTAGCTTTCCCTCTTCCTCTCCCACAAGCAGCTAGAGGAACCCTAGGAGGGAGGCCGTGTGGACAGGCTCAGGGTAACTTATCTATCAGGAGTGGTGTAAGGTCCTGAGGCCCTGGCAAAACTCTGAGGGCAGGGGAGGGGAGTTCTCAGAGAAGGCGTGAGATGGAATTTCCCACGAGGGATCTTGAAAAGTTGCCCTGTGCAACTTCTCTTGAGAGTCCTACAGCCATCACCTTGTGAACGAGTCAGGGTTGGCCGGATGGAGGATGGACAGCATGTGTCCAGTTATACCGCTGACCCTTCTGACGGTCAGCCATCAGCCAGACACGTGAGAGGACTCGTTGCCAGCTAACTCCACAGCTGGGAACCCAGGCAGCACCCGTGGAGCAGAGATGATCCATAGCAGCGATGTCCAGCCTAAATGGCATAAGTTAGGGCACCTCACGTATTTATGAGTAAATAAGCAGGTGCTGCTTACACCACTAAGGTTTGGGGTGATTTCTTACGCAGCACAAACCGAGACTCGTGAGTCTAGCACTGAGCCTGTTCTCTTCCGCGGCTGGGCAAGCTGTCCAGTCCTGGGGTGGTGGACAGGAGAGCCCAGCCACTTGCCAAGAGGATGCAGGGTTTGGAGATTTGTCTGCTAGGGTTGAGAAACCGTAAATAGGATGGAAGAGCTGTCACAGTTAACTTACTAAAACTGATCTTAACAGTTACATTCAAAACTCGTTGATTCCCACCAGATTGGCAAAAATGAAAACAAATCTGCCTTCGGCTGTTGGCCGGGAGGGGGCGTGGCTCGGGGGTGGAAACTCACGCTCCTTGCTCTGGACTTCGGCGAGCCTTTCTGAAGGGCAAATTGCAACGTGTGCCAAGACCCTGAGTACTTTTTGAGTAATTTCATTTTTAGGAATTCCCCTCAAATGACAGACAAAACACCAGACAAAAATATTTAGCCTGTTTATAGCTCTTTACAGCGTGCCAGGCCCTGCTCTGGTGTCAAGACGTCGGCACACTCCGCTCCCACAACAACGGTCTTCAGGGTCGCGGCCCATCTCTGGGCCTCCCCTGTCCTGCACATCCTGGGCCGGCTGCTGGGTGGCCATCTCCCCCCACAGCGCTTTCTTCTCGCTGACCACCCACACTCCCGGCAGCCTCTCTCTGCCGGTCCTCTCCCCCCACCCCAAGGTGCTCCTTCCCAGAGGGCTGCCCAGGTGCCGGGCTGGGGCAGCCGAAGGATTTCCACGACAGACATTCAGCACACAAGCAAGCCTCGACAGTCAGACACCGTCCCTGCCGGAGTCCATTGTGAGGGACTTCTCTCTCTTCGCAGGGCTGTCTTCTCCCCAGCCCCTGGCGGCCCCTGCCTTCTCCCACACCCAGCTTCCCCTTTCCTCTCCACCCTGCAGCGCAGGCAGGCTTCTTGTTCCTGAGCTCCCCCCGGAGCACCCCACCCCAGCCACTTCCGCCCTGCCCCACAGCACAAAGCTACCCCCACAGGTGCACCAGCCCCTAAAGGGAATGCAGTGTAGGCATGCCAAACGCGCTTTTATCAGGAAATACGCACAAAATGTCCAATCTGTCCTGCATTATCTGCCTCCTCCTTCCACCCACCTAGCCTGCACACCCACCCCTTGGGGACCCTCCTGCCATCTCCTTCCCTCTGTGCAGGTGGGAGTCCTCAGGTGGGAACAGGTGTTTGGCAGGCTGGAACCGCTACCGCATGAATGCCCCCCACCTTTCATCCCAGAGGGAAGGGAGCAGCAAGTTACTGTGGAAGGCAACTGACCTCAGGGACACTGTGGATCCCTGCTTCACCCCAGCATCACACCCCACGCCTAACCCTCACTAAAAAGCATGACCCGCAGGCTGTCTGAGCCAGATGCTTCTGGGAGAGAAGCGTTTCGGTCTACTGTTCCCTAAATCGCAGCATTCCCGCAAAGCTCTCAGGGACCACGACGGATGAATGTCACGAAGACCACCCTCCACGGGCCTACTACTGAGCAAACCTCAGTACCAGTGTCCGGCGCATACCTACTCCCCTCCTGCCCCAGCAATGCCTGGACTCCAGCCAGGAGCGCTTCTCCCAGCTGGGGCAGAATGAGGGAGGCTCAGAAAAGCGGAAGCAAGAGCTAGGGGGCTGCTTCCTCCAGCAGAGGCCCCTTTGGGGTGGGACAGGCTTCTGAGCCCCCCCCCCCCCCCGCCCAGCAGGCAGAAAGCTCAGGGGACTGGAGAGATCCTAGCAGGCCCCAGGGCAGGGGACTCCAAAAGGAAGCAGCAGCCCCGGGGGGGGGGGTGCCTCCCTGCCGCCCACAGCCCTCCTGACTCCTGGGGCGCCCCTGAGCCGAGACCACCCTGCTCTGGGGCTGACCCATCCCCCAGAGATGGCGGAACTGCTGGGCCCCAGCGTCCAGGGCTACCGACGGGGTGGCCGCTGTGGTGAGCGGGAGGGCTGCCCCGTGGGGGACTCCGTCCCCAGAAGATGGGACTTGGGTAGCGCTCTCTTGGCCCCGCAGCAGCAGCAGGCACGGACGCCTCCAATCCTGACCTCGTCCGCTTTTCAGAGCAAGGGCTCCCTGCGGGCCCCGGAGGGCGGGACAGAGACGTGGGCGCAGGGCAGAAGGGGTGGCGGCAGGGGGAGCGGCAACGGCAGGAGGAAGGGGAGCCTGCCCCGGAGGGAGGCTGTGGAGGGCGTGGGCGCTGAGTGGGAAGCGGGATGGTCGCTGGAAGGGTCGGCACTGGGTGGAGCCGGCCCTGGGCTGCTGCACGGACCCCTCGCGGACCCTGCGGACCCTGGTGCCCCTGGCGCCTGCCCTGTGTGCCCGCCTCAGGGCACTTGCCCATCTCGTCCATGATGGGCCGCTCCCTCCAGAGCCCTTGGGTTACTCTGGGTTCTTAATGACCTGTGTCTTCGCCAGGGACTGGGCACCCCAGGGCAGGGTCTGCCCCCGGTTACCGCTGACCCGCCCGCTCCAGCCCCTCGGACCCACGGGGACGGGGCGGAGTCCCTGCTTGAAGCCAGCTTCCTCCACCTTGGGCGGCCCAGCCCGGCTGACCCCTCCAGGCGCACAGACCTTAGTGCCCTCCCTGGCTCCCAGTCTGGGGTCACAGCGTGCCTTCAGAGACATGTGTCCTCCCTAGCTGTGGACCCCCAGGGCTCACCCAGGCCGTGGCCAGGGCAGCTTTACCTACCTCAGTGTAGCCCAGGGTGGGCTCGAGGGGGACATAATGTCGCCCCAGAGTTCCTGGGCCTCGAAATGTCCTGTTGGTCATACTTCGCCTCTTGAATGGGAGCCAGGGAGGGGATAGGGTGCAGGGCCAGCAGGCTGTCAGGCTGACCTCTGTCCTCTGACAAGACTCCGGAGCCCAGGGGAGAGGCACCGGGCTTGGCGAGTCCCTCTTGTTTTGGTTACTGCTGAAGAACTGAGCACGGAACAGGGAATTGCGGCAGCCACGCCTTGCCCCCCCCCAGCCTGAGGTGTGGCGGCCCCAGGGAACTGCCTCAAGGCAGGTGGGCACCGTGTGCCACCATCTGCGCTTGCCGTGGCCAGCGTGGCGGGCGCGCTGCCCCTCCTGCCCTACGGATGGCTCCTGCCTGGCACGTCTGCCTCAGACCCGGGTCCCCAGGGGTGGCTGCGCTGGAGGAGAGAGGACCCCAGGAGGACAGCCTTGCAGCATCAGCAGCCATGGGCGTAGCATGGGCCTCGCGGCCTCCCCAACACATGCTCGCACACAACACACACAAACATGTACCGACACAAACACACGTGTGTAAGCACACGCATGTGCACGCACAAACAGCAATGCAACAAACACATATGAAGACCTATGCACAGGTACGCACACATGCGTGTGCGTGCTACACACGCCCATACACACGCCCATACACACGCCCAGCCCTCCTCAGGCTCTTGCAGCCTCCTGCTGCACCAGCAAGGGCACCCTCTTCACAGCAGCAGAGGGGCTCTGGGGCCGGGCTGGAGCTGGGGGCCCACAGCAAGCAGAGTCTGTGCCCACAGCCCCAGAGAGCCCTCAGGCCTGCACCCCAGGCTCTGGCATGGGGACAGACGCAGCCTCAGTGGCCTCGCAGACCCTGCCCCCCAGGGAGGGCTTATGCGGGAACCCAGTGAGTGAATGTGGTGGGGCCTTCAGGGTGTCTCAGGCCCGCCCAGAGGGGCCCTGGCGGGGGCTCCAGAGTGTCACGGGGCAGAGCCAGGCAGGAAGTGGTGGCGGAGGGGAGCGTGTGGGGCTCTTGCACTGTATGTGATTCTCCGCAACCCAGACAATAGGGGTGCTGAGGAGCTGGTGACGGCTGCAGATTTTCTCAATGACAGCTTTACTGATATTCACATATCAGACAACGCTCCCACGTAAAGTGGAAAACCCCACAGGCTTCAGCATGTCCAGAGTCAGGACACCAGCAGCAGAACTCGTTCTGGGGCATTTTGTCACCTCGGAAGAAACCATGTACCTGTTAGCTGTCACCCCGCCCCCGCTGCCCCGGCAGCCACTCTGCTTTCTGTCTCTACGGACTGCCTGCTTTTCAGGCTCATTCGGTCACAGGGCGTCAGCACTTCCTCCTTTCCGCCGGCTGATGACCCTAGGTCTTCCAGTGGACGGATGTCACGTGCCCTTTACTCAGCTGATGGACATTTGGGTTGTTTCTACATCTTGTTTTTCTTTGCAAATAATGCTGTTTGTACATTCGGGGCAGGTTTTTGTACGAACATATGGTTTCTTTTCTTTTGAGTGCAGCTAGGAGGGGAGTGGGTGAGGCTGGGGGTGGCTCTCCAGGGACCCTGCAAGGGTTCGGTCCCCCCCAGCACCGGTGGGCTCTGTCACAGCCGCCCGCGGGCGTGCTTGGGTTCGCAGCGTTCAGCTGGTGAACGATGTGAACATCCTGGCAGTGCTTGCGGGCTGTCTGCACATTCTCTCTGGAGAACTGTCTGATGGACTCGAGCCGTAAGAAGGAAGCCGCGGGGAGTGCCGCCAGCTGCAGGGGGAGGCTGTGGGCGCGGTGGCTCGTCCCACTCCGGGCGGGCAGAGGGCCCCACGGGGTGTGCGGGCTGGGGCGTTCCCAGGAGTGCCGGCTGGCCAGCGTCACTAAACCGGAGTTTCACTTTTGGGTGTGGGCACCCGGCAGCGGGGCGCCTGCTCGGAGACGTCCGGCAGAGCAGCACAACTCGGGTCTGCAGGGCGGACTTGCTTCCCGTCGTGGGCCCGGAACCTGGGGCGACCGTCACAGTGAGCTGCACCCCGCGCCCAATGCCGTTCCCCACTGCCTGGTGGTGGGGAGCTCGCGCTGAGTGGGGACCACCTGGTCCCAGCACCCTCCCAGGACTCCCCACAATCCCAGACCAGCTTAGGGAAGCCCATCTGGGTTTGGGCTTGACTCTGGGGGGCCCTTCCGGGGACGCCTTGGCCCGCTCCGAATTTTGACCAGCACCGAGGCTCAGAGGTTTCCTAGTGACCGGAGTGGCTGGGCAAGGCCGGCTCCTCTGCCTGGGGCCCAGGCCTCCTGGGTCCTGGGTCAGGCCTGCTTTGGCCTCTGGTCCTTGAAGCCTCAGCCTTGGACTGGTGGCTCGTGGAACTCTGGGCACAGAAAAAGCCCTAGAGGACGTACCTGGAAGCTGGGGACACTGTGGCTGGGCCTTACTGTGGGCCCCTTGCCAAGTCCCCAGAATCTTGGTGGTTCCTGCTTCTTCTCCTGCCCTCTGAACACCTCAGCCAGGGAGACAGCAGCTACAGCGTTGGCCTGGGGGTCCCCCTGAGGCCCCTGGCTTGCCCTGCCCTCCACTGGGGGCTGCTTTTCCTGAGTGGTGCTAAGCCTTGTTGGGCTGACGAAGTGACAAAGGTCTCTGTGGGTGGCTGAGGGCTGCCCCGCCCTGCCCCCCCCTCACCTGCAAGCACTGAGAGTCCCAGGGCTTCCTTGGGCTTCCTGTGGGCACTCTGGCCATGGTACAGAGGGGGTGAGCAGCCTGAGTCCCACTGAGGGCTGCGAATGCCATCCCAGCCTAGACGTGCTCACCAGCCCCGTGCAGGGACAGTGGGGTGGGTGCGCTGAGCCTCGATCAGGAGCAGACGCTTTCTGCCTGTCAGAGCATCCCAGGACTGGCCTCTGGAGGGAAAGAGCTCCCTGCCGTTGGAGGCATCCAAGCAGCGACTGTTGCCCCCTCTCCCTGCCCCCTCTTCTAGCCCTGAGGGCAGTGTGGCTGACCCATGTGTCTCCTCAGGAGCAATGGCTTCTGCCTTTGAGGGTGTGATCAGGAGTGTGGTCCGGGAGCTGGACCACGGCGGCGACCTCATCCCTGTGGACAGCCTGCAGAGCTCCACCAGCTTCCAGCCCTACTGCTTGCTGGGCAGGAAGCTCTCGCGGTCGTGGTTCTGGAAACCCCGCTACAAGTGCATCAACCTGTCCATCAGGGACATTCTGGAGCCTGATGCCCCAGAGCCAGGTACCCCGCCTGCTGGGAGGGAGGGAACTGGCCAGCCCGCTGCCTGCTCTGGGCCTCTGCGCTCTCTGCTTTCAAAGGACAGACCTTTGGAAAGGCCCACTGCCCAGGTGGGACAGGTGGCGGGTGGGAGGATGGGGCCTCAGCTCTGGTCTGGCTCTAGCCGTAAAGCAGAGCGCGCCCATCCACGTCTACGACTCCATGGACGGGGAGCTGCAGGGCAGCGGTGAGGTGGCAGCCCCAGGGCAGGGGAGGCTCGCAGGCGGGGCAGCGGTGTTCGATAACTTCAGCATCTCCATGAATGTGCGCACACTGCGAGTGGACCCCAACATCTGGGACGCTATGAAGAAAGAGAGGTGAGCCCCAAGGGTCACAACCCCGGGGCGTCAGGAGTCACAGGTGCCTGTCCAGGCCAAGGGTCAGCACAGCGGCGGGGGGTGGGGGCAGTCCCCAGAGACATGATGAGCCTGGCAGGGGGCAAGGAGGCCGCAGAGGTAATGGGGGCCTGCGTCCCGGGGCCCAGGGTGGAGCAGAGCAGACACAGGACGGGAGAGGAGGACCATTAGTTCAGGGCAGAGATTTGTAATTTGCACCCAGGGAGGAGCAGCTAGGTAAGCAGCGGCCGAGGGTGTGGGCGTCTCCAGGGGTCTGTGGGCGTCCACTTAGCACCCCTGGATCTTGTCCCTCCCCCCACCGTGGCCCACCCCCACGAACACTGGTGGGAATCCTGCGTCAGGCCCCCCAGCAGCGCGGCCCGGGGCTGGGGGGTGCAGGACACGCCCCCTCAGCTTCCAGGCCAACCACCCGCCACAGGCGCCTGCGGCAGCCAGAACACAAGGTCCTACAGCAGCTGCGGAACTGTGGGAACGACGTGTTCGTGGTGACAGAGGTGCTGCAGACGCAGAAGGAGGTGAAGGTCACCCGCACCCAGAAGCAGGAGGGCTCTGGCCAGTTTGCGCTGCCTGGAGCCTTATCTCTCCAGGTGTGTGGCAGGGGCGGGACCCCCACACCAGCACCCAGCCTACCCAGCCCCACAGCCCAGAACCCGCCCTGAGCCCACCGCCGTCCCTCAGGGCCAAGGCCAGGGCCACCGGAGCCGGAAGAAGACAGTCACCATCCCCTCAGGCAGCACCCTTGCCTTCCAGGTGGCCCAGCTGCTTATCGACTCTGACTGGGGTGAGCTGGGGTTGGGGTGCGTCCTGGTGCCCAGGCTCCATGGCGGAGAGGCGGGCAAGCCCAGGGAGGGCTGCCGGCTGGCTGGGGATGCTGGGGGTGCCACAGGCGTCAGGCCGCACAGCCTGCTGGGTGGCTGAGGAGCCCGTGCTCTGGCATGTGAGGAGGTGGGGTGCACGGAGCCAATGGCGCAGGGTGGCCCCAGGGCACGGTGAGGGACAGGCCGGGGTCACTGGACGACCTGCCACCCGTCTCTGCTCTCACCTGGCTGCCAGATGTCCTTCTCTTCTGGGACAAGAAGCACAAGAAGCCGAGGACCTTCGGGCTGCCCAAGGCAGGTGAGCCCTGTGGACCTCCTCCCCAGACGGGGCCCTTCTGTGCGGCCCTGCTCTGCCGGGAGGCTCCTGGGGACCGGGACCGGGCGCTGGAGTCAACACACACACACACACACACACACACACACACACACACACACACACACAGAGGCAGGGCAGGCGGGTAGGCTATAAGACAACACTGCCACCGGCCTGGCCCAGCCTTGCCCCTGCCCCAGGATGCCCCTGTTGCGGTGGTGGTAAGGGACTATGAGGCGAGGCCTGGGGCCTGCTCCCCGCCCTGACACACCCTGCCCCGCCCAGGCCACCAGCTTACAGGCGGCCAGTCGCTGCTCTCCAAATGCCTCAAGATAGAGTCAGGTCAGTACCTTCTCGATCACCCTTGGAACCTGGGCGGGCGCCCCTTTCTGCCCCCTGGGAGTCTGCCCTTCCCAACCAGAGCTCTCCAGGGTCAGTCCCAGTCCTCTCCCCGCAGACGGGTTTGCTGAGAACTGGTCAGCAGTCACGGGAGACTTCCAGGGCCTGCAGGCAGAGGTGGGGGCCCAGGCCCAGATCCTGCAGAGCTTGTCCAGGGAGCTGTGCGGGCGGCTGCTGGCAGGCCTGGGGCAGGTTCTACGGGAAGAGTCAGCCCTGCAAACCCTGGAGGATGTGGTGAGCAGCCCGGGGGAGCGGGCCACGGGGACGGGGCCTGCGCCCAGGCCCCTCGGACTCACCGGCCCCTCCACGTGTCCCCAGCTGGAACAGGGCCTGCGCTGTGGGTCGGTGGCCCCCCTGGACGGTCCGGTGGGGGCCCTCCTTGAGTGCCTGGTGCATAGTTCCAGACAGCTGGAAGAGCAGCTGGCTCTCCCTGTCCTCTACCTGGTGGAAGCATTGGCTGGTGAGAGGCTCCTGGGGCAGGCCAGGTGGGGTCAGGGCTATGGGCTTGTCCAGAGGTATGGGCCTTCTGGAACCTCCTCTTAGCCGAAGTCTCCCCCCAGTGCTGAGTGAGACCCAGCATGGGCTGCTCACGGAGATGCTGGAGACAGCAGACCGGTCCAGGCAGTTCGAGCTGGTAAGAGAGCTCAGGATGCAGGTTGCAGGGGAAGGGGCCGGGCCTGTGGTGTGGGGCCCCAGGTGCCCCTAGGATGGAGTGATGCGGGCGGGTGCTGGATGCTGGGGGGGGGAGGCAGAGGAAGAGCAGCTCACTGACAATCTCCCACATCTCCCACCGCGTCCTGGCAGGTGCGGAGCGTTTTGGAGCAGAGCACCCCCTGGCGGGAGCGCAGGGCTGTGTCCCTGCCGCAAGGACTCCTGGAGAGCAGCTGGGGCCCAGAGGCACCTGCCTGGGTCCTGCTGGAGGAATGCGGCCTGGAGGTGCAGGCGGACGCTCCCCAGGTGTGCTGGGAGCCAGAGGCCCGGGGCCGCACGTGTGCACTCTACGCCTGCCTGACGCTGCTGCTAGGCCTGAGCCGGGACTGCTGCTAGGGCTGAGCTGGCCCTGCTCCCCAGCCGCCAACCGTGCTAGGCCAGGAGCCCCGCCCAGCCTGTGGCCAGCTCATCCTGGGGCTGGGAGTTGGGGAAAGTCAATACACGTGATGTACAAAAGAAACGTGGCTCACCGAGTTTTTGAGGGGGCCCCAGAGCTGGGTAGGGAGCAGAGGTGGGGGCTGAGCACAGGTGTCTCCTCCGTGGTCTCCCTGCTGTTGTGCCATGGGGCTAAGGGGGCCTGCCCCGGATGGGGACATGGCCGCTCTGGAGTGACCGGCCCTGTGGCTGGGCCCCCAGCCCCTCCCCCACGTGCTGGGCTGTGAGAGAGCAGGGCAGAGCGACTTGACCTGGACGGGTCTGCGGCTGCCTCAGGGAACTTGAGAACGAGCTGCGACTGCAGCCCGGGTGCGGACGGGATCAGAGCAGGTGTGGCCGAAGCACGCAGACCTGTCCTCCCGCGGCTGCGCGTGGAGACCTCATCTGAACACATCTGCTCAAAGGGAAGAGCATCCCTGGACGCGGGGCCGCCTGGCCCCCAAGCTGCAGATCCCTGGGCGTTCAGCGGGCCTCGGCCCCCATGGCAGAGGCGGCCCCGGGAGTAGGCACAGGCGGTAGCTGATGCGGCCTCCTCTCCAGGGATGTGTACGGCCAGGAAATCTGCCTCTCCTTGGTGGGGACCGCAGTCAGCCTTCCGCCATGTGCAGGAAGGTGGAGGAAGGGGCGGTTCAGTCATGGCCGGCCGCTGACAGGAGGCTTCTAGACTCACTGAAAAGGAGGGACGGTAGGTTTGGCAGGAGCTAGGACATTAACCCCTGAGAATATCTAGCATCCCAGCCCTAAAGCGAAATTAATATTAGAACTGCACCCCAAACGACTCGATCCAGGTTACACACCGCGGGAAGCAGCTCGATGCCCCTCAGGCCCGTCTGGCTTCTCCAGAGCCCACACTTCTCTTTGGGGAACCCCTATCAGGGGCACATAAAAGGGAAACCAAGGTGAACAAGCAGGACTGGAACAGCCCTGGTCTTAGGAAGTGTTCATCAAGCGGAAGCCCCTGGGCTCTGGGATCCCCCTCGAGGCCGGGGAGAAGGCGGGTCCCGGGCGGCCACACCAAGCCCCAGCTGCGGCGTGGGACTGTTGGTCCTCACGTTCCAAGGCCACCACTGCCCTGAGAGTATCTGAGCACTGAGACCAGGGCAGCAGGACCTCACCTGGAAGTGTGGTCCAACCCTAGCAGCAAGTTGGCGGGCCCTCTGCAGGCAGACCCCCCCAGGCTGGACACACACGCATAGGGCCGTGGCATCGCCATGGGGCGGGACAGCCCAGCAGAGAAGTCCCTGGGAAGACTCACACTCCCAGGGCCCAGCCACCGTCTGGGCCTTTGGGCCACGTGGACTCTGGTGAACCCACACCCGGCGGGCAGGGAGACGAGTGGGGCTTGCAGGCACTGGGGGCATAGCAAGGTAGGGGTGGACGCGTGAGCACGAGCAGATGCATCGTGCAAGAGACGGCCTGCACTTCTGCTAACGGGGGCTGTGGGCACCACGGAGGTGCGGTGAGAAGGGGCCGCGTGCTGCCTGCCGAGCCGTCATCCGAGCCTGGGCCCACTTTCGAGAGGGGTCACTGCCCAGTCTGCTCTTCTCGGTGGCAGAAGCGGGCAGCGGACGCTCAGCCCAGGTTCCGGTTCCCGGGCTACAGCCGTGGGGAGGCCCGGCTTGCTTCTGCCCTCAGGGGCCATCACGGTGGGGGGCGGGAGGCCCGGGCTTGGCCCAGCCTCGGGCCCAGACCAAATCAGGGGCTCTGAGGACACTCCCTGCACAGGCCAGCTGCCTCCGAGGAAACTGAAGAGGGAGACCCAGCCCTGCACAGCGCCCCCAGCCTGGGAGCTGCAGTCCTCCCGGGGCGGGGGGTGTCTGGCTTGAGAGCCCCCAGGCCAGCATGGCCTCCGGACACCCCAAGCAATCCTTGGCTTCCCCCGCCCATCCTTCTCTGGGAGTCTGAGGGCCTCCTGCCTGTCCAGAGTGTCCGCGGTACATTTCTTGTAGCTTCATCTTGTTTTGGCACCTGCTCTGGAGGGTCTAAAGGAATGCACCATGCCCCTGGTTCCGCACAGACCCGTGCCCTTGGCCTGACCCTGCCTGGGCCTAGAGAAACCTCACCTCCTTCCTGCCTCAGCTCTGGAGCTTTCTCTTGGTCTCAGGCGATGCCCTGCCTGACCCTGGCCATAAACCTGGACCCTGAACCAGCCGGGCTCTAACCCTCCGGCGGGCTGACCCTTACTCCTGTCTACACACTGCCTTATCTATGACCCCAACCTGAGCCGGATGTCGGACCAGGCCAAGGTCGTCAGGACTCCACCCTTGGCCCAGACCCAGTCCCCAGACACACGCCAGACCTTTTAATACCCCTGTGTTTATTTTAAACACTTTCCACAGGGGGGGGCCCAGACTGGGGGGCTGGACCCAGCCCCGCAAGAGGCTGTGTGAGCCAAGGCTCTCTGAGGAGATGGCTGTGGGGCTGGGCCCTGAAAGGCAAGAGAACATTTCAAGGCAGGCGTTGTGGGTAGAGGCAGCCAGGGCCCAGCCAGGCTCGGCCACAGCCCCCACAGAGGCTCCCGCCCGGCATGTGCGGTCATGCTGTCCTCGTTTGAGCCCAAGCAGGGTGCTGGAGAGCCGGCTGAGGGCTCAGTCGGTGGGCGCAGATGGTGGCACTCCACACCGGGGGCACAGGAACCATCCCAAGCCGCCAGTGGGGAAACCTGGAGAAGGCTCAAGTGAGGTCTGACACGAGGCACAGGAGTGGGTGTGGGGGGAGTGGGGACAGGCCAGCAAGGAGTGGGACACGCGATGGGGGACTTCAGGCTGCTGGGGAGGAGAGCCCAGACCGGGCGGGGAAGCTGAGCCAGGTTGTGTGCAAAGACCAGGAAGCAGGCACCCTATCATGGGGCCAGCTCACAGGGTCGGGCCAGTCTCTCGGTGTCCCCACCCGACCCCAGCTCGGGAGGCCAGGTGTCATCCAGGCTGGGGCGGGGCACACTCCAGGGAGCTGGGAGAACAACAGGCCTGAGTGGGGACAGAGGGGCCATGGGTGCAAGAGGCAAGGGGGCTGCCGAGGGCAAGATGGTGCTCGGACAGAAGGCACCGCTGTCCTAGGTCACATGGCTGTCGTGGCAGCGCGTTCCTAGAGAGAGAGGGTTTGTACGCATCCAGTACCAGGCCTGGGGGGCCCTCACGCAGAGCCGCTTCTGCACACCTGCCCCTGCCAGGACTGGCCACAGAGCAGTATACGGCCGGACTCAGACCACAGGCACCCTCCGGGCTAGCTGGGGGTCAGGCTCAGCCAGGTCCCAAGCTGCCCCAGCGGCCTATGAAGCTCCGGGGCTGGAACGGGCTGTTGGCATAGACTGGTGGGGGCCTGCTGGGCCAGGTGTGGTGCCGGAGGCCTGGGCGGAGGAGACGCAGGCTGCGGGGCGGGGCCCGTGCGCGGGCCAGCAGAGCCACCTGTCCGGCGGACACGTGAGCCGCGGCGACCACAGCGGGCTCTGGGTCACTCTGCAGCTGCCCCAGGTCTGCAGGGATAGGGCAGCTCAGGCAGGGTCGGAGGGCTCTCAGAACCACGACGTAACCCAGGTCCCTGGCCCTCCACCTACCCATTCCCATCCACTCCGTCCTAGCACCCCCGGCCTCTCCAGGCCCCCACACCCTGGTGAGCGAGCCGGGTCCTTACCCTGGAACAGGGAGTCCAGCAGGTCCTGGTTGACACGGCCGGGGCTGGTGTGATGGACGAGGAAGCCTGGACCAAGACATGCCTGTGAGCGCTGGCCCCAGGCCCCCATTGGGGAAGAGCTGGTCCAGCTCCCAGAGCTCTCTCTGAGTTCGAGGGACAGACAGCAGGACCACCTCACCTAGGAGCACGGCAGCTGCCCAGCGCAAGCGGTACTGTGGGCTCCGCAGGTAGCCCTGGCTCTGGCTCAGGAAGCTGGGGACGTGACTTGGGTACTGCTGAACCTGGGGCAGACGGGTTCATGGCAGTACAGGAGGGCCTGTCCCACATGGAGAGGGGGCGGCAGACATGAGCCCAGGGCCTGGGGTCCCCCTCCCCCGCCCTGCTGCAAGGCACCAGGACTGGAGGTCTTAGATCTGCCACAACCTCGGCTGGGAGAGTGAGAAGACTCCGTTCTGGGGGGAGTGCCCTGGTGTATACTGGACCAAGTAGGCAGCTGACCACACCCCATCACTGCCACCGTCCTCCCTCTACTGACCAGGCAGTGGCAGATGCGGCTTAGGGCGTCAGGGCTGTCATAGTGGGCCACAGTGACCATGTCCTCCAGCAGGCCCCAACGCAAGGCCTGGTCACAGCGGGCCAGGGTCCACTCTGAACTCTAGGACAAGGGAAGGGAACAGGGTTAGGGTCCAGAAAGTGGCAAGAGGTAGCTGGGGTGTGGCCGGGATAGGGATGGAGAAGCCCAGGGCAAGTGGTCCAGGAAAGACCAGGAACCCCGGGAGCCCTTGACACTCGCACCCGAGGTCCTTGCAGAAATTCCTGATCTATGTAATCTTAGGGGGTGTGCAGGGTGGGGATGGGTAGGGCTGGATGGGGACAGCAGTGGGACAGTCTTGGGGGGCAGCTGACCTCAGCAGCATCCCGGCTGGGATCTTGCAGGCGCAACAGCAAAGGGATGAGGCTCTGGAGCACCAGCTTCCGCAGGGGGCGGCGGAGGCCCACCCGGAGCCCACCCTGGCCCCGCCGCACCAGCGTCCCGAGAAGCCCGAAGGCCGAGGCGCGGACCGAGTCCCTGGCCTGCGTGCGAGGGCGCGGTCAGGGCAGACCGAGAACTGGGAGAGTCTGGGGAGGGCTGCAGTCTGGACGGTGATGGGGGGGGGTGGGGCTGGGCGGGGAGGGACGGGTCGGAATGGGGGGGGTAGGCAGACCGGAGGGGCGGAGCTTACGTCGTCCAGCAGCCGTGGGAGGCAATGCCCCAGCTCGGTGCTCAGGAGCCGCACGGGCGCCCGAGGCCGCAGCAGGAGCCTCCGCAGCGCGCCCAGCGCGGCCTCCACGAGCCTCGTGTCGCCCTCACCCAGAGCCCCCAGGAGCGTGGGCAGCAGCGTGCTCACATGCCGCACCTGCGGGGCAGCGACTGGTGGGCGGCCCCTCGCGCCCCGGCCCAGCCCCTGCCCCCCAGCCCTGTCCCTCACCTTCCCGTGGCTCAGGGCGAGGTGCCCGAGGCCCAGCAGACCCAGCCAGCGCACCGTGGGCTCGGGGTCGCCCTGCCAGGCCCGGAGCCGCTCCAGGATGACCTCCTCCCGCAAGAGCCGTGCTGTGGGCCGACTCTGCAACAGCTGAGAGGGGCCCCAGGGTCAGCATGCTCGAGGCCCCCATCCGGGGGCGCGGCTTAGGGGCCAGGTGGGTGGCGCCCGCCACCACCCAGGCGGAAGCAGGCTCACCCCGGTGAAGAAGGCCATGGCCGTGAGGCGCTGCGTGTCGTCGGGGCTGCGCAGCCAGGGCAACAAGTTCCCAAACAGGCCGCGCAGGTGGTGGTCCGCGTGGGCCACCATGGCACTGGGATGGGGCACAAATGGGGATCCTCAACCTCCTCTTACTGCCTCACCCTTCCAGAAGCCTCTGCCAGACCAGCCTCCTGCCCCTGCCTCTTCCCCAGCCGCCCCGCCAGCACCTGGCCAGCAGCAGGACGCCTTCCAGGTGGGTGTGGGCTCCCACCAGCCTCCTCCAGCCTCCAGCCTGCTCCATGCATGTGACCACCATGCGGCCGCCGTCCCCGGTAAGCAAGGCCTTCAGGGCCTCCACGGCGCAGCTGGAGGTGGGGGCAGGCAGCAGGTGGGTCGGGAGAGCTGGGGGCTGGGAGGGAACGGGCCCTAGCCCTGTCTTCCCTCTGGGGTGGGCCCCTCACCTGGCGTGGCTGTGTGGTGGCCCTCGGTGCGAGGGGCCCCACACCTTCAGGGCGTCAGGGGAGTGCACCCGCTGTGCCAGCCGGTGTAGCCGTGTGACCAGCACGAGCAGGAGGTGTGGGTAGAAGCCCCGAGTGGCACCCACGCAGCCCGACACAGTCAGCATCTCCCCAAGGGCCCGAGTGGCCTGCGGAAGAAGAGGCCGGTCAGGCTCTGGGCACTGTGGACAGAGAGCCGGGACAGGGCCTCGGACACTTGAGGGACGGGTTGAATGCGTCGGACCCCGGTGAGAACCTGCTGCCCCCCACGCCCCTAGGGCCAGACTCTCCGACCCCCTCGGCCCCAGGGGCGGCCCCCGCGGCACCGGCTCGTCACCCACCGCCAACGCCTCCAGCTCGGGCCCGGCTTCATCCTTCAGTGCCCACAGCAGCTGGACCAGCACCTGCCCATTCACACGCGGATTTCGGCTCAGGCTGCGCCACAGCTCAGCGGCCGCCCTGGGGGTAGGAGCACCTGAGACAGGGTCCGACATGGGGGGTCCCCGGGCCAGGGTCGGAGGTGGCCACGAGGACTCCAGCATGCAAAGGGTCGGTCGACCATCCCCCGGCTCTCCACCCGCTAACCCCAGAGCAACAGAGCGCTCGCTGTCTGCGTGGACGACGCGCCGCTGCCGGGCGGGGGCCGCTCCGGGCTCGGCGGGGCTGGCAGCAGCGCAACAAGCTGGCGTTAGACACAGTCACGTACGGAGCGAAACCAGAGATCCCTTCCCCTGCACACTGACCAAAGAGCCAGGTGCGCTGGGGAGAAGCAGGCACCCGGCTCCCTCGCCCCACCTCGGAGCCCCAGGCGGGGCTTTCCGGTGTGACCTGGAGGGAGAAGGCAGGCCCCCCAGCCAGGAGCCCAGCACCAGGACCCTGAGGCGTGAGCAGCGGGGAGTGCATGGAGGACCGGAGTTAAGCGGAGGGAATTCAGAGGCTCTGCCCCCTCCACAACCTGCCCCACCAGGGCTAGACTCCACCGCCAATCAGGAAGGGGGAAGGAAGCTGCGTGGGGGCCTCAGGGATGTGGCTGCTGGCGCAGGCGAGGCAGGTTACCGGTCCGGGGGCAGCGAGCTTGGTAGCAGCGCCCACACCACTTCCCGCGCGTGCTCCAGGGCCAGCGCGCTCAGCACGCGGAGGGCTGCCCGCCGCGGCCTCCCTTCGGCCAGGCTGGGCACCTGTGCCAGCAGCCCACGCACCAAGGCGTGCACCTGGCAGGGGGAGCAGACGTCAGGACATATCACTCCGCACCCCCCCCCCCCGCCCCGGGGCAGGCGCGGCCTGAGGCTTGTGTGTTCGTCGGGCTGCTTGCTCTGATCCCCCAACAGCAGGAGCTCGGGGGCAGGGGGGGGACTCACCTGGTCCTCCAGATGCTGCCCCCGGGCCTCCAGAGCGGAGGACAGCGTGAGCGCTGTGGCCTGCGTCCCCGCAAAGCCAGCCTCCTCCAGGCAGGCAGCCGTGTACACCGCCAGGTCCGCAAGGGCCCCCTCCTCCCAGGAGCTCTGGGGGTTCTAGGGCAGGGTGGGTGCGTAGTACAAAGTCCCCTTGCCTCTCCCAGCTCTCTTCCCCAGCACCCCCCAACTTCCTCCATGTGGTCCCCTCAGCTTCCCTCCCCTCCCCACTCACCTGATAGGGTCCCTCAGGGGCCAGCTCTGTCCTGCTGGGCAGGGAGCAGGTCTCACCGCCAACGGTGGGGACGGCGGCTGCACTCTTAGGCTCCACCTCGGGTTCAAGCCCATGTTCTGGCTGAGGGCCGATGGAAGAGCGACCCGGAGTCTGCCCCTGGTTGGCCCGGATCCCTTCAGCCAGAGCCGTCAGGGTCAGAGCCCCCACAGGGCCCCCGCGGGCCCGGCCCCACACCCCCCAAGCCATGGCCACCGCACACCCCGAGCTGTGCAGCAGGATCCAGCCGCAGCACCTGCCCCTGGTTCTCCGGGGAGGTCGTGCCCAGGCCTGACCTAGAAGCTGGCCCCGGGTAGGCAGGACCAGGGACAGGCGTGGTGGCGCATGCGTGTGCGCTCATGCTCTTCCTGTGTAGGGGCGGGGCCGTCCCACACAGGCACCCCCCGGTGTGCGCATCAGGGGCCTGGGAAGGGCCCTCCTGCCCTTGCTGCCGGCAGTGAGTTGCCAGCCTGAAGCTGGAGCGTGTGGGGTCTGGCTCTGCCCACCAGGGCCCTGGGGAAGGGATGAGAGCCCTGGGATGGTGGGTGTGCAAGAAGAGGGGGAGAAGGGCCCTTCACCCTGACATCCAACCCCTCTGGGCAAGGAGGCCCCGGGCAGCTGTGGACAGCCCTGAGGAGACCCCAGCAGGGTCCAGGGTCCAGAAGTCAGGGCTCAACCCTGAGCTAAGGCCCTGCCTGATTAGGCCCTAAAGAAGCAGTTGGGTCCAGGCAGGGCCTGGGGTCAGGAGCTAGGCTGTCCCCACTGCATGCCGACCCAGCCAGACATCTTGGGGATGAGGAAGGTTGAGAAAGGTGTCACCGCCTCTAAGCTCAGGCAGGCCTGGGGTGGAGCAGAGGCGAGAGGAGTGCCCCCGCTGCCACCCAGGTGCCCTTATAGGGGCCTGCTATCGTTGGGGTGGGCCTTCTGGGTCCTGGCCCGTTCTGAGGTGCTCCCTCCACCCAACACTGGACCACAAGGTTCCTGGGTCCTGGCAGGGAGGAAGTGTGCAGCTGAGAAGTGGTGATCTGGGGGTACCTGGGGCCTGGTGAACTCTGCCATGTGGGTGTTTGTGAGTCTGTATCTCCCCAAGCCTTATGCTCCCTAGGGCTCGCCTGACCAGGCCTCTGCCCCAAATTCTGTCACCCTCACCCAGTGACACAGGGCACTGCCCAGCCTAACTAAGCCCTAGGATCCAGAAGAGCCAGTCTGGCCAGATACTTGAAGAGGCAGAAGTGTTTTGGGAAGCACCCCAGGAAGCCAGCACCCCTCCACACCCTTGCCTGCCTTTGCCTCCTTGTGCTGCCTGGATCCAAGAGGCCCAGCCCCCCTGCCCCATGTCCCACAGAGCCGAGAACATCTCTCCCGGATGGTTTCTGTGGAACCCGAGTCGCCAAAGCCAGTGGAAACCTGAGTGACTAGCTTTGTCCGCACAGAGGCAGGACCAGCCCAGCACCGTTAATTTCTCCACTGGCCCCTGAACCTTCCCCTCCCTTTGTAAGGCTCCTGGATCAGGAGCTGGCTTCCCCCAAGGCCCAGGCCTGGCTGACCCCATGACTGATGGCAGAAACCGTGAGCACAGCGCCCCCCAGTGGCAGAGTCCTACAGGGCTGGCGGCCCCAGTGGCCAGGGACACCGGGGCTTCTCTTTGGCTTGTCAAGCTTGAAGTGTCCCACTGACCCCTCGGGGCAATGCCCTTGGTGGCTGTGGGAGTCTGGGGCCATGCTTGGATACAGGAAATCCCCAAGACCCTCCCTCTGGTACCTTATCCCCACCCCGTGGCTCCCCCTCCCTAGCCTCCTGCAGTAATTCCACCAACTCCTAGGTGGGCACTAGACGCCTCCCTTTCTCCATAGCCCTGTCCCCTCCAGCCTCAGCTCTGGCCCCGCAGTCCAGCTGCACGAGCCTCCGACTGCCAGCCTTGGCTTAGCACCTGGCCACCCTCAGACCCCAGCACAGGGCAGCCTCCCTACTCGGGCAGAGCCTGGGCCTCTCCTGGGAACATGAACCCAGGCTCTGACCCCTAAGTCCCGCCCACCCTTGGAGGCCCTGGGGGGTCAAGTGAGTGGCAGGCTGGGTGAAGAAAGGACACATGACAAGTTGTGCAGGACAGCGAGTGACTCATGTTGGTTTCAGGCAGCTCCAGCAGGTGCTCAGGAGGGTCCTCCCGCGCACAGTCTGTCCACCAGGGCCCGCAGCTTATCAGACAGCGCCACCTGTAGGAAGAAGAGAGGATGACGGGTGGCCACAGGGATGGCGGGTACTGGGGCGAGCGGACCAGGTGGGTGCGCACCTACCCGGTAGGGCGCAGGCTGCTCCAGCCGCTTGTGCTCCGGGCTCAGACGGCTTAGAGACAGCTGGGCGAAGTCTCTAGATTCGGCCAGAGATGGGAGGGGCTCACACAGCTGGGGGAAGAGGGAAGGCAGGGGCTGGGTCAGTGGTCAGGGTCGGGGCCAGGGCTCAACTCAGGTCGAGGTGCAGACTAAGGCAGTAGGTGGAGGCGGCTACCTGTCCCCGCCGGACCCAGAGTCTCAGCAGGGGCTCCACATGGGCAGGCCTCACGGTACAGGCTTCCTGGGCCCCTCGAGGCCAGACC
The DNA here is from genome assembly GCF_024610735.1 of Ursus americanus. Lineage (NCBI taxonomy): Eukaryota > Metazoa > Chordata > Mammalia > Carnivora > Ursidae > Ursus > Ursus americanus. Next base: position 1,116,588 of record NC_142135.1, on the reverse strand, counting down.
CTGAGTTCCTGGCCAGCCTGTGGCGGCGGCTCATCCACCAACTGCAGCACGTCCAACAGCGGAGACCCTGTGTGCGCCAAGAATAAAGCGGGGGGCCTGGGGACCTGAGAAGGACCACGGGGCGTAGGAGGGGCCTCACCATCAGCGCCCAGGAGCCGGAAAGCGGCCTTGCTCCCAGGCAGCGTCTGTTTCTCCGGGTCCTCGGTCAGCTTCATCCGTGGTTGACCCCCCACGGACACCAGCTGCAGAAACGTGTGTGGGGTTGCTGGACTCTTCTCCCCCAACCCATGATCCTTCTGGCCCACCCCGCTGGGTCCCAGATCCTATCCCTACCTTATAAACACAGCCCAGGGAAGGCTGGCGGGGACAGGTGACCACGTTGGTGCCAATGCCAATGACGTTGACCTCACTGCCCTGGACGAGGTCAGAGAAGGTGGGACTGAACTTAATGTCTGCAGGCCCAGGGCCATCTTAGCCCCCCTCTGGCCTGCCCCTGCCCCTGCCCTGCCCTGCCCCACCTCCTGGGCCAGCCGGGCCAGCTCCTCCTCATTGATGTTGTTGCTGACGGTGATGGAGACCGATTCCAGCCAGGGTACCTGGAACCTGTGACGGGGGCAGTCCCTCAGATGTTTCCTGATGCACCTCGTCACTCTCCCTCCCCGGTTATGCATCCCCCCCAACCTGACAATCTGCCTTCAGACACATGGGCCCTGGCCTTTTCCTTATGAGCCCCTGGGTGAACCCACCCCTGATTTTCCTGCCAAGGTCCCAATGTCTTTATTGCGGTAGCAACCACATCAGACCTCCTCACTTCAGGAGGGACAAACTGCTCTCTCCTCTGCCCCATCCCAACGTTCTTGCCCCCGGACAGGATCTTTCAGTGGACGTAACCCGTCCCAGGGGACTCACTGGGCCGAAATGGTCCTGAAAATCTTGCGGATCTCCTGGGCCTGCTGAAGCAAATCACCACTGTCCAATCTTACACCCACTGCTCGGTAGCCCAGCTCCCCCAGTGCCAGGGCTACTGCCAGAAAGTTAGGAAGACCGCTCCTGCCAGCAGGAACGAGAAGGGTCGGTGAGGGGCCACCGCTGCTCTGCAGAGCCCACCCAGGGGAGGACGCGGGCCTCACCTCTGCACACTGTAGGTGTCCAGCAGGCCCTGGAAGGCCCGGGGAAAAGCCAGGGCGTAGGCCACAAAGGCTGCCCGCTCCCCTCGGTGGGGTTCCTGCACCCCCAGTCCCAGATGGGCACACACGCGATCCAGCCATGCCTCCACACAAGCAGCCAAATCCACCCTGGGGCCCTGACTGGCAGCTGGAGCCAACATCTATGGAAAGGGGTCAGTGAAGGCTGGGCAGCCCTTAGTGCAGGCTGAGGACTGGCTAACCCCTGGCTGAGAGTCTGAGCAGGGGTAATGCCACCACTGCCAGCTTCCCAGCACAGCACTGGGGCTACCTGCCAGGGGGCTCCGGTGGGCCAAGCATAGCATCTGCCTGTGCAAAGCAGCAGCGGAACCATCCCTCCCCTGGGCAAGGACTGGCTTTGAGGACAGCCCGCTGGAGCGCAGCGGGGGAGTGAGGGGTACTGACCGGGTTGGGGGGCACCTCAGTGCCCAAAAAGGAAGTGATGAAAGAGTGAGCGAGGGTTCCAGCCACGGGCACGCCCCGCAGCTGTCCTGCGAGCACATTGCTGCTGCCATCGAAGCCTGCGACAGAGGGTCCGCAGGGTGTCAGGCAGGAATCAGGCGGGGCTGGAGGGCGTCTGGCAGGTGTCCTCCTTCCCCGGCCCCTGCCTCCCACCTCCGGCTCTTACCGCCCAGGTAGCTGTAAGTAGAGGCTGTAAGACCTCCATCCGGGCCCTGGGCTCGCCGCAGCCCCATCTCCAACAGCCGCTTCTTCGGACCCGCTATCAGGCGAAGCCGCGCAGCGTTGGTGGCGATGAGGCTGTCCGGGACAAGGGAGTGGGGGACCCGCGTTGAGGGTCACGAAGTCACCGCGAACCCGGGCCCCCTTCGCGGCCCCCCAGAGTGGGAGCGGGAGGTCCCTGTCCAGGGCCCTGGGGCCCCGGGCTCCGCTTCCTGGGCGCAACCACGCCCCATCCCAAAGGCCCGCCCCCCGGAAGTCCCCGCTCGACGTCCGGGGGCCCAGCACCCCCGGGTCCGCCTCCAGGCCGGCGTGGTCCCACCTGGGCAGGGCCCCACCTGGCATAGCTGACGAGGCAGAGGAGGGGCGTCTCCAGCAGCTGCACCACCAGGAGCGGCCCGCACACCTGCAGCAAGGGCACCTGCGCGGGGGAGGGGGGACGGGGTAGCTGTTAGCTCGGAGCCGCCCGGGATGCTCGGGCCCACGCGCTCTGCCCCCAGCTCACCCCGCACTCACGCCGGGGAAGGCGAGGGAGCCCTCGGGCAGGGCCCGCACGGTCACATCGGAGCAGTCGAGGCCACGAAGGTGCTCGAAGAACGCGGGCTCCGTGTCGGGCGGCAGCACGGAGGCCAGAAACTGCACGTCTGGGGGTGACAGAAGGCCTCGTGGGCTGGTGCTAGCGCAGGCCGTGGAGGGTTCGGCGGGGCTGGGACCGTCGGGGGTCCTGGGAGGCTTGCTGGGGACTCTGGTCGGGCGGGGGTCTCGCCCGGGGCTCTTCAGGCGGGGGGTGGGGGAGGGAAAGACGCGTCTAGGTGGCAGGTGTCCAGCAGGGTCGCGGGGGCTGGACGGGGGGTGGGCTACCTGCGTCCCGCAGGCGGAAGGCGCGCAGGAAACGCACGCAGTCGCGCAGCCCGGCGGCCAGGGCGAAGGCGCCGCCGAACGGGCAGCCGCGGAAGAAGAGCTCGAACTCGGCCTGCTCCCGCGCCCGCCCCGCGCGCCAGTAGCCCAGCGCCATGGTGGCCTGGTAGAGGTCGGTGAGCAGCGGCCGGGCGGCCGCCAGCGCCTCGGGGTCCTGCTCCGCCGCCATTTCGCCCCCGCGCCGGGACTCCGGTCCGCGCCCTACCCCGCCCCGCCCACGGAGCGACGTCATTGGGGCCCCGCGCGGGCACTCCGGCCCGCCTCGCGAAGTCTGATTGGGGCCCCACGCACCCCACCCCCCCGCCCCGCCCCCGGACTCCGGCCCGCCTGACGCCGCGAAGTCTGACTGAGGCCCCGCCCCCCGCGTCCGGACTCCGGTCCGCCCCGCCCACCGGGCAGGCGGAGAGGGAAGGGGCAGCAGGTACACAGGGGACTCTAGAATCTGGTGGTGCCACACTACGGCTCAGGGATCAGTGTGGCGCTGACAGCAAGGGGGCACCCAGGCCCCCCACCATCAAGGGGAGCAATCCATTCTTGTGTTGCCCGGGCCCCTGAAGACACCAGTTCTGACCAGAAGTAACCACAGCCGGACCCTTTCTCCCAACTCAGAGAATGGCTGTCTCACCAGCCTCGCTGGCCAACAGTCCAGGGGACGAGCCACTAGTGCCAAGTACTGCCCGGACGGGACCGTGGGCACAACTCCACAGGGAGATTCGTCACGGGCCTGTCCAGGGCCCGGTCTCCAGTGAGTGAGCGGCAGGCCACAGAGCTGATGCGGGCAGCGCAGAGGGCTGGAGCAGCAGGGGCCGCGTCTAAGGAATCAGCCAGGCTTCCTGGACATAGTGGGAGGCCTGGCAGCATTTCACAGGTCACACGTCGGGGGCCCATGACTAGTCACAGCAGCAGAGCCAGGACAGCCACTGGAACCTTCCCTCCCTGGACACTTTTGCTCCCATGGGGTCAGCTCAGCAGGGAATGGAACCCAGATGGGGTGGAGTGGAGAGGCCGCCTGGGCCTCAGAGCGACCAGCAGCCCCGCAGGGGAGACCATGCGTGCTGTTTCTGGGTTTAGGAGTTTGAACTGGGTGTGCTACTTGTAACCAAGGGCTGAGTGACACCAGGTGGGCAGCCGGGGAGTAGGGTCACACAGCCACAAGAACCTGTGTGGAGACCAGGAAAGGGGAGGGTGGCATTGGCCTCTGGGGCCCCTGCTGGAGGAGCAGGACAGATGGGCCTGGCTGGGTCACTAATGAGAGGCAGGCCAAGTGTGAGGCCGGGAGCTGGGCAGTGCTGCTCGCTGAATGTGCCCACCCCTGGGCCCAGACGAGGACAGGAGCCAGAGAGTGCAATCTCGGTCTTTAATGGCTACAGGGCCTCACACACCCAGGCCCGGTGCCTGGGCTCAGATCTTGTTGAAAGCAGCAATGTCGACACTCTGCACCTGAGGAGGAAGGAGGTCAATGGTCACACGGGGCCCAGTTTCCCAAAGACCCACCCACTCTCGCCACCTGCCAGGCCAGGGGTTCATTTGGGGGCCTGGCCACTCACGTGCTCCTCGAACTTGGTGATCTCCTCCTCCAGCAGGTCGGTCCCCACCTTGTCGTCCTCTACCACACACTGGATCTGCAGCTTGCGGATGCCATAGCCCACGGGCACCAGCTTGGAGCCCCCCCAGGTCAGCCCGTCTAACTGGACGGATCGCACGCAGGCCTCCAGCTGGGCCATATCTGTCTCATCGTCCCACTGGGAGGTAAAGGGGTGGAGAGGCTGGGTCAGGAGCCTGCAGACCCCAGGGAGTGTCCCCTGCTTCCCCCAGAGCACAGCAGAGCAAACAGCTCTTATAGGGCCCGGAGCACAGTCTAGGCTGACGGCCCACGGCTCTACTGGGACATGGGGGCAGAGGCACCCCACTCACAGGCTTGACGTCCAGGAGGATGGAGGACTTGGCCACCAGCTCGGGCTTCCTCGCCTTCTTCTCCGCGTACTGCCTCAGCCGCTCCTCGCGCAGCCGCGCCGCCTCCTTGTCCTCCTCCTCATCACTGCCGAACAGGTCGATGGCATCATCCTCATCGTCCTCCGCGGCCGTGGCCGCCTTCCTGGCAGGGGGCTCCGCTTGGCGCATGGGGGACACGTGCTGCCATTGGGGAGGGAGGCTGAGGCCCGTGCCACCAGGGCCCCAGCTACGCACCCTAGCTAGGGGCCCCGAGGATGCCAGGCCCCAGTGGGGGGTAGGGGCCAGGAGCACCTTCTGCTGCCCGCCCCTAGTGCCCAAGAGGAGGGCCCCTGGTCTGAGAAAGGCACTCACCTGGGTCTGCGGGGCTGTGGCCCGGTGGGCGGGAGAGCTCTTCTCCAGTACACTCAGCCGCGCCTCCAGCCTGGACACAGCCTGCTGCAGATCTTGTACCACTGCCGGAGCCAAGGGGTGCTGGTCAGAGGGCGGGGGCCGTGGGGGACCAGGGTGGGGAATCCCAGCCGTTAGGCCCGAGGACTTACCACCTCGCAGGCTCTGATTCTCCACTTCCAGGCTGGCGATCCGGACGGCGAGCTCACTGTGATCTCCGCTGGGCCCGCCGGAGGCCCCAGGGCCAGAGCTCTGTAAGGCAGGGGAAGGTGAGGATGTGGCACCCCAGCCTGCTCCCAGCCTGTTCACAGCCACTGAGCCTCAGAGCCCCAACACAGGTGGGAGACCTGCGGGACACTTGGAAGCGGCTCCTGTCAGCCCTGCTGGGTCCACCTGGGACATTCCAGCCCCGAGAGTGGGGAGGAGGCCCTGTGAACACGAACCCAAGCAGGAAACACAGGGCCCAGGGGAGCCATGGCATGCAGGTAGCGCAGAACTCACAGCCTGGCTGCTACTGCCCCTCGGGGTGGGAGGAAGCAGACCGCATACAGCCCTGGGGCAGCCTGGGCCACAGTGGGGCCAGGCAGCACTGCCTGGAACTGGACACAGGAGGGAAGAGGGTTCAGGGGCCAGTGAACAAAGGAGAAAGGAGTTTTCCTGTGCAGGGGATGGCCACTCCATAGCACCTTGCCTCCCCTACGTCATACACCTGACACCTGGCTCATGGAGCCGACCCTTGAAGGCTCTAGGTGACCCCGGGGCCTCACAGCTGCCTGCCAGCCTCCCTCGGGTTCCTCCCTGACCTGGAGCTCCTGTCATCTGACTCAGCAGGGAACCGCAGCTCAAGCCCGAGTTACAGCCCGGGGGCCTACACGCATATCCCAACAGAGTGGCTTGGGAGGACAGCGTGTACTCGGCCCTTTCGTGAGGACAAGCCCCATGGCCTCCTCCTCTGCCTGACACAACCCCAAATCACAGACAGGCTAAAGGCCCCCAGAAAGTCCAGGCTGACAGGCGCCGGCTCCCTGCTGGGGATCAGTGAGCAATGCAAGGCCGACACTATCTATCCAGAGACCCACTAGCTCCCACATCTGGCTCCTAGCAGGGCCGGCTAGAGGCGGACCGGACAGCATGGCGCTGGAGCAGGGGCACTAGCACCAGGGTGGGCTCTGCTCACAGCAACCCCCTCCCCTTCAGTTCAACCACCTCACCTCGCCAATGGAAAGCTGTGCTGGACTCGCCCAAGTCTTGGCTGCCACCACCTGGCACGTGGTCTTCTCTCCAGCACTCAGCTCCCAATGCCATTCTCATTAGCATTTCCCAACAGTTTCCGTCACACAGGGACGAAATCCCGACCACCCTCCTCCTGTTCTACCAGCCCGCACGCCCAGGCCCAGCGCCCATCTCAGCAAGCTCCCACCGCCTCCTCTCCTGGGGGCTCAGCACCTGTTGAGCAAATGCATCACGGCCCAGACGTAGGCTGGTGCCTCAAGCCTTTGCCCCAGTGATACCACTGAGTGGGGACTGCCTGCTGACAGGTCCCAAGGGTGCAAGCTCCAGGCAAGGCCCCACCTGCCACAAGGCCTAAGGAAGTGGTGGGCGGAGACAAGGGTGCTGGTGGCCACAGGGTTACCACCACTGGCCCCCCATGCCCCCAGGCCTCTCACTGAAGTCTACGCCCTGGGACGATCTCACCCACCCTGACTCTAACCCAAGCAAGGAACGAGGACATCAGGCAGTCTAGGGCCCCCAACCCCAGCCTGTGAGGCAGACCTAGGCTACCCTGTCTAGTCCTAGCCTGTGACAGTGGGCCACAGGGGACAGTGCCACCTTCCATCCCTCCAACCCTGCCCCTGGCACCACACACAATTCCCAGGAAGCTCTGGGTTCTAAAGTCCCAGTGGCTGCTGGGCTCTACTCCAACCCAAATCCAAGCCTGGAGCTGGGCCAGCAATGTCCTTCCTGGGTCCCTGTTAGTGGCTGAAGGACACGCCTCTCAAGTTCCTGCCACTGTCTCAGAACAGGACCTTATCTGGAGGTGGGGGCTTTACGGTGGTAATCCAGTTATAATAAGGTCATTAGGATGTCCCTAATTCTGACTAGTGTCCTTATGGAAGGGAATTTGGACAGACACCCGGAGGGAAAACAATGTAAAGACACAGGAGAACAAGGGCCACGCACGTGCCCAGGGGAGGGCTCAGAACCTGCCCACGCCTTGACCTTGGACTTTAGCTTCCAGACTGAGAAAATGAAGTGTGCTGTTTAAGCCCTTGATCTGGGGTGCTTTGTTACAGCAACCCCAGCAAACCAGCCCCCAAGTCCTAGCAGTCAACCCCCAAAACAGCCAGGGCGACCTGAGGGCCAGAGGAAGAGCTCCTGTGGCCTGGTTCGCTCCCCGACCCTGGCCTTCTGGGGGGCTGGAATCCCACACGCTGGCCCGCATGTGAGGCCAAGCATAAAGCAGGGCCCCCGAGGCAGAAAGCAGTGGCAACAGCCCCTGGGGTTTGTCGAGAACCGTCCTGCCTACGGCCCAGGAGCCAGAACGTCCAGACCAGCCACGGCAGGCAAACTTGCCCACATATTAATCACCAAAGGCGATAAAACGATGACCTCAGATGGCAAGAGGATGAAGCCTTCTGCTCATAGGATGAAGTGGAGGCTCTGGAGACAGAGAAATGCTCCTGGGTTATCTGGGTGGGCCCCGTGTCAGCGAGAGGCAGAAGAGAAGGAAACGTGACGAAGCATGACACGGCTGGCCAGAAGCCAAAGGCCAAGGGATGCGGGCAGCTTCTTCGAGTTGGAAAAGGCAATGAAAGAGCGTCTTTCCTAAAGTCTCCGGAAGGAACACAACTCTGATGATGCTCAGCCTTCAAGGACAGGCTACCAGCTGTCCCAGAGGGAGGATCAGGTCCTGCCTGCAGCGCCAGGAAGGCAGAGCAGCAAGTCTGTCTCCTCCCAGGGACACACCTGCCCAGCCAGGCTGGGAACACAGCTGGACATGGCCCTGCCCTCCTCTCTCCATGCCATCTGGGACCTGGAAGCCGAACCGGGCTGCACGGCCCCTCTCTGGTCCTCAAATTCCATCACTGGGACCCCGCACAGCCTGTGAACCCATCTCTCCGGGGCGGTGGGGCCCAGGGAGCACGAGAAGGGACAGCAGATGGCGCCACTCGCACTCCTCCCCAAGCAGGGTGCAAAGCGAGGAGGCCGCCTCCAGGCCTGTGCCTGTGGGGCGCGCTGGAGGACAACGGTGCTGGGCCAGGGACGGTGTGAAGCTGCAGCCAGGATGAGGGCAGGAAGGAGTCCCCGGAGACCGCCAGCAAGCAGGCAAGAGGCACAGCAGGAAGGCTTCTGTGGTGGTGGGAGTCTGGGTTCCTGTCCCAGCAGGAACACGGCGCTGTGCGCCTCGCCCTAATTTTGCTCCAAGGCCCCAAACGCTCAGCAGCAGGACCGGGGGCCAAGTCCAACGCGCCGTTCAGCACGAGGGCAGCAGTGCCAGTGCGAGCCGGCGGGTACTCACCCCGGCCAGGGATTTCTGGATGTTCTCTCTGGCTCTCGCAATGTCTCGGAGAATCACACTGGCGCCGTTCTCCTGCAGACAGGGCACAAGGAACCAGGCTTTTGTTTTCATTAAAACAATTTTAATTAAAAAAGAGAGAAACCCTTCTACGGAGGCCAAGCGAGAGCTGCGCAGAGTGAAAGCTCAGCGGCACGGCGAGGGGCGCAAGGTGCTAGAGTCTGCCAGAGTCTAGCTGCCGTGACGACAGGGCCTGAGATACCATCCTGATGGGCACCTGACATGGTGGAGATGAAGTGTCTATCCTGTGCCAGCGCACGAGCAGATCTAGAACCCTGGGAGCCTCCAGGGCCACACCTCCCAAGACCCCACCAGCAGCACCTGGAGCAGCGCCACCTGGGCCGAGCAGCCTCTGCCCTCCGTGGGGCACCATCCCCCAGTGCGCCGAGTACATCCCTACCTGGCGCGAGGAGCCGGCCACAGGCCCGTTCATCTGCTCGTAGAATCTTCTTTCTGCATCATCATATTTGAACTTGTCAAACCAGATCTTCTCGTGCACTAGGAAGTTTGTAGCCATTTTCCTGCTGGGAAGGAGAGACAGACTAAGACAGTCTGCTGGAAGGAAAGGGTGTATCCCCAAAGGCCCCAGGCCTGGCCTGCACGAGCACCCCACCAACAGCCCAGATACAGGGTACAGGGTGACCAGGGGTCCAGGGTAGAGCACGGGTGGTCTTGGCATGGCTGAACCCAGTCTGTAACCAGCACCCCCTCCAAACACACACCATCCCTGCTCCCACCCCTTTGGTTCTCAGGTTGGCAGTTCCCAGGCTTGTCCCCATGACCAGTGGCTCTCAAACTGGGGTGAGGAACTTCTGGGGGTCCCCAAGGTCCTTCCTTTCCAACCACGCATCTGTGCAAGGCTCAATTTATGTCCATCAAATTCACACCAACAGACTGAATGCAGAATCAAGTGTGAGAAGCCAGCTCCCTCCTGTTAAGCAAGACGCTAGAGATCTGCAGAGAATGTTGCACGAGCCACTGAACCGTTGTTAACGGGAAAACCGTCGCTCGTAAGAACGAGTCATTAACAGTAACAAGTAAACTTATTTTTCAATGAATAAAGTACTTACAGCATTTGTTTTCAGTGCTAACGTGCTAACAGTGCTAACACAAAAATCTACAGATACGAGAAAAGCTCTGTGGGGTCCAGAGGCCACTGAGCTTGAGAGCTACTGCTCTCCACCAGAAGCCACACTAGGCCTGCCGGCTGCCCTCTCCACGAAGGACGGCCCCTCCTGTTCCCGACCCAGGGCCACAGAAATGGACCTGATGTCACCAATTCTCTGTGCCGAGGGCCCCAAGCTATCACTGGACCTCACCAAGTGTGCCCTTGGTGACGGAAAGGGGGTTCAGTCCCATGACTCTCCTCCACCCACCCCTGTACCCCCATCAGGAGGAGCCAGGCCACTGCGGACAGTTTCAGCTCCATGCCCCCCCAACGCTGCCGGATGGGGACACTCCTGCACAAGGGGTCCCACACCAAGGTCTGGATTCTGTCAGATCGGCAAATCCAACCCCACCGGGGAGGTGCGAGGCTACCGATGGGCACGAGGCGCCAGGGTGGCGCGGCTTCCCTGAGGTCCGGCCTGCACAGCCACCCACACCCCAGGCCCTCCCGCGGCTGCACGTGCAATGTTCCCCCGCAGCCGGCCATCTCTGCCGGGCCGCCCGCCTCTACCCCTGCCCTTCTCCAGGCCCTGGCGCCCACACACCACTGCTGGGGCCGCACGGAATCATCCTGGGGCAAGCCCTCGGTCCCCAGGCTGAAAGCAAGTAAGCCTCGTCCAGGGGTCTCCTTCAGACACAGGTTGCTCAGTGGACAGCATGCTGGTGTCCCAGGGACACTCACCTCACCTCAGAGCTGGTTCCACACGAGGGAGGCAGGGGGGACATGCCGGCTCCCACGTCTTCCCCAGTGGGGCTTGGGCCAGGAGCCTTCGACACTTCCCCTGCTCTGGCCTGTGACAGCCAGAGGGGACTCTGGGCGCTGACCGGTCAAGGGGAAACCCTACACAAGGCAGACTCGGCCCTGTGCTAACCCCTCCCGCCCCCAATAGTCCCAAACCTTGGGAGGTTTTCGCTGCGCTAACCCAGAACTACCTCTGCCCAACCCACTCCTGTATCCAACTGAGCCGGGTCCAGGGTGTCGGGGAGAGCTGCGCCGGGGCAGGGGTGGGGAGAAGAGCAGGCAGGGCCCCAGCCCAGGGAAGCAGGCCAGGAACCCGCACGGCATGTTTCTCCTACTTGGGTCTCAGGCTGGACACGGACGGGCCAGACCGGGCACTGGGTCGGTGAGCCAGGGAAGCGGCTTCGAGGCGCCAGGCCATGCGGAGGGCCTCAGCAGCATGGTGGCGGCACTCCGCGCTGTCATAGGTGGGCTTGCTGAGCCAGGGGGCCTCGGCATCCTTGTGCAGGAAGTACCAGTAGGGCAGGGCAGAGGAGGCCTCCCCATCAACCCGCCGAGGCCCGACCCGCTTGCTTCCCACGGCGTTTCGGCCCCGCCGGTCTCTGCGGCCCCGCCTGGCCCCCTCAGCCTGGCCCACTCGCTCCTGCAGGCGCACCTTCCCGGGGGGGTGGCCGTCGAACATGGCCTCGTAGAAGCCCCTCTCCGCTGCGTCGTACTGGGGCTTCTCCAGCCACACCTCCTGCACCAGAGCCTGCAGGTTGCCCAGTGGGGACTGGCTGTGGGCCGGGGGGCTGGGCTGGCGGGGGAGCACCAGGTCAGGGGCAGCTGCCTGCTGGCCCGTGTCAGACGCCCCTTGCCTGCCGCTCCCCTCGGCGGCCAACAGCAAGGCCTGAGACCACTCCACGAATGCCCGCTCGGCCTGGTCGAAGGAAGACTTGTTGACCCAGATGCCCCAGGTCACGTGGTGGCAGGCCACCTGGCTTCCGTGGGTGCAGGGACCCCGCGGGGCCGCTGGCTGGGCTGCCTGGGCTGCCTGGGCTTCCTGGGCAGCCGCATCTGCCAGCCTCTGGCGGTAGGAACTCTCCGCCTGGTCAAACGCCGGCTTGTCCAGCCACACGTGGTCGGCTGAGAGGCCCACAAGGGCCAGGTCCGCCTGGCCGAGCCGGCTCTTCGGGGAGCACTTCCTCTTCTTCTGCACAGACTTCTTCCCGTCGTGGCTCTTCCCGGGGTCACTCGTGCCGCTGCTGCCGGGGCCATCTGCCTCCTCGGCATCCTGGGCCTCCTCCTGCCCTGGCCCATTCACAGCTGGCCCCTCAGCCAGGAGCTGCTGGGTGGCGGCAGCTCGTGTGGCCTCCTGCTCGTAGAAATGCCGCTCGGCTTCGCCATACTTCTGCTTGTCCTCCCAGACAGTCTCCAGGGCACAGGAGGCTTTACCGCTCCTCATCTTCCGAGCAGCGTTAAAAAGCAAGCACAAGAGGGCAGTTGCAACACAGCAGGCCACGGGAGGATGGCGCCCCCACCCCCCCCAGCCTGACTTTGGGGCTGGCTGGGCCGGGCGTGCTCCCCAATGGGGGTGCCATGTGGTAACAAGCAAGGACCTAGACTCAAGTCCACGGGGAACTCGGTAAAGCAAACAACGATTACGTGTGTGTGTGTGTGTGTGTGTTCTTCTAACTGTAAAACTAATCTCAGGCACCCAGGCTCTGCAAAGGGGTCTAGCCAACACGGTCTGCGAACTTCAGCCGCAGACGCCTTCTCTCACGGAACCGCCGCAGAGAGCTGCTCAGTTCACACGACGTCTACCAAAAACAGATTGCACTTAGAATGAATGTGTTCCGTGAGACGTCTGAAGACGTTCGTGCTGAGACGTTATTCGTTGCTCATCTAATGTCCTACCTGACGTGCTCCGATTCTGCTACATTTGGCCCCCTTGCCTGTGGCCCTGCTGCTTCCATTTTCCGGAAGCAGACTTGGCGGTCTCTGAGGGTGGCCCACCTGCCCCGTGGCAGCACACACCCGCCACCGGCCACACCACCGTCCAAAGCAGCATGCTCCAAGGGGAGCTGCCAAGGGTCTCAGGCAAGGGACAGCCTCTCGGGGGGGCAGTGGGGGGCGGGCCGGCCCCTGCAGGGCCACACTGGGGAAGACACCTGGCTCCCTGGTCAGTGGCAGCCACCTCTGCACTGGAGGCCATCAGCTCACAGCTCTGGCTGCACCTACAGCTAGAGGAGGCCCCCCAAGGGTGTTAGGATGCCCTTCCCTCCTTTCAGTGCCATTTGACCCAGGATGGTGGAAGAAGGCAAGTCAGGGGCTCTGGGTCCCATCTGCTACAGTGGACAAGCCCTTGCCCCCGAAGCCTCAGCTTCTCTCCTACAGGCGGTGTTCCCTCCAGTCTGGAGACCACAGTCACCTGACCCGAGGGGTCAGGGCCACTGCCACCACCACAGCCTCTGGCCGGGAGCAGCTCAAGCCCAGAAAGGCCCAGAAACCAGTCTCTTAGGGCCTACCCAGTGGTCTGAGCTCACACTCAGCTGGCTCCTAGAGGAAGGGCTCTAAGTGGCACAGAGATTCCTTCCAGCCACAGATCTGACTCCAGGCCCTGCTCCCCCAAAGCAGAGGTGTCCACACCAACTGACCAACACCTAGGAGCTGACTTGCCAGGTGGCGGAGCAGCATTCCCTCAGGTCATCCCTGCTGTCCCCTGCTTCTGTGGGGTCACGCAGGGCACCCACCTGCTGGGTCCTCAACTCCAGGAGACAGGTCTCCACAGGGAGGACAGCAAACCTTTCCCACCACCTGTAGCAGGATCAAAATCCCTTTCCTAACACCCCCAAACAAAACTGAAACCTGGTTCTCATTAGCCAGTGGGACATGTCAGCTGTCTAAGCCCCACACCTACCAGGATTTGGGGGAAGAGTCTCCCCTGCACTGTGAAGGGACATACTGGGGGTCTCCAATGGCACATGCCACAGGACAGAAGCCCCAGGCTGGGAGAGAGCCCTGGGCCACTCCCTTGTGTCTTCCTCCCCAGGCCAGCAACAGTACTTACCAAGGCCAGGCTGGCAGCAGAGGCAGTGGTGGGAGGTGGGAGCGTGTGCCCAGGAGGCAAGGCATTGTGACATCACCCACTGTCCCTGAGGGGACGGCAGGCCAATCGGGCAGGGCTTGTCTGCCCTTCAGTCTTTCTGGCACCAAGCCCCTGCCAGACCCTCACCAGAACAGCCCAGGGCTGGGCTGGTTAGGCCCCTTCAGTTGCACCCACTAACCTGACCCCACAGTGTTGAAGCCCTGCCAGACCCTATTGGCCTAAGTGCTGTCCTTGTGTTCCGACATGATACCAGGCTCTGCTCAGAGCTCTGGGGCCACAGCTCGGGGAGGGGAAACTACTTGTTAGGACATCTCGGGAGAGTGAGGAATGTCGCCTGTACCAGGGGCTAGCTGGGGTGCAGCTCCGCGCTCTGCCCGGAGGCGGAAACTGGCTTAGTCCAGGGAAGCACCGGGATGCCCACCCCCGCCGCTGCCCTACTCCACAGGATCAGAGCGGACTACAGCAAATCCAGCACCTCTGTGCTGGAGACAAGGAAACGGACACAGCCCCGCATGCTGTGACAAGTGGACTAGGGGCTCCCTGGCTGAGGCAAAGGGGACGCCGCGGCAGGAACAGTTGGGTACTTACTTTCACTCCGGTCTCCTAGGACGGCATGAAGAGAAAGCAGCAAGGTTAGAGGCAGTCAGAAAGGGCAGCACAAGCAGGCTGGAAGGCCTTTGCAGAAGGTGCTTGGGAAGGTGGCCTGGAGGAGAGTGGTGGGGCCAGCCGAGGGTCAGCACCCACAGACCCGCGGCCAAAACCCCAGAAGGCGACAGAGTCTGCCCCTACCCACTCGGGGCGGCACTGCTCCGCCGACACCAGAAACGAGCGGCTCCTGGGGTTGCCGTTATCTGAGCCCAGGCAGGCCCTGGGGGACACCACCCGAGCACCCTCTCCCCTGTTCCGACCTGGGGAGCGGTCAGCCAGCACCCCAGTGACCCCCTGGAGCTATACAGGGGATCCCTGCCCAGCCCCGCCGTCATGCCGCCCCTAAGTCCAGGCTACCGGACAAGGCACAAGACAACCACGACCGGTCCACAGGCCTCAGAGGCCACCGAGCCCCAGTGCCCACGCTGGAACAGGGCACCGCCATCACAGCAGGCTTGGACAAAGACAGTCTTCCAGGTGCGCATACAAGCACAGGGCTTTAGCCCGGCCACAGATGGGAAAACAGACCAGAAACACCATGGGCCCCAACCCAAATCCAACAACGGGGCAGCGCAGGAGCTGAAGCAGCCGACATGGACCTGCCCGCCCTGCCCCGGAACCGCCCAGCGGTTCAGTCACCAGAGCCCTGGAGATGGGCCTCCTTTCTCCAATAGGAACTCGGCCTCACATGCGGAAGCACGACAGCACCAGTATCAGGTCACTGACAGACAGGGACATCCATGGGAGCCTCAGGGGGCGAGGCAGACACAAGGACAGGCAGCTGCCCACAGAAGCACACGAAAACTCCTGGGCAGGCTACCTGCACACAGGGCGGTGAGCCACTCCTGCTAGCAGTGTCACTCGGAGCTAGTGAAGCCAGTATTGGGACCAACTACACCCACAGGGACATGGGAGGACCAGGCAGCAGGAGGCTCCTGGCTCCCCCTGCCCAGCCACTGCATCTCCCAGGACAGCTGGCAGAGGACTCCACTCCCCCCATCGCAGATACAAGAGCGCACCTCTATTGCCCTGATGTCCCTCGTCTCTGAGAGCTCCCACGTTCCATGAAGAGCTGCTGAACTCAAAACCCATCTCTTCTAGGAGAAAAGCAAGTTTGGGTTTGAATGATCCCCTTAGAGAACACAAACGTGCAAGCCCCCAGCCATACAGCGGGGACCCCATGCTGCCAGAGGGGCAGGTGGACCCTCCTCTCCTACCACCTCTCCAGACGGCACAGCAAAGGCTAGCCAGTAGCAGAGTGAGACAGGAGGAAAACTTGAGAACACCAGAGTGAAGACCCAGAAGGAAAGGGGCTCAGGGGTCCCTACACTCTGCTCCTGAAAGCGGACTGGACTGCCAGCTGCCAGGCTCTACCTGCTTGCTCACCTGCACGGCAATAAAGCCCGGCTGCTCACCACTAAGACCCTGCCCTAATGCCTCGGGCACACCTAGACCTCTCCCGTAAGAGGGGGCACAGTCCCTCTGAGCTGCCCAGGGTTCCCGAGGGCCCAACATTTGGGAGGCCCTAGAGGGATCACGCCCCATCTAGCCACCGGGGACTGCGGAAAAGGCAGCCAATGCAGCAGAGTTGGTCCCGGCTACAGGCGGCCCCTCTGCGACCATCCCACCCTAGCACCGTCTGCGTTCACAACTGCATGGAAGTGAATACGTGCTCCGAAGTGCAGGCAGAGCTCTTCTCAGAGCCAGGAGGGGAACCTGGCAGCAGCCGCCCCCCAAAGGACACTCCTGGCTGGAGGACCTTGAAGGAAGGGGAGGATGTGGCCTGCCACAACACAACTGTGCCCACCCAGGTGCCAGACACCTGTAAGTCTCTATGAGCCTGGGTGAATGGGGACGGTTTCTGGGAAGGGCTGGCCCCTCCCAGGCTCTGCCCTCCACACCACTTTCCCATCCTCTGGATACCACCCCACCAGTCACACACACGGAGGAGCTCCCCAACTGTCCAGCCAGGGGTCAAAGAGCTCCACCCACCTTCCAGGGAAGTGGGAACCGACACGAGGTGTATGGGGAAGGGAGGGCACTGCATGCCAGCTGCATCTCCACTGGGCCCCCCGAGTCAGACCAGCGCTTCACAACAGAGCTTTCCGTGGTCCCTTCCGTGTCTGAGGGAGTGACGAGCTCTTGGCACGTCTGAGTCAACACGGACAGCCGCACAGGGGTCGCTGCCCAGGACAGCGCCGCTCCACACAAACGCTAGCTGTGCGAGGCACGGGTGCCACCTGCCTTTTGCAGGGGGGAGCACCAAGCCCCACTTAGAAATGTCAACCTGTCCTGTTGGCAGAAAGGGGGCCCCTATGCCGTCAGATTCAGGGCTCCCACTGCAGCTGCCCGCATCACCCCAGGCAGGCACGACAATGCCGCAGCCTGTCCGTTCCATTCTGTCCTAGCTGCCAGAGCCCAGTCTAAGCTAACCATCCTGGTCCCTGTGTCCCTCCCTCGGGGTGATCCCAGTACCACACATGCTTCCCCAACCTGTCTGCGCACACTTGAGTCCTCGTGTGTGGGTCCCCAGGCCTCACACACAGCTGGAGGACTGGAGTGGGGAAGGGAAGCCCGAGTCAGTGAGGGGAAGAGCTGGGGACCCAGGTCTTACTGCACATCAACACCACGTGACCACCCACTTTGAGCACAGGGACGGGGCTCAACACACACCCGCACCAGCATCTCTGCGGCCCTGAAACACACCACTGCATCAGACACCGGAGAAGTTTTTGGTTAATCTTTAAAAAGAAAAAAAAAATCACCTTCAAGAAAACCGCTTTCACAAAAACATTAGTCAAGCACATTTGCCCACCTGTGCTGAACCCTGGTAGCCTCACCCGGCTCCCCAGGGGCAACGCTGAGGAGATGGCCCTGCACCAGATCCTCAGGACGGCAGCTGTCTCTGGCCCATCAAGGGCTGTCCCCAGGCCATGAACCCCACAGCAAGCCCCACTCCAGACGAAGGAAAGGCCGGCCCAGAGGGCACTCCCCAGGACTGGCAGGAGACCCAGAACAGTGACTGTCCTACAGCGGTGACCGGTTTGTGTGCCAGTCACTCCGCAGGACGATGCTGTCCACGGGGCTGGGCACAGGTTCAAGATCAGATCCCATCTGAACCAGCCCACTTACAGGCTCAGAGTACCCAGGAAAGGTTGGGGTGTCAGCGCTGCTCCAGTGGACGCCTCCTAAGGCATGTCCTTCCCAGCCGAAGGCCAAGCCCACTTCCTCTGGGGAGGCACATGCCAGGGTCAATTTAAGAAGTGCTCCTCCCTCGGGCAGGGACTCCCCCCCCCCCCCCGAGTTTAGCCAAAGATTTCTCTTGCTCCGGTGTGGCCCTTCCTTCTGGGAACCCTGACATTCACTCTCCACCCCACACCACCCCCTTGGCTCCAGGAGGATCCTTTCCCTCTTCCTTCACAGTGCCCCTGTCTCGGGGAGAAATCACCCACACCCCGTCAGAGGCTGACTTCCACGGAGCCTCCTGCCAGGGCCACCTTATCCAAACCATGACTCCCGGGCACTCAGAGAACCCTGCGAGTTCCTTTTGAGTCATTCAGCAGACACGTCCTTGCTCTTTCCCGCGTCCACGAACCGTCAGGGTTCCACGAGGGTTGGGCCGGAGCCTGTCCCCCAGTACCGGCGCGCAGCAGGTACCCAACAACGCGTGCCGGACCAAGGAAGAGCCCCTGGACCCCCGGCCGCCGCCCTCCCGCCGGGGGCTGCGGCAGGGCCCGGCCGGCCACGTGGCCCGCGCACCCCGCCCCTCTGCGCCCGCCGCACTCGGCCCCCCGCCCCGACGCCCGCACGCTAGCCGCACTGACGGCCCGGGCCCGGACGCCGCAGAGCCGCGGGCGCACCCCGGGCGCCCGCCGCCCCGGCCCTTGGGGGCCTCCGCGGCGCGTGCAGATCCTGTGGGCGCAGGCTGCGGTACTCACGCCTGCCAAGGACGCGGCGACCAAGGAGGAGGTCTCGTGGCGCGGGACGGCCGGGAAAAGGAAGAAGGGGCCAGGCCGCGCACGGGAAATGAAGCAGCGAGATGTACCACGCGCCGCGGAGCGCGCACGCAGGGGAGGCGGTGCCCGCACACGGCCCGCCTCGCCGCCAGAGCCCTCCGCGCCACTCGACGCTCCCCGCGGCCGGAAAAACGGAAGGCAGTGGGAGACCACCACGGGGCTCGCTGCGTCCCCGTGGAGCCGGAGCGGACAGCCGGCACCGGGACCGCAGCTCGCCCGCCCCCCTCCGCTGCCGGCGCAGTGGGCTCGTCGGGCCGGGGCGGGGCGGAAGAGCCCGCACGCGCCGGAGGACGCGCGGCGCGCGGGGCGGGGCCGGGCGGCGCGCGGGGCGGGGCCGGGTGTCGGGGTCTGCGCGCCTGCGTCCCCAGAGCTGGCGAGACAAAGGGGAGGGCCCGGCCGGCCCCGCCCCCAGCGCCCCGCCCCGCGCGGCCGGCCGGGCCGGCGTGTGGCCCCCGCGCCCCCGCCTCCGCCGCCGCCGCCGCCGCCACCGCCGCAGCCATGTACCCCGCGGGCCCCCCGGCCGGCCCAGCTCCGCGCCGCGGCCGTCACCCCCCGCCCGGGCGCCCCGCGCAGTCGCCGCGGCTCCCCGCGCCCAGCCCGGCCCCCGCCGTGCGGCCGCCGCCCCCGGCGCCCGGGCCGCGGCCCCGCGTGGCGGTGAAGATGGCCTTCCGCAAGGCCTACTCCATCAAGGACAAGCTGCAGGCCATCGAGCGCGTCAAGGGCGGCGAGCGGCAGGCCAGCGTGTGCCGAGACTTCGGTGTGCCGGGCGGCACGCTGCGCGGCTGGCTCAAGGACGAGCCCAAGCTGCGCTGGTTCCTGGAGCAGCTGGGCGGCGAGGTGGGCACGCAGCGCAAGAAGATGCGGCTGGCCAACGAGGAGGAGATCGACCGCGCCGTCTACTCGTGGTTCCTGGCGCTGCGCCAGCACGGCGTGCCGCTGTCAGGGCCGCTCATCCAGGCGCAGGCCGAGGCCTTCGCGCGCCAGATCTACGGGCCCGAGTGCACCTTCAAGGCCAGCCACGGCTGGTTCTGGCGCTGGCAGAAGCGCCACGGCATCTCCAGCCAGCGCATCTACGGCGAGGCCGAGCCTCTGGCCGCCGGCCCCGCGCCTGGCCCGCCCGTCAAGCAGGAGCCCGCGCAGCCCCCCGGCTCCAGCCCCGGCCCCCTGCCCGACCGGGCCCCGGCCCCGCCGCCCCCCGCCGAGGGCGGCTACGGCGACGAGCAGATCTACAACGCTAACGTCACGGGCCTCTACTGGAAGCTGCTCCCGGAACAGGCCGCGCCCCTGGGCGCAGGAGACCCCGGGGCGGGGGGCTGCGGCCGGCGCTGGCGGGGTGACCGGGTGACCGTGCTGCTGGCCGCAAACCTGACCGGCAGCCACAAGCTGAAGCCGCTAGTCATCGGGCAGCTGCCAGACCCGCCTAGCCTGCGCCACCACAACCAGGACAAGTTCCCAGCCTCCTACCGCTACAGCCCGGATGCCTGGCTCAGTCGCCCCCTGCTGCGGGGCTGGTTCTTCGAGGAGTTCGTGCCCGGCGTGAGGCGTTACCTGCGCCGCAGCTGCCTGCAGCAGAAAGCTGTCCTGCTGGTTGCCCACCCGCCCTGCCCAAGCCCGGCTGCCAGGATGCCCGCCCTGGAGGAGAGCGAGGAGACCCTCCGGCCGTGTCGGCCTGAGCCCCTCAGCCCCCCGGAAGAGCTGCAAACCCCGGATGGTGCCGTCCGGGTGCTCTTCCTGTCCAAGGGCAGCAGCCGGGCGCACATCCCTGCGCCGCTGGAGCAGGGGGTTGTGGCCGCCTTCAAACAGCTCTACAAGCGGGAGCTGTTGCGGCTAGCTGTGTCTTGTGCCGGGGGCTCGCCGCTGGACTTCATGCGCAGCTTCATGCTCAAGGACATGCTCTACCTGGCGGGCCTCTCCTGGGACCTGGTGCAGGCAGGCAGCATTGAGCGCTGCTGGCTGCTGGGCTTGCGGGCCGCCTTCGAGCCCCGGCCCCCGGAGGAGTGTGTTGGGCAGCCGGCTGGCCAGGCTGAGGAGGCTGCAGAGCACAGCCGGGTGCTCAGCGACCTCACGCACCTGGCAGCCCTGGCTTACAAACGCCTGGCGCCTGAGGAGGTGGCCAAGTGGCTGCATCTGGACGATGATGGGGGGCTGCCCGACAGCTGCAGAGAGGAGGCAGGCCCTGGCCGGCCCCCTGTGCTGGCCCCTGCGGCCCCTCCACCCCCCGCCAGCCTACCCTCTGTCATGGGGAGTGGAGAAGAGGAGGAGGAGGCCGCCGTGCCCACTGCTGGGGAGGCTGTCCGGGGTCTAGAGACAGCTCTTCGGTGGCTGGAGAATCAGGACCCCCGGGAGGTGGGGCCACCGAAGCTGGTGCAGCTGCGCTCGCTGATTAGCATGGCCCGGAGGCTGGGGGGCATTGGTCCCTCTCCTGCAGTCCCTGAGGATGGGGTGTGACGGAGTCAGCCTGAGTGGCCCCCCAGTGGCTGTTCTGCTGCACTTGGAGGGAGGGGACACGCACAGTCTTCCATTTCCCCTCCCTCCCTCCCCTGGGATGGCCCCACCCGATGGCTCAGGGGGCTCCAGGGATTCCGGCCCCCAGGCTGGCTTGAAGGGGCTCTGTTGGTGGAGGGTCACCTGCTCCACTGGTCCCATTCTCCTGAAGGGGAGCCAACAGAGGGGCCCCGGGCCCATACACCTGCTCCCTGGGCAAGCACACTTGTGGGGTCTGTGGTTTTAGCCGGGGTCCCTTGCCATGCACACCCACCACCCGCACAACATAGCGCGCTAATCAGAGCAGCTCTCAGTTTTCCTGCCCTGGCTCTTGCGGGCTGTGCCTGTCTGTACCTCCTGCCCTCCCGGGTGGCCCAGCATATGCACTGGACAAGGGGCCGGCACTCCTGTGAGTGTGGAGCCCTGGTGCTTCATGGTTCCCATGCCACAGCCATGCAGTCATCTCCATTAAGTCCATTTTTACAGATACCCTGCCTGGGGGCCAGGGTGGTATCTCATTCCCCAGCCTGGGGCTGGTCTTGGAGGTTCCCTGTGTGGAGGCTGGGAAGGGAGGATGGTGCCCAGCAATTGGGGATCCGGAGGCTCCGGACGCAGCAGGGAGTGTAGATATTTCTGTTCCACTGGGATTGTTAGTTTTCCTTAGGAAAATTCCATTCCAAAACCGCTCTTGTTCTATGGGTTAGCAGCCTTCTAGACTTGGGCCCCTGGTGACTTGACCAATGACTGACAAGCTCCCTGGACCAGCCACAGGCCACTTTGTCCAGCCCCCCTGGCCCAGAGCCATGCCATCTACCTGGAGCGGGGCTGCAGTGCTGCCAGCCAGATGGGGACAACCGTACAGTGCCTTAGTGCTCCTCCTCGGCTGCCCCAGCCCTGCGGGCACTACCGAGGGTGTGGCGAGGGAGCCGCTTCCCACAGCCCCAGGAACTGGGCTTCTGAGCAGCTCCGTCTGAGAGGAGGAGGAGGAAAGTGTTCGTGTGTTACTGCCCGGCTCCAGGTTTGGAGTCCGGCTGGTGGTCTGAGGCCCAGCGGTGCCCGTGCCTCCCAGGGGTGGCTTTTGGGGACGTGCTGCCCAGAGCCCTTGTGAGAGGCAGGGGCCAGGTCTGAGGTGCTGCCTGCCTGGCCTGTCTGCCCTCCCTTCACCTCCACCTGCCCCACATCCTCCTGCTGTAGAGGGGTGGTGTGTTCGTGGGAGGGGTGGCCATGCACTGGGGGGCAGCTGGAGGGAGCCCCCAGAGCACCTTCCCCACAAGTCTGAGAACATCAACTGTTTCGTGGAACGGTCCCCAGTCAAAAAGTGCGTGTGTGTGTGTTGCATACATATATCTCAAATCCAAAAGCTGAGGGAAGGTGGGAAGAATGTGGGAGCAGGGGCTTGCCTAGCCAGGCCTAGGGCAGCAGCCCCTAGCTGGGGCCCCTCTGGCCTCTCCACGTAGTAGCGGTCTCAAGCCCGCACCCCTAGAGGCGCCTTTGGCCGTCTGCGGCTGGCCCTGGGACTCTAACCTGAGCAGGTGGCACAGGGCTTCAGGAAGTCTTAATTTCATAACATCCCATGGCAACTCAGGGACCTAGGGCTGGGAGGCCCCGGCCTCCACTCTGCCAGGCCTGCCCACAGGGGCGTCTGGAGAGACAGACCTCAGGGCCCACGTGGGCACTAGGCAAGGGTGCACCTGGGGCCCCAGAGTTTCTCCCTGCGGAATGGCTGAATACTCAAAGCAGCAAAGGTTGCTGCTTTTCCAAAAAGTGGCTCTTGGTCAGGGTCATCGCTAGGGCATCCGGTGGGCTTGGCAGCTGCTGGGAAGGGAGGCGCCGCGGATGAAGACGAACTCGTGTGTAGGTTCTGCTAAAACCACCCTTGACCTGCACGTTTTGGGGGGAGGAGACCAAGCTGCAGCCAGCAGAGAGCCCGTCTGAGAGGCACGGCCGTGCCCCAGGCGGGCTACGTGCCCGGGAAGCTACCGCCAGATAGCCGGTGGGCTGCAGGTGCAATGGCGGCATGTGGTGAGGGGAAGGGCATGCCCTCCAGGGACCCCCAGCCCGTCTCGGCCCAGCAAGTCAGGATTGCCGCAGGCAGCCCTAGGAGGGGGGCTGGGTGCTGTTTGTCCCTAGATAAGGGTCTCCACAGGTGAGGCTTGACTCCAGGGGCGTGTCCTTGAGAGGACCATGGGCTTTTGGGGTGCGTGCTCTGTTGAGGGGCCTTTTCACACCCACCCTTGCTGATGGGGGAACTCACCCAGTCGGATGGGCCCGATGTGCTTTATAATAAAGGTCTGTGTCAACTTCATGTGCAACCCTGCTCTAAAGTCTTACTTTAATATATTTCTTTGGATTTTGGCGAATATTTTACTTATTTAAATAATCTGCACCAAACATGGGGTTGAACTCATGACCCTGAGGATCAAGTTTCACGCTCTACTGCCTCAGCCAACCACGTACTTCCAAAGTCTTAATTTTGTAATTTTTGATCCAATGCTTAGATCTAGAACACCTCATAATTTGAAAATGTGAGGAGATATGAACACTGATGAAAGGAGAAATTCTATCCACCAGTCTCCTGGAAAAGTAATTTGAGCGCTATGTTACAAGGTGAGTTGTGGCCAGCCAGTGACCAGGTTGCAGCCCTGACGCCCAAAGCCACTGTCATTACTCCTGTCCTGTCCAGGGCCATCACCATCTGGGGTATGGCTGCCCTTACAGCTGGGCTAGGGGTGCACTGAGGCGCCTCTCATTCCGCGAGTGGCCTGCTCACGGCAGGGCTGGCCAAGGTGCATCTTTTGTCCCACAAGGCAACCCATCCAGCTTCTCGGGGACTGTATGGAAGACGCACCGCTGAGCCCACCCTGGAGGGTGAGGCTGGGCCAGCAAGGGAGCCAAAGGTGCTACCCTTGCAGACCTTTCCAATGATGGCGCCCTACTGCCAGGGTGGGTAACCTCTGCACCCTACCAGCTCCCAGGTCCCAAGCCTCGGCCGAGATGTACTTCCAGGCCCTTGGAATCTGCTTTATCAGCTTAAATACCGGTCACTCAGTGCTACAAGATCGCGCCTTTATTCCCATCTCAGATCAGTCAGGTGGGGAAATGGCCTCAGGCTGACCCTTCTAACAGGTGGAAGGGGCAGTCGGCCAAGGAAGGACCAGGGTGGGAGGCTGGCAGGTTTGGGGATGTGCCTGGGAGGACAGGCTGGAGGCTGGCGATGGAGGGCGGAAGCGTGAGCAGGGGGAGCGTGCTGTGGGGGTCTCATCAGCCACGCACAGATGGGACTGATTTGCTTCAAGTCTCAGTTAGTAACTGGAGGCGGCTTGCTCCACCTTGTGGCTGGCCCAGTCTCAGTAGGCCACTGGGGGGAAGTGAGGGGAGCTCCAGCACTCCAGGGCCTTCGTGGGGTGGGGAGGCTCCAGGAGCCCCAGAGGCAGTGAGGGGCAGGGAGAGCCGCAGGCAGCCCGCCCACCACCCAAAGGCCCCATGGCCTTGGTTTAGGACCTGAGTTGCTGGCTCTCCTGGCCAGGTGCTCCATTCAGGGATGTGCCAAAGAGCATGTCCTGCAGTCAGGGGCCAGGAGGGCCTGCAGGACAACCCAGTGAACAGTCATCAAGGCCGGCTCCACCTGCTGCTTGCCAGGAGCTTCGTGGGGGAAGGGCCCGCACCGGCTGAAGCCAAGTGCTCGTTCCACAGCCAGCTAGGCCCGTCCTCCTGGACCTCCGCTGGCCTACGGCTGACCAGCACTTTGGCACACCCACCTAGGGCTCTGTTCATGGGGGCTCCCCAACGGAAGGACCCGGTGCAGCTCCTGCTCAGCCAGGGAAAGAGCAACCAGCCCCACTGTTTCTTCAGGGGCTGGGAAGGTCGGGGCCTAGCTCCCTGTGGGTGACACCCCCCACCCCATGGCAGGTCAACCCGGGGACAAGACCAATGTGGTGGCCTACCAGCGCTGGCTTCATGGAGGAGCAGCCTGTCTCTTGCGCGGTGTCCAGGTCCCCTACCCTGAGCTGGCCGCAGTCACACAGCTGCTGGAAGGGCCTACCCAGCCGCTCCAGCAGCAGCTCTGCTCCTGCCCTCAACCCCCCAGCTGAGCACGCAGGGTACCTGGCCAGCAGTGTCAGCGCTCCGGCCCTCCAAACCCAAGTCACCCATGATGGTAGACCACTGCCATGGTGCCTTCTGCCCTGTGGGGCGGGGGGGGGGCAGGGAGGGGGGCGGAGGTTCCCATGGTGAGGGGATCCCCTGCCTGCGAATGAACAACTCCTGTCCTGTTTCTTCTCATTTCCTCATGTGGAGGTCAGGGGGCTCCTGCATGGTGGGGGAGCTGCAGTCCTGGGGAAGGGGCAGGGAAGGAGGGACTGGGGGCAGCCCGCAGCCACTGCCTGTTCCCTACTTCCCGCTGAGCTCCCTGGCCCGGCAGGTGGCAGCCTCCACGGCACTCATGGTGGCAGCCCGCAGCCCACCCTGCTCCAGGGCGTGGAGCCCGTAGATGGTGGTGCCGCCTGGCGTGCACACGTCTGTCCGCAGCTGAGCCGGGTGCTGCCCCTTCTGCTGCAACATCTTGGCTGTCCCCTGGGGAGAGGGGCCCTGGGGGTGACTTAAGGGAGGTGGGAAGCCCCTTCTCCAGCTCAGCCCCACGGTGTAACCTGCTTCATCATGTGTCCACCCCCCACCTCCATCCCAGATCTTCATCCAGGCTTCTTGGGCCTGCTCTCCCCCTTCCTGCTGCTCCTGGGAGACATAGCAGCCCATCCCTTCTCACATGACCCCACTGGGGCTGCCTTCACTCACCAGCAGAGTCTGAGCAGCAATGCGGTGAGCCAGGCCACCAGGCATGCCCATCTTGATGGCACCTTCGGCCAGGGCCTCAGAGAAGGCACACACCTGTAGCAGTGGGGGGTAGAGACTGTCAAAGCCAACACTCTCCTGCACACAGCACCCAGTCTGGACAAAGCTCAGAACCTTCAGGAACACAGCCCAGAGCACTGGCCCCCAGTGCAGGAACTAGGGCTGAGGGCTGAGCCCAGGGATCTGACTGGACAAAGGCCAGAAGGCAACGATGAACCGGAGAGTAGAGCTCACAGGCAGCCCGGGAACCAAGTCACCAAATCCCAAAAGCCGGGGTCATTGCAGGGACTTGAAAAGTCTCCGCTTTGCCAAGGGCTGGCCTTGGGGCCGTGGGGGATGAGACAACACTCACAAAGGCCACGCCGCTGCCACTGAGTCCGGTGTGGATGTCCACGTGGGCCTCAGGCACCTCCTCGCACTGCCCACAGGCCTCCAGCAGGGTCTGCAGGAGCGTGGCCTCGCTGCTTCCAGCATGGCGGCCCCGTGCCATCACCATGGCCCCCTCTTGAACCATGCAGGGCAGGTTGGGTGAGACCCGCAGCACCCGTGCAGTTGGGGGCAGCAGCTGGTCAGAGAGAAGCTGGAGTCAGGAAACATGTGGGATTGGCCCCGCCAGGCAGGCCCATGCCTCAGCCAGTTGTGGGCTCCCTCCCATGTGTCGTGGGTGGGGTGCCAGCAGGAACCTGAATCCCAGCCCCCTTGGCCACGTGGCCACCTCTTCAGGCTGGGGTTGGTCTGGGAGGCTGTCTGTCCCAGGTTTCACCCATCCCACTTTCCTAAAGGGCTGAACCCAGGCTGGCACCGGTCTGGGATGGCAAAGGGTGGGAAGTTCTGACCAGCAGAACTGACTCTGGGGTCAGAGCCTCAGGTCTCACATAACCCCCACAGGCTACTCACCTCTTCCAGGGTACTCAGAGAGACGCCGGCAGCCACAGACACCAAGATGTGCTCAGCGGTTACTACAGGGGCCACCTCTACTAGGACAGCAGGCAGGACGTGGGGCTTGGTAGCAAAGAAGACCAGGAAGCAGTTCTGCAGAACCTCCTGGTTGGAGTGGGTGGTCCGGCAGCCCAGAGCCTGCAATGGGGACAGTGGGATCGGGGCTGGGTAAGTGGGACAGCCTCCCAGACCATAGCCCTTCCTGTTGGAGGCCACCCTGCATCCCCAGGGGTCCTCATGGGTCTCTCCCATTGCAAATGCCTGCACCAACCCCACTCCCAATAACCAGGACTCACCCAGACCATCCATTCTTGCTCAGGACCAACCCTGAACCTCACAGGACCCCTGATGTCAGCACTTCCTTGTGCCCTCTGACCCCAGTGAGTGCCCACGACCATCTCTGCCCCCCCAACACACGTGTACACATGAGTGTACACACACACACACACACACACACACACACACACACCTTTCACTCTGTCCTAACCTTCCACAACCTTGACCTTTCTTCTGGTCTTTGGCCTCCCCTTGCCCAGCCCAGCCAGTCTCAAAAGTTTAGCCAAATAAGCAGCACTTCCTGGCCCCAAGAACTGTCTCAGAGGGACAGGGGCCAAGAGCCACCATGAGTCCCCAGGAAAGCCTCAACTCAGAAGAGCTGGGCCCAGCTCACCTGGAAGTGGGAGAGGTTCCTGTCAGTCGGTGCACTGGCCAGTATGTGCTGAGCTTCTACTTTTCCTGGAGAGAAAGGCAAAGCAAAAGGGTCAGTGAGGAGGTGAGATGGAAGGAAGAAGTGCGGAAACCAGCCTGGCCTGCCCCTTACTGAAGGGCCTCTCATGCTCAGCCAGGCCTGGGCCATCCTGGCCCCTAGCTGGCCTGACACTCTGTGAGAACCCAAGTGCCTGGCAGGGGTGTTCCGTGCACCCAGGACCAGGCACTCAGCTCCATTCTATTTTGCTTGTCAGTCGTCACTACCTGCCTGCTGCTGCTGAGTCCACAGGGGGGCTAGACGCAAGGGCCAGGAGCTTGTCCAGTCTCACGAGGACACAGCCTCCAGGGACAGGAAGGCTGGGGTGGAGGAGGGGGCACGGTGGAGAGGGGGCCCAATAGGGGCTGAGCTTCCCTGGGTGTTGGGGGTGCATCTATGCTGGGATGTCCAAGCAGAGGCTAAGTGCCCATTTGGTAGAAATCGTGTGCATTTGTGGCACACAGGGCTGGGGAGATTAGGGTCTACCAGGAAGGCAGAAGTGCACCCCACAACCTGCACACAGAGCCAATTAGGACAACGACACCCGCCACGCATGCCTGCACATACCAGCACTGTGTTCAACACCAAATCTCTCCAGTCCTGGGAGGAAGGAGGTAACGCCAGGTCTTACAGGTAAAACACCTGAGATGTGCAGTCAACTATTTTCTGATGATTTTGACCCTTCTGAACCTTGACTGTGGCTGAAGGCAGAAAGCCAGCCCATAACTTGCATGTAAAGGTTTCTAAAGACTAGGACAGCACTGTCCTGCCTTGCTGTAAATCAGTGGTTCTCCCCCCGGAAAGTTTCTGCCCCCAACCCCAGGGGACATGTGGTAACTTCTGGAGACAGTTCTGGCTGTCATCATTGGGGGCTGCTACTAACATCCAGTGGGGAGAGACCAGGAAAGTGGCTAAACACCCTACAATGTGAAGGATGGAGAATTGTCCCACCCCAAACGTCCATAGCGCCGACGTGGAGAAAACCTGCAGCCCGCCACCGCGGTGGAGCCGGCAAACGGGAAATAGAATCGGAGTCTCAAAAGTCAACCCACTCGACCCAGGCAGCAGACCAGAATTTAGTGGGAGATCCCGGGCTCTAAGGTAGCGCTGAGCGAGGAACTATCACCAGAGCCAAATACTTAACTTCACATTTTCTAGCAGTCACACGAAGCAAGTAAGAAAGACAAAGTTAACTCTAATATATTTTATTTAACCCAATGTAAACAAAACTCTATCCTTCCAAATATTGGTTTTAGTCAGCACTAAAAATTACTCAAATACGTTACTTGCTCATTTTGTGTGTGTGCTACATCTTCCAAACCCAACACAGATTTTTTTTCTACAAACTCGCAGCACATCTCAACTCGGACCACCCACATATCAAGTGCTGTGTGGCCCCACGTGGCTCACGGCCCCCCTGGGGACAACCAGCTCCTCCCACGCACACCCCTCGCCGCTGTGCTGAGCAAGAAGTCCGCAGGGGCAGCGTCCGCGATCCGCCCTGGCCCACGCCCGGCCGGCCCGCCCCGCCGCACCCTGACGACCCCGCGCGGAGGGCTCCCTTGTGGCCCCCGCTCCTCGCCCAGGGGCTCTGCGACACGCATCCCTCCGCGCAGGTGCGCTCCCGGCAGGTGAACCCTCCCCTCGCACACCGCGCGGGCGTCGGACGCCCCTGGCTCCCAGGCCCGGGGACCCACGCGCCCCACCTGCTCGGATGAAGCCCTGCGCGATGGCCTCCGCCATACGTCCCGCGCCCACAAACCCCACGCGAAGCGGGTCCATCCCCTGCCCCGCCGCCGCCATCTTGCCACAGCCCCGCCTGATCTTGCCC
The DNA here is from genome assembly GCF_024610735.1 of Ursus americanus. Classification (NCBI taxonomy): domain Eukaryota; kingdom Metazoa; phylum Chordata; class Mammalia; order Carnivora; family Ursidae; genus Ursus; species Ursus americanus. The sequence goes on along the minus strand of NC_142135.1, from coordinate 1,087,386 downwards.
CGCCCCACGTCCTGGCCCCGCCAATGGGCTACGCCGCCCCGCCCCTGTCCTCGTCGATTGGCTGCCAGGACTTTACTCTCCGCCCACTCCCTTCCGGGCTCTGAGCTCTAGGCTCGCTCTGCACCGAGTCCCTCCTCCCGCTGCTTATTGGTCCGAGAGAGCGAGGCGTTGCGGGGGTGCCGCGGAGCATGGCACCCGATGGTCCGCGCGCTGCGGCAAGAATGGCCGAAGACGAGGCTTCAGTGCTGAGGGCGAGAGCCAACCATGGCCGGACCCTGGGTGCGTGGATCACACTGGTTTCCAAAGGGCAGCTTGAGAGACTCCCTTAAAAGGCGAAGAGTCGGAAAGGGTGGGGGCTTCCTCTGACTGTCCCGGAGGTCTGCGCCCTGGAGGGTGCCTGGTGGGTGTCCCTCGCGGGGACGCTGCAGAGCCCGGGAAAGCACTGGCGGGTGGCCGCTGGGCAGCTTCGCTTCCAGGAGGAAGCATCCGCCCTGATTCTGATGAAAGACCGGGGCAGGCAAGGTCCGGACCCTGGCCCACCATCGGGACTTGTCAGGAGCTGGGGAGCGGAGCCCCGCCAGCCTTAGGCCAGTTTCTCTGGGTGGAAGCCGCGTCCTCAGGGCGCCCTGGTTCTCTGGAGCCTGGGAGTGGACTCAGGCGCGGAGGGCAGGGCTGCCTGGTCGGGGCTTGTTGTCAGCGCCTCTCCAAGCTGCAGCGGGTCCGGGTGAGCGCATAACGTGGGCACTGCCAGAGAAGTGTGTGAGCAGGGGCCTGTCGCTCTACTGGGTTAAAGAAGCTCCTCCCGCCAGCCTGGACCCTGATTTTCTTGGGCCTCCCAGGCTGCTGCGAGAAGGCCGGAGGCGGGGCGCCTGGGCGGCTCAGTCGTGGAGCGTCTGCCTTCCGCTCAGGTCATGATCCCCGGTCCTGATGGGGCTCCCTGATCGGAGGGAAGCCTGCTTCTCCCTCTCCCACTCCCCCTGCTTGTATTCCCTCTCTCTCTCTCTCTCTCTGTGTCAAATAAATAAAATTTAAAAAAAAAAGAAGAAGAAAAAAGGCAGGAGAGGTCTTCCTGACGCCTAGGTCCCCCCGCGGGGACCTGGCCCATCTTGTTGGTCCTGGGGGGTGGGGGGCGCTGATGGAGTGCTTGGCCAGGCAAGGGGCCGTGTCTGAAACTGAGGGGAGCGGAGGGGTGGGAGAACTTTAATTTTTAACTGACATGGGAAAAATAAGGCTTGAAGATCAAAGATTGTGTTTTTGTTTTTTAAAGATTGCATTTAAAGAATGTTTTGTTATTCTAAACTCTACTTTGCCACATTCTAAGCTCTTCAACAATAAAATCCCCTCATTCATTCAACACTGCCCCCACAGCGTGTGGGCCCTGCTCTGGGCAGGTGATGAAGGCCAGGCAGCTGCAGAGCACAGGCAGCGGAACCCACACTCGAGGACCAGCATTCTGGCTGAGGACACGGCCCCTCTGCAACACACACACACACTCATGACAGTACAGACGGAGGCTCATCGGGACACACAGCCACTATCTGTGTCCTGCCAGGTGTGTCCAGCTCTCTGCTATGCTGGGCCTCCCTCCGTGTGTTCTCACATGGCTGACTCAAGCTCCAACTCAGGCACCACGCCCTGCCCGAACCCTGACAGGAGCAGATCCTTCATTCACAAAGGGCTGGAGCCCAGCGAATACACAGTGGAGGCTGACCCAGGTCCTAGAGCTCCCAAGTCCTGGGAGGAGGGAGAGGCTCCTGGGCACTCCCAGAGAAACACACAGGAACCCTGCAGCAGAGTGCACACTCAGAGAAAGCAACACCGAAAAGGCGGGGGAGGCACGGACGGGAAGGTCCTGGGCCAGCCCCGGGGGATAAACACTGCAGCTTGCTGGAGAAAGAGGGTGGAGACAAATGCCCGGAAAGGCCAGCTGGGCACAGGGACAGAGGTTGGAAGTCGTGCCTGGCACAGGGAAGACAGCCAATACTGCCTGAACGGAGGACAGAATCAACATGATGCCAGGCACCCCTGGGGTCAGAAGAAAGCTGGGAGCCACCAGCATGAGGATGACAAAGGGTGACCCAGGAGAGACAGGACCTGAAAGGAGGGTGGGCCTGGAGCCAGGGAAGGTATCTGAGGGCTTTGGAGTTGGGCACTCCTGGGTCCACACCCCAGCACTAACTGGCTGCCTGGGTACTCGGCTGGATTCCTGCTGAGAATGGGGAGGTCTGTGCTGCTCACCCCTACCCACCAGGCCCAGTAGGCCCTCCTTTGTGACACCTGTTACTGTCCAGGGGACAAGGGCAGGCCAGGCCCCATCACGAGCGGCCACCTGAGGGCTAGGGAGATGAGGGGCCAGGCCTGGTACAGCTCTCTCCTGGGATCCATCCGTTCACCACCCTCCCCTTGGATCCATCCACATGCCTACTCAGCCTGTCCAAATCAAGAAACAGCTTTGTCCCTCAAAGTCCCTGCGCTGACAGGTAGGCCCAGGGAGTTCAGGCCACCCAGGCCTGCGTATGACCTCATTGGAAAGGCTAAGCTGTGGCCACAGCACCTGCTGGGACTGCTACAGTTACCCTGCCCTGCATCTCCACTGGCTGACCGTCCCCCGCCTCCACCCTGCAGCCAGCATGCACACCCGCTTTACCAACCACTGCTGCCCTTCTACTCCAGGGCCAGTCAGCCCCCTGGCCCAGCAGCTCTCCAGAGCTCAGCAATCAGCAGGTGAATGGTAGGTCCTGGGGTTAGCCAGGCTCAGGGAGATAGTGCCTGTGTGTGTGTGTGTGTGTGTGTGTGTGTTGTGGGGGGGGGCAGGGGCTGGCACAGAGCTGCTGGGGCCAGGCCTGGGAAAATGGACTTTATTAACTCCCAGGGAGTGGGAGACCAGGATCAGAAGGGGACACACTCAGGACCCCGGGACTCGTGTCGGGGAGCAAGGTGCTGGGTCTGGCCAGGCCTTGGTTTCCCTGAGGACAGACATGAATGGTGGCCCCACTGCACAGCTGCACAGAGCTGCCCTGCTGGAGGAGTGGAACGTGGGTCCAGATTGCTGGACAGTGCCCTCCACCCCTGCAGGGTCTGAGGGTGCTGCCTCCGGGGCCTCGGGGGCAGCCGGCACCTGCTCCCACACTGTGCTTCACTTCCGGGCCTGTTCGTAGTTGTGGGTGAACCAGGCACAGGTCTCCTTCACAGCTGCAGAGGTGGGCAGGTGACAAGTGGTGGCAGGTGAGGGCTGGGGCTGCACTGATCTCCATTGGAGGAGATGGGGAGGGCAGAGGCCCCAGCAACACAGGCAGTCACCCGTTCTGTGTCCTGCCTCCCCGATAAGGGTTTGGACACTAAAGCCTGAGGGTGTCCACAGCTTGAAGTAGGGAAGCCAAAGCCAGGAAGGAGGGGATAGGAGGTCCTGAGATATGGATTGGGAGAGCCATGGGAGGACCAGGGGGCTCACCCTGCTTGAAGGGTGTAAACCGGAAGTCAGGCAGGTAGGTCCGAAGCTTGCCGTTACTGGCCGTCTTCTTAAACTGCCCATCTGACTTGGTTGTATCAAACTAGGTGCCTGGTCAAGGCCACAGCAGAAGGGGTACCCCCCGCCCCTGCCTGCCCTTGAACCTCTTCTGCCTTTCCCAGAGGGAGCCTTGGGGACAGAGCACCACCCCTCCTCTCCAGCTGCCAGGGGGAGAGCCATTTTGGGTGCACCAGAGCGAAAGGATACAGTGACCTCCCCATGGAAGTCCATGGCCTCCACCACGGCTTCAGCTGCCTCCTGGATAGAGACCTCATCCTCCTCACCCACTGTGGGGAGCCGGGGGCCAACAGCCAGGTCAGGCCTCCTCCGCCTGGCCTTGCGGCACCCAGCCCCCCATGATACTCTCATTCCCAACCCCAGCTGCTCGCAGGACAGACGTGGGTTTGGCCTTGCTGCAGTGGCAGTGGGGCCAAAGGGTGCCCACCTGATAGAATGATGGGCTCCACCTCATTGTACTCCCGCAGGACCCAGATAAAGAGCCGGGCCAGGTCCTAGAAGTCAAACAGGGTCAAAGGCCACAAGTTATGGCCACATGGGGCCACAGGCCACCCCTCCTAAGTGCTCCTGCTCAGTGAGGGCAGCCCGGGCTCCATTGGGGCCAGAAGTCTCTCCCTTTGGGCAGCTCTTATCCAGCTCAGCCCAACAAAGTGGTGTCTCTCCTGAGCTCAGTGCTGCACCTGGAGACTCCCACGGGACCAAGTGGAGACTCCCACGGGACCAAGTGGAGACTCCCACAGGACCAAGTGCCTATAGCGACCCAGTGAGGACCAGTGACTGCTCCCCCAAAGGCTCAGCCTGAACCCCCACTCCTTTACCATGCCCCCTCGAGCTACCCCACAACCAGCATGGCAGGCCAGGAAATGTTTGGGTGGAGAGCTAGGCACCATCCCACACCAACCAGTGAGTAGATGAACTGCCTCCGTGGCTTTCCAGTGCCCCACACCGTCAGGGCGGAGCCGCTGCCTGCAGATTTAGGGACGGGGCAGGTGTTGGGGGGTGCTGTGCCAGCCACCACCCCTCCTCCCAGCTGAGGCCCTGGGGCCCCACAAGCAGGCACTCACTCTTGGCCAGGTGCACCTTGTGGATGAGGCCAGGCAGCACGTGGCCATCCTCGATGTTGAAGTTGTCATGGGGCCCGAAGACATTAGTGGGGATGACAGCGGTGAAAGTGCAACCATGCTGCTGGAAGTAGGCCCTGCAAAGTCCCAGTGTTTCTTCTGGCCCTTGTCCTGGGACCACTGACCCACCACACCCTCCCTGGCCTCATGGATGGAAGAACCAGAGGCCCTCAAACAGGGGCCATGAAGTGTGGGAGCCCTGCTGGGGGAACCCACGGGGCCCTCCTCCCTTTTCCGGTCAGGTCTCAGCTGGGCACGTGGGCAGAGGACCTGTTCTGCACGTCGATCATCCTCTTGGCGTAGGAGTAGCCAAAATTGCTGCTGTGCGGTGGCCCGTTGTGGATCTAGGGGAGCAGGCAGGGGAGGCCTTTGCTTCCCTGGCCCCACCCCCCCCTGCTGGCCCCGCCCCTGATGCCCCCGCCCCTCACCATAGTCTCATCGATAGGATAGGTGGTCTTGTCCGGGAAGATACAGGTAGACAAGCAGGAGACCACCTTACGCACGCCCACCTCGAAGGCTGAGTGCAGGACGTTGTCGTTGATGTGCACGTTTTTCCTCTGGTGTGTGTGGAGGGGAGGAAGGGCGGGCAGGGCAGATTCAAGCCCCTCTAGGCAGGACCCTGGCCCTTACCTGCCCCTCCAGAAGCAGGACACACTCCGGCCCCTCCCACGAGGGCAGCACCTCAGCCAGTTTATCCTAACTGCTTCCTGGGACAAGGCAAAACCTCCCAGCATAGACCTTCCAGAAAACCATGGCCTCCTCCAAGCCTGTTACGTCCTTAGCAGGCAGTCCTTCGACCCCTACCCCACCCCTGGGGCTCTGAGATGCCGGCTGGAGGACAGGAGCACACCCTCTAGCTCGGGGCTGGACCTCACCCACACAGGCTGCTGAGGGCAGGCCCAATCTGGCCTGGGGCAGGGATGGGGAAAAGGGGCCCCCTCCATTCCCCTGACCCAGAGGAGCCTACCCAGTAGCAGAGAAGTCTTGGCCAGCCCCACTCCTACCCAGACCCCCATTTTCTGTGAATCCTGGGAGGAAATTGGGCATTTGCACCGCTCTTAGGAGAGGGAGAGATGGCAAGTAGGCAGCCTTCTGGGAAGACTGCTACTGAGACAAGGAGAGCCCTGGGGTGACAGGGGCCTTGGGCAGAATCTGATCTGAGCCTCAGCCTTCCCTGTACTTGATGCAGGGCTGAATCACACCAAGACCAGATGCCCAGATATGGTGGGGCCAACCCTCAAGGGCACAGCCTGGCAGGAGCAGGGCTATAGGCAGAGCCCTGCTCTCCTCCTGCCCCCTCCACTATAACCCACGCCCCCAGGCCACATGCCTCAGACCCAGAGCCCAGCTCACATCTCTGCACCCCAAAATGCATGGTGGGCCTGGTTCGGTGCAGCTGGAACCAGAGAGGTCCAGGAGCAGGAGGGTCTAGAGGCCCAGAGGGCTCAGGGGTACGAACCAACCATACCTACGTCAAACAGCAAATCCTGGTTTCTCTCGGTTCCCCCAGCCCCCTGGTCAGCTCCATGGCTTTTCCTATTGGGCCAAATACCCCCAGGCCCACCTGCATGCCCATCTACCTACCAAGCAGGTGTGGATCACTGGGGACTCTACAGGGACTGCCCGCACCAGGTTGTGCCAAGCCTGACCCTTAGGAACTTCCTGGGGCCAAAACATAAGCATGGCAAGCCAACCAAGAAGTTCCCAGTGCTCCATAGGGCCCTCTCACTTACCCAGAAGTCCAGGTTGTATTTGATATTCCGGAACAGGCCCCCCACCATTGCAGCAAGGTGGATGACATGTGTGGGCCGGACCTTTTCAAACAGGGCTCGGGTCTGTGCAGCGTCCCTGGGAGAAGCCAGGCCATCAGAGGCCCCCTGGAGGCCTGAGGGAAGGAACTAGCACCCTGGGGTTGGGGTACTGGTGGCAGGAGTGGGCAGGGCTGATGGCAGGAGGGGCTGCCAAAAAGGAAAGTGGCCAGTTCAGGCACCAGGTCTTATGAGGGTGTGGGCTTCCAGGAACAGATACGAGGATGTTTGCCTAGAAGCAGAGCTGCACACACCCAAGCCAGGCCAGCCACCTGGCGGGAAGGACCCAGACATGAGGCTACCAGGCTCAGGGACAGGGCTGGTCTGGAGCTCTGAGTCCGGAGGGTTTGCTTCAGGATGGGTCCACTCACGTGAGATCAGCGTCCTTGGAGGAGACGAACACCCAATCCTCTCCAGGAAGCCCAGCTCCATCTGCTACCACCTCTTGGATGGCTCTTCCCACCAGCCCAGATCCACCTGTCACTAGGATTCGTACTGATCCCCCAGGCTCACTCATGTTGGCTGCACCTGTGGGGGCTAATAGTGGGAGGCAGACGGAACCCCACTCCATGGAGATGCCCCTGCTTGGGGCACTACCCTTAGCACTGGACCCCAGAGCAACCATCCACGGGCTAGTCCACGGTTTCCTGTGGCAAGTGAAATAGGATGAGACCCCCCCCCACCCCGTGGAGGAGACAGAGCCTGCTGGGAACCACAGAGACCCAGCTGGCCTGAGTCTTCTCCTCCTAGCCCCATTCCCCAGGGAGCCCTCTGCATAGATCTGCACAAGGGCCTTAGGGCTCCCACAAAGCCAAGAGAGCCTAGTCCCAGACTCTGCCCTGCAGGCCCAACCCAAGACCCACACAGGGCCAAGAAAGGGGACAGTCGGCACACCTTGGGCTGACAAGTGGGGAGGCAGACAATCTTGGGGTTGAGGGCTCCGGGCCCATATCATGAAGGTGACTCCCAGCCAAAGCTCACATGCCACAGGCAAGGAAGGAGCACCGCCCTGTGTTTGTAGTTGGGTGCCCACCCGCCGCCAGCTGGTCCAGGAGAGCCTTCACCAGCCTAGTTCCTCCGGGGCATGTGGCGCTTCCGGCTCAGAACTGGACAGGCCTCAGGGCGCCACCACCCTTGAGGACTCTATCCTCGGGGCTGAAAATCTGCTCAGGCCCCTGCAGGATCTGACCCGGCTGCAGGGCCCCATATGGCAAGCATCGCTGGGAGGGGATACTGCCCCGACATCGGCTGCTCCCGACCGCGTGGGCAGCCCAGCAGCAGGCCGGCGAGGAAACACCACCGCCACTCGGACTCCTTCCACACCACTTTCCTGCCCACGGGTCCCCTTCCACGCCCTCGGAGTCCCGACACCCCTCAGGACTCCCCGGCTGTCACGGAACAGCCAGAGCCTGGGCCCCGGCTCGCCACGCCGGGTTTCCCGCGGGGACCCCCGGCACCCCGCACCGTCTTACCTGCGCCCTGCTCCACCTGCCCGTAGCCCGAAGAGCGGCTTCCGGCAGGGGCTCGAGTCTCCAGCCGCGTGCCGTGGCCAGGTGGAGGGGGCGGGACCGGGAGGGCACCGACGGGCCCGCCCTCGGCACTTTGGGAAATGCAGTCCTGGGGGACGTCCCGGGCGCTGCTGGGAAGTGGAGTCCGGGAACGCGGGGCAGTCTGGGAAATGCAGTTCTCGAGGCTCCGCCTCGGCTGGAAGTGTCCCGCCGCCGGGGCCTCCGGGTGCGGGGCAGAGACCCCCTTCGCCCCACCCCCACGCCTCCGGGGAGGGTGGGCGGTGTGAGAGCAGAGGAAAACGCGCGGCGCTGACACTCCGCAAGCTCAGGCCTGGGACCAGCAGGCGCCGGTCGGTGTCTCCCAGGACAGCGGCGGTCCGCGGGCCGGCCTCGGGGGCTGAGGCGCCAGCTGCCGGGTCCGAAGGGATGACGGACCTTTTCTGGTCCCCCGGTGGCAGCCCTGCCGCGTCCCTCGCCCCCCCCCCCCCGACAGCCCTGCCACGTCCCTCGCCCCCCCCCGACAGCCCTGCCGCGTCCCTCGCCCCCCCCCCCCCGACAGCCCTGCCCCGCCCCTCGGGCCCCCGGTGGCAGCCGTGCCCCGGGCTTCGCTCCCCCCCTCCCCCGTGACTGGTCTGCCCGGAACTTAGGGCCCCCGGTGAATGGTGTCCCCTGGACCCACGGGCCTTCGCTCTAAATGCAAGCCGACCTTGCTCACACACTGGTAAGTAGGAAGCGCACGGTCCTCCGATCTTGACCACACTGTATAAGGAAAATAGATTCCACTTAAACTATCCCTGAAGTTAGGGTTTTGATATGAGTGGAAGTCAGCGCGTACCAGCAGGTCTGAGCGCTCTGGTGATGAAGGCGGGGCGGCCGGACGGTGAAGACACCTGGTTCCCAAACTGCTGTGTGTTCTTCCCACGTGATTTCCTTTTCTTGCGTTCATTTCACCAGTTACTACTTGTGTTGTTACAATCAGAATTTGTCACATAGTTTGTATTCTACTGACCACAACGTCAAATTAGACAGTCTTTCCTAAGTCATTATAGTTTTTTTTTTTTGCTTTTTTGTTTTTTACTTTGCTTCAATTTGGAGAAACTGCTTTGCTGAGGCAGTAGCAGTTGGAATTGTCAATAAATCCCGAAAGCAGTACTTAGATCCAGAAATGAACCGTGGATTTTATACATCACATTCCCACACTGTGAGAGGGCTGTATATGGTTTACCGAAGTTGCAAAACATCGTAGCACATATTTTAATTCAAATTTAAAATCCTCACCCCCATGGAGTGTCATTTACTATCTCTTACAGCAGCGGTACATTATTTCGTAAGTTCTTTCACATTTTAGGATACTGGAATATTATAAAGAAAACCTCAATTTATTTACAATCCTTTTTAATTGGCATTATGCTTTCATCTGTAATGGTCAGAAAGTCATTTTTATTAAAATTACTCTTGGTCTTTTTAAAAATTTTATCTTTAATTTAAATTCAATTAACGTATAGTGTATTATTCATTTCAGAGGCAGAGGTCAGTGATTCATCAGTTGCATGTAACACCCAGTGCTCATCACATCAGTGCCCTCCTAATGCCCATCACCCAGTTACCCCAGCCCCCCACCCCTCTCCCCTCCAGCAACCCTTAGTTTGTTTCCTAGAGTTAAGAGTCTCTTATGGTTTCTCTAGATTTAAGAATCTCTTGGGCGCCTGGGTAGCGCAGTCGTTAAGCGTCTGCCTTCGGCTCAGGGCGTGATCCCGGCGTTCAGGCGTTCAGGGATCGAGTCCCACATCAGGCTCCTCCGCTGGGAGCCTGCTTCTTCCTCTCTCACTCCCCCTGCTGCGTTTCCTCTCTCGCTGGCTGTCTCTCTGTCAAATAAATAAATAAAATCTTTAAAAAAAAAAAAAAAGAATCTCTTATGGTTTCTCTCCCTCTGATTTCATCTTATTTTTCCCTCCCTTCCCCTATGATCCTCTGTTTTGTTTCTTAAATTCCACATATCAGTGAGATCATATGATAATTGTCTTTCTCTCACTGACTTATTTCACTTAGCATAATACCCTCTAGTTCCATCCATGTCATTGCAAATGGCAAGATTTCATTCTTTTTGATGACTGATAATATTCCATTGTATATATAGACCACATCTTCTTTAACCATTCATCTGTCAGTGGACATTTGGGCTCTTTCCATAGCTTGGCTACTGTGGACACTGCTGCTCTAAGCACTGGGGGGCAGTTGTACATTTGGGTGTATGATTGTGAGAATTTTCGCCTTCATGGTCATACAAACATTTTTGTTTCTCATTGTTTCAATTTCACATATTTATTGGAACATTACTGTTGTGTGTTTCTTTCTTTCTTTTTTTTTTTTAGGATTTTATTTATTTATTTGTCGGAGAGAGAGAGAAAGAGGGAGAGAGACAAGCAGGGAGAGTGGCAGAGGGAGAGGGAGACGCAGGCTCCCTGCTGAGCAAGGAGCCTGATGTGGGAATCAATCCCAGGATGCTGGGATCATGACCTAAGCCGAAAGCAGATGCTTAACCAACTGAGCCACGCAGGTGCCCCAATGTTTTTTTTTAATTTTTTTTTATTTCTAATTTTATTTTTTTAATTTAGTTTCTGCCTAAGCCTATTTCTTCTTCCTCCTCCTCTTCTTCCTCTTCTTCTTCTTCTTTTTTTTAAGATTTTTATCCATTTATTTGGGATAGAAAGACAGAGATAGCAAGAGAGAGCCCAAGTGGGGAGGAGAGGGAGAAGCAGGCTTTTCGCTGAGCAAGGAGCCGCATGTGGGGCTCGATCTCAGAACCCTGAGATCACGACCAGAGCTGAAGGCAGATGCCTAACCGACTGAGCCACCCAGGTGTCTCCCCAATGTTGTTTTTTTTTTTTCTTAAAAGCTTTTCACTTAAGTCAAAGCCTGTATCATTTTGCAGTGAGCAAAATCAGTGAAATACTCACCCGTTTTTTTCTTTGTTTTCATTTTTGGAAATTCATCATCATAGGCAATAAATATTGGTTGTTTGTGTCTTTGCCCTGGTGCAGTCTAATGAAATGTGCTTGTAACAGTCACCGGTCTGCGTCCGTGCACTGTGTGTCCAGTCATTAGGTGTTGGCTCGGCTGGCTCCGGCTCACAATACTCTCAGCATTTACTTCATGGGAGAGTCTGTTTCAAGGAGTGGGGGAGCGTCGAGCAGAGGACTACTGAGTAACACAAAACAACGACTTATGCCAGTTTTTATTTCTTAAAAAAACCATGCATTTATACCTTACGCTGTTTAGGATGGCAACTGTCAAAAACACAGAAAACAACAAGCATTGATAAGGATGTGGACATATCCGAGCCCTCAGGCCCTGGTGGTGGGGTTCTGACATGGGGCGGCTGCTGCTATCCCGTGTCTGGGTGTGCACTCCAAAGAATGGAGATCAGGGACTCAAACAGATATCTGCGTACCATGTTCCTAGCAGCGTTTTTCACAGTAGTCAAAAAGTGGGAGGTTTTTTCCTTAATCAAAAAAAAAAAAAATGTTTGTGACTTCTTGACTTAAAACCAGATGAAAACCACCCCCTCAATCCTTGTGAACTACTGGGCTGGGAGGAAAGAGGGGCAGAGGGTTTGAACCTTGAATAAGCAAACAACAAAGGGTAGTCATCTAAAGTGGGGCCATCTGTGCACTGCTTTAAGGAAGGTCAGAGCAAGCCTTCCCACATTCCCAACAGGATCTGCATTAACCTGCCTGCATTGACCAGCCCTGAGGGAGGTCAGTCTGTGGGCATGAGCAAGCTGGAGGGCCAAAGATGGAGTCAGTGTGGTCAGCACTCCACCACCAATCCTGAAATTCATGTGGAATTGCAAAGGACCCAGAAGAGACAACACAGTCTTGAAAAAGACAAGCCAAGTTGGGGGATTCACATTTCCTGAATTTCAAAATTTACTACAAAAAATACTGTGGTACTGGCATGGAGATAGCCATAGAGACAAGTGGGATAGAACTAGGAGTCCAGAAATACATCTTTTTCAGTTGATTTCTGGCAAGATTACCAAGACCATTCAACAGGGAAGGAAGAGTCTCTTCAACAGATGGGGCCAGGCAGCGGCACGTCCACACGCAAAAGGAAACTGGACCCCTACCTCACACCACATACAAGACTCAAAATGGATCAAAGACCTGAATGTAGAAGCTAAAACTTGAAAAAATCTTAGAAGAAAACAGAGGTAAATCTTCATGATCTTGGTTTTGGCAATGGATTTTTAGATATGACATCAATAAACAACAAAAGGAAAATAGACAAATTTATTTTATCAAGTTTTTAAAATTAAAAGACATCCCACGGGGGTGGGGGGGCGCCTGGGTAGCGCAGTCGTTAAAGCGTCTGCCTTCGGCTCAGGGCGTGATCCCGGCACGCCGGGATCGAGTCCCACCCACATCGGGCTCCTCTGCTGTGAGTCTGCTTCTTCCTCTCCCACTCCCCCTGCTGTGTTCCCTCTCTCGCTGGCTGTCTCTCTGTCACATAAATAAATAAAATCTTTAAAAAAAAAAAAAAAGACATCCCACGGGGGCCTGGGTGGCTCAGTTGGTTGAGCATCCGACTCTTGGTTTTGGGTCAGGTCATGATCTCATGGGTTGTGGGATGGAGCCCTGTATTGGCTCCATGCTCAGCACAGAGTCTGCTTAGGATTCTCTCTCTCCCACTGCCCCTCCCCCACCCCCTCTCTCAAATGAATAAATAAATATTAAAAAAAAACACAAAGGAAAGACATCCCACAGAATGGGAGAAAATATTTGCAAATCATGTATCTGATAAGGGCTTGGTATCCAGAACATACAAAGAACGCTTAAGCCCCATAACAAAAAGACAAACAACTCAATTAAAATTGGGCAGACTTTAATAGACATTATTCCAAAAGTATATATAAGTGGCCAACAAGCATATGTTCAACCCCTGTAGTCATTAGGTGCAAATCACAACTGCAAGGAGATACCACTTCACACCCACCGCAATGGTAATGCTAATGCTAATACCAACAGGAAACCAAATGTTGCCGAGGATGAGAAGAAACAGGGACCCCTGTGCACTGCTGGCAGGAATGTAAAATGGTGCAGCCACTGTGGGAAACGGTTTGGTGGTTTCTCAAAAAGTGAAATATAGAATTACCATATGACCTAGCAGTTCCACTCCTGGGTATGTGCCCACAAGAAATGAAACTATGTCCACACAGAAACTTGGACAGGAATGTTCATAGTAGCAGTACACATAACAGCCAAAAGGTGGAAGTAACCCAAATACTCGTCTGTACCAAAATGTGGTGTATCCATACTGTGGAATATTCTTTGGTAATAAAAAGGGATGAAGTACTGATTCTCACTATGGCGCGGATGAATCTTGAAAACATTCTGTTAAGTGAGAAAAGTCAGACTCAGCAGATCATTACTACATGGTTCCATTTATATGAAATATCTGGAATAGGCGAATCCACAGAGACAGAAAGCAGACGCGTGGCTGCCAGGAGATGGGCTGGAGTGAGGGGACTGCTTCATGGGTGCAGGTCGCTTCTGGGGGCTTGGAAATGTTCTGGAACCAGATGGTGGTGATGGTTGCACAACTCTGTGAATGTATCCCTGAACTCTATACTTTAACATGGTTAATTTTATGTTATGTGAATTTCAACTCAGTAAAAAAAAAAAATCAGTCTCAGACAGAGGAGGTGATACATTTGAGAGCCATTTCTAAGGAGGAGAGCAGAACATGGCAGCAGTTGGGATGTGGGCAGTGAGGGAAGGGTGTTGAGGCTGAGAGTAAAGCATGTACGTTGGGGGGATGGGGGATGTACCAATGGGAAGAGGGTCCGTAGGAGGATGAACAGGTGTGTTTGGAGGTGGGAGGGAAGCCAGAAATGAGGTGGGTCCTCCCTCTGTTGAATCTGAGTTATCTCCAGGACACTTAAATGAGGGTCTCTAGTAGGTGGCTAGCTGGGGCTGAGCATCTGGAGAGAGGAAGGTACGAGGTCAGGGCAGAGAAGACAATAGTGTTGCAACCCTGTTGTTGAATACATGGTCTGAGAAGAAAAGAAGGCTTTGGACGTCACCTGATTTCCATTTACTGTCGAGGGTGAGCCCGGAGAGGAGGGCCTGATGGCCTTTTCTTCAGTCACGTGTGGACCGGGTGGCCAAGGGAGGGTGGTGCTCCCAGGTTGGCAATACCATGACAGCGGCTTGCAGGGGATCATGGGAAGTGCCACAAACCAAAACCGAGGTACTTTCCCAAAGAGAAACAGGGAGGGGATGGTGTGAGGCTAAAACCAGAGATGTTCATTACAGTCCACTCCCTGACTCCCCAGTATCCGCAGAAGCCCATCTTCCCCTACAGCGCTTGAAAACTTCCTCTCAGCCCTTTCCAGCATAGTGCAATTATCACGCTGCCCCCCATCCCTGGCCAAAGGAAGAGAACCCAATGTCGGGCTCTTGGCTACACCCTGTCTCACATCTAGTATTTCTGAGTCACATCTTCTCCAGTTTTTCGGGCGAGATCCCACCATCTGTTCGCATCTTATGGACTTAATGTTGAATTTAACTATCGAGATCACTCCCTAGTAGGAAAAAGGTAGAGCAAAAAGAAAGGAAATTAACTTCATTTTTTTTTTCGGATTTTATTTCATTTTATTAAGTAGGTTCCACACCCAATGTGGGGATCGTACTCATGACCCTGAGATCAAGAATGGCATGCTCTGCCGACTGAGCCCGCCAGGGCCCCCGAAGTACGACCATAGCACAACGTAGGTATGACTACGACACATTCAGGAAATAAATACGGAAAGAGCTACAGTTCCCGTTAAAGTCGGAGGCAAACAGATTTTCTCCTCTGTGAGCAATCTACTTTTTTCTGGATGTGTGTGTAGTATTTTATCTTCGAAGCTCAGGGATTCCATTAGAGTCGGTGTTCTCAGTTATGCTGAGTACACAGTAGGCCTTTCAGCTCTGAGATCCTGTCGTCCTTCAGTTCACGGAGGTTTCCTTCTGTGGGACTGGAGTCTCCACAGCTCGCGGGAAGCACTGGGGCCAACTCGGAAACCCGCCAGGCCACTTCCCTGTCCGTTTACCTAGCGGGGCGAGGATTCCTAAAGGGCCAAAGTAATGCCTTACACTCCACCTCAAGTTTCTGCATTTCTGTATTTCCTCGAATGGCCATGTACTGATTGCTTCTGTGATTAAGTTCTTCCGGTGTCTGTGAGCAAACAGCTGGACACGCTCAGGCTTTCTCTGTCTGCAGTGACCCTTACTTGGCCTCGAAGTGGCAGTGTGAGCAGCCAGGGACGCGGGGGGCTCACGGGGGGTCACACGCCCCTTGGCCACCCAACTTTCACGTGCATCGTATGGGCTTCATGACCTCTGACTTAGGGCTCTCATCTGCTGTTTCCACCATGTGTTGTCATCGTTTTTAATGTTATTATCGTATGGAAAACATTCGTACCGTACAGACTTAGTCTCTGTGGAACGATCAGCTAAAGAAGAAAAGTTTAAACACAGTGCACACCTTTCACATTTCGTACAGCCTGACTTAAGCAAAAAAGCAGCACCCTCCAGAGTGACCGCCGGCGGTCAGCGCCTGCCAGTGTCAGGGGCCGAGCTGCCCAATGTGGGGCAACAAATCAGCATCTGAAAATAAAAAGCCAGAACCGAATGAGGACCAGAACCTTGTCACCTGCAGACTGGCTCTGCCAGGTGCTCGTAGTGTGCTGTGGGGTGAAAGGTCATCCAAAAGCTCTAGAGCCCATCTGGGCTCAAAGGACCCTCAGAACCCACCTGTGTTGCAAATACAGACAGTGACGTAGGTTTTAAAAACACAGTCCGGAGACATCTGGAAATGGTAGCTTTCAGAGCTTCGGCTTGTCCAGGTTCGCGCTACAGTGGGGTGGACCGAGCAGGCCACAGGATGCTGCTGGTGGTGCTTGGGACCGCTGGACTGGTCGGCGTTGTGGTGCAGAGAGGCGGTCTGGGTCCCCGCACTGCCCTCGCTGGGACGCTGGCTGCTTGGGCGGCCCTGGGGCATCCTCCTCAGGCCCCCATGAGCTCACAGCCCTTGGGCTATGCAGCCCAAGCCACCCCCTTGGCAGCTGCTTCTGACCCCGAGCCCACAGATGTCCACACTGCGTCCTGCACAGGTGGGGTTTCTAACAATTGGGAAGGCCGGGCTTCTGGATGGAGCTCCTGCCTCGTGCTGTACCAGCGACACAGGAGTGACCACTGCCTCGCCGGCATTTCGTGCTCTCACGGCTTTTTAATCTTGCCCCCCCCCCGCCCCAGGTGTTTTCTGACAGACACCTCATCATGGGTGTCATTCGCATGTTCCTGATGGCTAACCACCGCCAGCATCTTTTTGTGTGCTTATTTGCCGTCTTTCTATATTTTTGGTGAAGTGTCTGTTCAGATCTTTTGTTTGTGTTCTAATTAAATTATTTGTTTTCCTTGTTTAGAGAATTTTTCATGTATTCTGGATACAAAGACTTGGTTGGATATGTGGTTTGCAAGTCCTTTCTTGCACTTGTGGGGGTTCTTTCCCTAGCCTACCCTTTCATCCTCTTAGTGGGGCTTCCTGAGGACCACGAAGGTCTGTGGGTTGTGCGGGGGGGGGGGGGGTTGAGTGGTGCAGGCACTTACAGAGGAAAAAAGATAAATTAACTAACGGGTCTGATGCTTCTTGCTTTTCTTCCCGTTTTGATCTGTGATTCCAGTAATACTTGGAAATTAATGTAGTATTTGCAATAGCGGGTGAGGAATATTTTGCAATATTAATTCATAATCTCCTGAATTTGTATATACGTAGGTCTAGGTGAAACATGCATTTGACTTAAGGAAAAGACTGGAAAAAAGCAACAAACAATTTTAGGCATTGATTTAAAATATTATTGAGGGCAAGAAGATGACCCTGGCACTGAGAAGGGTGGAGAAAAGTGAACAAACAAACCAGAGTTGGTTTTTTTTTTTTTTAAGATTTTATTTATTTATTCAACAGAGATAGAGACAACCGGCGAGAGAGGGAACACAAGCAGGGGGAGTGAGAGAGGAAGAAGCAGGCTCACAGTGGAGGAGCCTGATGTGGGGCTCGAACCCAGAACGCCGGGATCACGCCCTGAGCCGAAGGCAGACGCTTAACCGCTGTGCCACCCAGGCGCCCCCAAACCAGAGTTTTTGGCCAAAACTCCAGAAGCATTTTTTTGTGCTACGTGTCATGTGGGGGGGGCTTACTTCAATTGTGCTGATCATGACGTCAAAAATCAGTTGGACATGGGCTCTGTATTCCACTCCACGGATCTCAGCATCTGTCCCCCCAGCAGTGCCACACATACTCGATTACAGTAGCGATGTGGTAGGTCTTAACATCGGGTAGAATGAGCCTCTCACTTTATTCTTTTTCAAGGTTTTTTATTTTATTTTTTATTATTTTTAGCTATTCCAGGGCCTGTCCTGTCCATATATAAATTTAAGAATAAGTTTATCTGTGTCTACTAAAATTCTTTCTGGGATTTTGATAGGAATTGCATTAAATTTTTAGATTAATTTTGGGAGATTTGATATCTTTTTTTTTTTTTCATCAGGATAAACGCACTCCTTAATAGCCATCCCCTATTTCCCCATCCCCCCATCCCACTGAGCAGGGAGCCCAACATGGGGCTGGGATCATGACTGGAGCTGAAGGTGGACGCTTCACCGACTGAGCCACCCAGGTGCCCCAGATCTTGCCCATGTTTTAAGAGAGGCTGTCCTCTCTCCCCTCAGGCGTCTGTAAGAGGCCTCCTCCTCCAGGAAGCTTCCTGGGCTATGCTGAGGGTGAGGGGGGTCAGGAACATGTCCTCAGGGCCCAGGGCCCCTTTTCGCACTGCTGATTATAACAGCTCCTTGTGAATCCTCCCATGCTCCCGGCATCTCACCCCTTGTGAATATTGTCCTTCCCCAACTCCAATTAGATTTTGTTTTGCTTCCAAAACCTTGCTCCGACCGGGCTATTATAATAGTCATCACAACCCAGATGTGGGCTTGGGGTCCACTGTGCAATACAGGGAGGGGGCAGCGCACTAGCAGCTAAGCAGAGGGCGGTCCTCTGAGGCAGCACAACTGGTCCCCCTGGGCAGCACGAAGTTCTCATGGCAACCGCTCTCTGCAAGCTGACTCAAGCACCAGAGAGCTAGTCTCTTCCCAGGGGTTAACAGGTATTAACTCTTGCAGGAGCCTGGTGGGCAAAGGCAGGTGGCCCTCCCACAGTGACAAACACCTGGGCACCGTCAGCCGCATCCTCCCCAGGAGACAGGCCCTGTAAGAGAAACCATGCAGCCCCAGCAAACTTTCTCGTAGGCTTGAGATGAAGCACGTGGTTTCTCCAGTGCCACCTCTGGAGGCCTCAGCCAGGACAGCCCCCACGGCACCTGCAGATCCGATCCAGGGCAGGCTCTGCTCCCAGCCAACCAGCCTCCCACTGACCAGCCCTGCTCCACGGGTGCAGCCCCAGGCCTGTGCCGAAGGTTGGGAGGGGTCCAGCTCTGTTCTGACCCCTTAGTTTCAACACCGCCCTATTTCTGAGACTTTTTTTTTTTTTAATACTCTCTACCCCCATGTGGAGCTAGAACTCGCGACGAGATCGAGGCACAAGCTCTGCGACTGAGCCAGCCAGGAGCCCCTCTAAGTCTTAGTAGGGATGGGTGGGAGTTTCTTCGCAGTCCTCCCCTGTGGACCACACATATCATGTGTAATCAATCACATTGTATATAACGCCCCATGTATCACGACCCATCACTTCCTAGTTTACCCACACATGCCTCCACTCACTATGGCTGCAACACTCATTTCTTTTCAGTACCATTCTTCTCAAGACACTTTTCTATGAACAGGCAGTGTGTGAAAGGGGGGGTTGTTAACTCACTTTATGGGGATATTGGCTCATCATATGGAAAAGGATCAGATTCCGACATCTCATCACATTCAGAAATACATCCCAGGTGGTTGGAAGGCCTAATGGGTGACAGTAGGAATGTTACCGCTGAGAAAAGACAGCCCCTGAGGGTCCTGTGCAGAGGGAGGAACAGAGTGCGCATCGCAAAGGAGAGGACAGGCCTGGTTCGCGAAGGGCACATGTATCTGTGAGCAAATAAAGGCAAGACATTTGCAACATATGGTACAGGCCAATAATCTGTATCCAGGCTAATAAACAAGCCACTGAATCACAAGGAAAAAGACAACCATCCCAGTGGGAAAATGGGGCAAGGTCATTTCAGTCAGAGTTAATCAGTTCAAGTGACTAGTAAATATGGAGGTTTGGCCTGATTAGCGATCAGATTTGTTCACTGAAGCAGCAGGAGGGGTCGGGGAGGAGCCCAGGGGAGCGTCTGGGGAGATGGTGATGTTCTCTGCATTGTGGGGCTCACAGAGGAGGATACATCTGGCAAAACGACTTATCACAGGTTATTTATTAAAAACAATTGCACTTGCTTGCAAATGGCGTCTCACTGAATTTGATAACAAGAACCAGGGTACTGCTCTTCACCCCTTGGGTGGGCGAGTTTCAGCAAGTCGGACACTAAGTGTTGGTGACGATGCGGGGAAACGAATCCCGTCACTCCCACAGACGGAGTATGAATTATGACAGTCCCTGAAAAACGAATCTGGCAATATGGTAAACTAAAACGCGCACATTTAATCCCGTCTCCGGGCCTGTCGCCTAGAGAAATCCTTGCCGGACATGGGAATGCTGTACAAGGATCTGCCCTCTTGCACTATTTGCAATAGAGAAGAGGGAAACAATCGAAACGTTCATTAATAAGGAGGAGTAGAGGGAGTTTGAGTGGGTGGACCAGACCAACTGTGTGCGTTAACATGGGGTGATTTTAAAACAGTGCTGAGTAAAAACAGCCAACTGCACAATGAGGTGATAGGTGCACCTGCCGCCTGAAGGCTTAAAACGCACGCACGGAACGATGCCGAGTGTTGCCGCAGACGCCACAGTAGCCAGGGTCGGTGTGGCGCGGACCGCCGAGCCAGCCTACTTCTCAGCGGCCCCCGTGGATCGGTGGGGTGGGGGGTTCTCTCTCGCTTCTGCACGCTCCTCCCATTGCTCTCCCTTCGCTACCAGGGCCCCGGAGTCGTGCAAAGTGTCCTGTGCATCCCCTGCAGGTGGGGACCAGGAGCGCG
The DNA here is from genome assembly GCF_024610735.1 of Ursus americanus. Lineage (NCBI taxonomy): Eukaryota > Metazoa > Chordata > Mammalia > Carnivora > Ursidae > Ursus > Ursus americanus. The sequence continues at coordinate 1,067,247 of NC_142135.1, read as the reverse complement.
GGAGTTCCCAACCAAGCCACCCCGGCCAAGAGCGGCCTAATTCGACATCTGCTCCGGCGCGCGGCGCCGGTGTGCGGAGGCTTCTTCTGCACCCGCGGGACGAGCCAGACAGCCAGGGTAAGGGCGTGGCCCTAGGGGCTGTCGGCCGGCCGCTCACCACCTGCGTGAGCTCGCGGACGAGCCCCGACTTCTCCGGCTTCAGGCCCCGCCGGCCAAAGGGCGGCGCTCGAGGACCATCCCGCGGGGCTGTGCAGGGCACGCCCTAGGCGACGCCGCCAGCGGCGGGGAGAGGAGGCCCCGGTCCGGCCCCCACCCCGAGCCGGCTCCAGGGCCGGCGGGGGGCCCCGGGGAGCCCGCAGGGCCGCGAGCCGCTGCCCGCGGAGCCCCCCTCCATCCCCGAGCTCCGCCCGGCGGCAGCCCGGCACCTGCAGCTCGGCGGAGACGAAACCCCGCGCGTGCACGTCCGCTCGGGGACCCGCCGCACTCCGGCGGTGGGAGCGCAGAGGCCGGACTCCGGCCGGCGGAAGCCCGTACCACCGAGAGGCCGCTGGCCCCGGGGCGGCTAGAGCGGCCCCGGAAGCTCTCGGGGCTGGGCCTCGGCCGACTTCCGGCGGCGGCGTGAGGGCGGCGGTGCGGGCTTTGTCGGCGGACCGTCGTTTCGCGGCTGGTGTCCGGGTGAGTGGCTCGTTTCCGGCCGCGGGTCGGGGCGGAGGCGGCAGGGCCGTGCGGGCGGGCGGGTGTCGCGGGCGCGGCCTGCCTCGCGGGGCAGCGGGCCGGCCCGCACCTTGTCTCCGCAGGGAGCGCCCAGGGCGCGGACGCTCGGCGCCCGGGGACGCGCGCCTACGCCGCCGAGCGCCTGGCCCCAGCTCCTGGCGTCTCACTTCTGCTGCTCGCAGCTCCTCTGGGCCGAGCTGCGGGGCGGAGGTGACGAGTACGGGTGCGCGCAGCGCTGCTGTTTGCTCCGGGCCTGCCTCCTGCGTCTGGAGCCCGAAGGAGCGCTCCAGACGATCACGGCGGACGGCCCGGGATATGGAGCCCCTGGTGCGGGAGGAGAGGTGCCCGGGGTGGGGGTGGGGAGGGAATTGGGAGGAACAGATTGCCCTCCAGACCTTGGGCCCCAAGAATTCTCAGGTGCGAGAGGGGGTTGGCTGCGCTGTTTGGCGCTTTCCTAAAGGCCCCCTTTCCCCCTAGAAGTCTTTATCAATCTCAGTGGCTGAGTCCGCCGAAGTCGGGGACCTGTTATCCCCTCACACACCGGTTACGTCATGGCCGCCGGATCCTCGGCCTGAGGTTCCCCAGGAATGTTAGCTGGAGGCGGGCTTGGACCTCGGGCAGTTTGTAGACTTGTGCTCATCACCATCCCGTCTTTTCCCTGGGGCCCAGACCCGATGAGCGATAGAAATAAGTGTCTTTTGCCCACCTAGGATCTGAGATGCCCTTGTCCCCCAGGCTTCAGGTGGTGCCTTGCTCCCATACGCAGAGAGGGAGCCTTTCTCCGTATTATAGACGTAGCATTCATAGTATGTTAATGCCAGCAGTAATCACAGCGTCTCTCTTAAGGCAGAAAGAGAGAGGAACTGGGGGGAGGGATTGCTGTGTTTTTTCACAAGCTTGCACACATGGCTCCAGCCTCCTTTGCAGTGATGGTGATGGTGATGGATTCCTGACTCCTGGAAAGGTCTTGGGGATGATGTGGAGAGAGGGCAGAGCTGAGAAGGCCCAGACAACACTCATGAGCCGGAGGGAGGGTTAGGCTTAGGGTTAGGGTCAGGGAAGCCTCTGACCCAGAACCCGGCCGTGCCATCGAAGTGGTTCAAGGAGCTGTGAGGCATGTCCATGCTGCCTCGGGTCACAGAAGCCGACTGGTGAAAGGACACTGGACTTGTCAGGAGAGAAGGCGGGCAGTATCCTTGGGAGCAGGAACTAGAGTGCAGTGGGGTGGGATGGGGAGGAGACAGCAGCAAGCAGCTGGTTTGGCCTTAGGCAAGTCACCTCCCTGAACCTCATGGATATTTGTGAGGAGAACATGAGAAAATGAGAAACGAGACACCTTGCCTAGTGACTGACACACACCAGGTTCTCAGTGCCCTTCATCCCTGTGGTGGCAGGAGCAGGTCAGATCTTCATGCACATGGCTCTGGTTCGGGTCTCATTCAGGTGCCCCTTGCTCTTGTTATTCCCAAGGGTGAAGCTCAGAAACCTTCCTGCTTCCTTGAGGCTGTAAGCCACCGACAGTGACTCGGGCCGGTATGTGAGTCCTTTATCAGTGCACAGGAGAAAAAGCTTCTAATGTCTGTGTCGAGCACTCCCCCACTTGTCATCCCCGAGCTCACAGGGTCCCACTCCAGGTTAAGATCCCACTTCATTTCCAGCATGGAGGATTGCCCCATCTCTCTCAACATCAACTGTGTATTTACACAATTTCATGTTACATTTTATCCAGCAGATTCTATGTGTTAGAACAGAAAGGTGGGCCATGGTAGCTCAGTATGTTGTGGGATCACAGGTGTGGTGTATTTTTACTTCCTTTTGTTCATTTCATTGAGGTTTCTTTATTTTTTTTTTTTAAAGATTTTATTTATTTATTTGACAGAGATAGAGACAGGCATCGAGAGAGGGAACACAAGCAGGGGGAGTGGGAGAGGAAGAAGCAGGCTCATAGCAGAAGAGCCTGATGTGGGGCTCGATCCCAGATCGCCGGGATCACGCCCTGAGCCGAAGGCAGACGCTTAACCGCTGTGCCACCCAGGCGCCCCCATTGAGGTTTCTTTAAATGAAAGAGTATTGATTCAATTTTGTTTGAATTCACAAAAAACAAGGAGCTAAGCAAACACTGACAGATGGCTGATTTTCAGATAAATGTTTATTCAAAGCCAGGTATAACTCTCTGAAGTTCGGGGAAAGTTATGAAAACCATTAAAAGACACATACTTTTTTTTTTTTTTAAGATTTTATTTATTTATTTGACAGAGAGAGATAGATAGCCAGCAAGAGAGGGAGCACAAGCAGAGGGAGTAGGAGAGGAAGAAGCAGGCTCCCAGCGGGAGAGCCTGATGCGGGGCTCGATCCTGTAACGCCTTGAGCCGAAGGCAGACGCTTAACGACTGAGCCACCCAGGCACCCCATAAAAGACACATACTTTAAAGCTATTTTCTTGTAGACGCGTATAAGCTTGTTTGCAAGGAGTACAACAGTCTTTTTAAACATAAAAATCAGAAGATATTACTTCCAAAACAAAACCCAACATCCTACCCGCCCTTTTTTAATTAAGAAAAATGAGGCTTAAACTATCAGCTTACTTTTATAATACCCCATATGATCCTGTAACAGTGATAGGTGACACTTGGGAAGGGAAAAAGTCTTCCACAGTGGGGAAATGGGCACTGGAGGAAGGTAGACCTGGGTTTGAACCTTAGTGCTGCCTCTTACTAGTTTAGCGACCTTGGGCAGTTGACTGTCTCTCTTAGTCTCCGTTTTCTCATCTAGAGTAAATAATGGAGGGAACATCTGCCTTAGAAGGTTTAGAGGAGTGTGTGAGACAATGTGAGTCAGTTGCTCAGCTCTCTGCCTGCTGGGGTTTGAGGGGCCCTAATAAGCAGTTTCCCACCTCTCCTCCTGAGTTTTGAACCAGTGAGGCGCATGGCCAGACTGCCACCTTGCTTCTGGGCAAAGGCTGGGTCAGAGCATCAGACAGACTCCGGGGCTTGCTCACAGGAAGCATGGGTTGCTGGGGCCCCTCGGAGGCTGCTCTGCTGACCCTGCTGGCGTAGAGGGGCAGAGCAGCGCGTGAGCCCCTGTGGAGGAGGCTGTGCGCTGCCAGCGTGTTATTTACCCAGACTTTCCATTCTGCTAACTCCTTCTGTGTCTGGGGAGGAGAAAGGGTCAGGCAAGTGGGCAGAATACCTCAGGGAACATGCCTCCTTGTGACACCAGAGGCACAGGGACAAATGTTCCTTCCAGTGTCTGGTCCGAGTAGGGATTCAGTGACTATCTGTGCTGGTGACAGCGTTCAGAGAACCAGGCTGACATCTGTGTGGATAAACTTGAGGAATGCCAGGATATATTATAAGCGGGGGAAACACGGGGGAAACGTTGCAGATGGATGACTGTAGTGTGATCCCATTTTTACTTTTGAAAATCAAGTTTCTGTGGGTGAACGTATGTGTATAATTGTATTTGTTCAGTCAGAGTGTCAGTGAACATGTATTACCAAAACAGCTGACAGTGGTAACATGTTGAATTGGTGGGGATTCTGGTGTCTAAGTTTTGTCTATATTGTCTACACTTCTTTATTATTTGAAATATTTTTACGACGCATACCTTATGTTTGTAATGGCTAAGGGTTAAAAAGATAGAAAAGTAAAGCAGGATGTACAACTGAGTGGTATAGCCCCGATTTCATAAAAATTCTGGTGCAGGAAAACTACCAGAGGAAAATGTTCACTGGTAATCTTAGTGGTGGGGTTAAAGGTCATTTTGTTTTTCTTTTTTCAGTTTTTCTGTTGTTTCCATTTTCTCAATTGGCATAATTTACCTTATAGCTTGAAAAAATAAGTAATTTTTTTAAGCAACAGAAAGATTTTTAAAAACCAAGTTTTTGAGCCTTTAGCTCCAGAAAACGTCCTCAGTGAATGCCAGGAGGCAGGCCTCATCTGTGCCGTGGGTCACGGCTCCGCTGGGTGGGTCTCCGCGCCAGGGGGCTGTGTGGGCAGATGAAATAGCAGGCAGGTTTCATACAGACAGAAATGCCTGCCACAGACTTGTGCTCAGCTCCTTGTCCTTATTGCCAGTTATTGGTGTGTGGTTCTTTCTTTTTCATCACTGGGAAGATTACTCTGAGTAATCAGCCTGTTTCTTATCATTACTTAAGCATGATTAAAGTTGCTGTAACAGAGATTGAAAATAGTGTTTCTAACAAAAAACTTAACTTCTAATTCCACTTTGCCTATCTAGGTGGCTCTGGCCGTCAAGGCCGTGTGGCAGCCTGGCTGCTTTGCCTCATCCACGTGTCACCATGGGGAGGGAAAGGGGATGTAGAGGTTGGGGCCCTGCACGCATCCGTTCCATTCCCAGCTCATTGGCCGGATCTCAGTCACAAGGTCACACTCAACTTCAGGGGACTCTAGGAAGTGTAGTAATTTGCTGGCTGGCCGTGCGCTTACTCAAATTTTAGGTGGCATTTCTGTCACTCAGAGGGAACAGAGAGTCTGAGCAGTCTTCAGTCTGCCACAGTTTACCCCACTGGCTACTCTTTGTCCTACACCAATTACTTCGTCTGGCCCGGAGGGTGGGGTGTGGCTTTTTTTTTTTTTTTTTTTTTTTTACCAGGTGCCAGTGCAGCTTCACACAGTCATACTCTAAACTCATGCCAGCCCTGGCCTCCCTGAATGCTGTCTTCAGCACCCACCAAAAGGAGCGTGACTGTATGGACTCGCCCACTCAAGAAGGGGCAGAATCGCTGCCCACAGCTGTCCTGGTTCCCAATGGAGTTTGCAAAACTATCCTGACCAGGTGACCACTAAAGTGAAGCGGACCTGGGGCCTGGGACCCAGCAGTCACTCCCAGGTATACACCCAGCAGAAACGAGGACCCTCATCTACCAAAAGACGAGTATGGGAGTGTTCACAGCACCTTTAATCATCACCCCAAACCACAGACAGCTCAGGTGTTTGTGAGCAGTAAACCGTGATCTGGTCATGCAGTGGTGTGCTGTGTACCCGTGAACAGCATGAGCTGCCAGTGCCTGCAGCGTTGACGACTTTCGCAGGTGGGGCACTGAGTCTAAGCAGGTACATATTTGGGGCAGTGATGAAGATGTTCTGGAAGTGGATAGTCCTGATGGTTTTGCAGTCATAGGAATATTTGAGAAAACACTGAGTTGTGCACTTTAAGATGGTGAGTTTTATGATATGTGTTATAATTCAACAAAAAATGGGTACATGTTGGGGCGCCTGGGTGGCTCAGTCGGGTAAGAGTCTGGCTCTTGGTTTCGGCTCAGGTCATGATCTCAGGGTCGTGAGTCGTGAGATCGGGCCATGCTTTGGTGCTGCACTCAGCGCGTGGTTTGCTTGGGATTCTCCATCTCCCTCCCCCTGTTTGTGTCCGTGCACACTCTTTCAAATAAATAACGGGTACGTGATGAGTAAAACGCAGGCACAGAAACATGTATAATTCTGTTTAAATGAAATTTTAATTTTTAAATTTTTTTTTTTAAGTAAGCTCTACGCCCAGCGTGGGCTTGAATTCACAACCCCAAGATCAAGAGTCGCATGCTCTGCTGACTGAGCTGGCGAGGCGCCCCTAAATGAAATTTTTTAAATGGGCGGAATTCATCTATAATAAAAGAGGTGGTTGCCCTTGGAGGGGGAGCCTTTTGGGTAATATAAATGTTCTGTGTTGGCCCAGTGGTGGTTAAACAGGTGTCACAAGGAGTTCATCAAGATACCTGTGCTTTATGCAAGTTCTAGCTCACATAAAAAAGAAATGTGTTGAAAGGATGCCCTGGTGGGGCCACAGAACACGTGTTACCTGGTCACTCCCTCTGCTTCTCCCATTGTTGCCTCACCGCGCCCCCAGCTTTGCCCTCAGAGACAGGTTCTTACCCTTGATGGCCACGTTGGAAATGGGTCTGGAAGGCATCCCTTCATGGGGGTACACAGCAGGGTCTGCTTCCCACTGGTGCAGATTTGGTTATTTAGAGTCTTTTTTTTTAAGGTTTTATTTATTTGACAGAGGGGGAGAGAGTATGAGCAAGGGGAGCAGCAGAGGGAGAGGGAGAAGCAGGCTCCCTGCTCAGCAGGGACCCTGACATGGGGCTCGGGATCATGACCTGAGCGGAAGGCAGACGCTTAACCAGCTGAGCCACCCAGGCGCCCCCTGTTTGGGGTCATCTTGGATGGAGCTCCCTGGCTCCATGGAAGTGGACTTAGCTGTGTAGAGTTCTCAGGTGATACATCTGTAAGGAAGGCCATATTGGATAGTGGGATCAAAACTGAAGCTGTGGCCAGTCCCAGTGGAGCTCTGGGGTTGAGATAAAACTAGAGTTGCCCCCAGGGCACTCTAGGTTCCTGTGATTGACCAGGCATTGGCTGTGGCATGGTAGGTATCTGAGATGGCCCTCCAAGATTCCTGGCCCTTAAGCTACCCACACCTCCTCCCAGCTGCCATGGAAGGATTTTGTAGATGTAATTGAGGTCCCAAGTCAGTTGACATAGAGTGGCAAGGCTCTCCAGTGGGCTGACCTAATCATGCATACCCTTGGAAAGCAGTTTTCTGCAGCTGGTGGCAGAGAAGTCAGAGAGGTGTTCTGTGTGCTGTTCCTGGTGATACAGGTGTCCCTAGGAGCAGAGAGCAGCTGATAGCCGGCAAGGAGTCAGGGACTGTCCTGTGGTTGTAGGGAACTGATTTCTACAACATCTGAATGAGTTTGGAAACAGGTTTCCCAGCGCTTCCAGATGTGACCTTAGCTTGGCTGACACCTTGTGTGACCCTGAACAGGGATCCCAGTCACACTGGGCTAGACTTCAGACCTTGAGAGGTGTGAGATGACAGACGTGCTGTTTTCTGCTGCTGTTTTTGTGGTGCGTTGTCCTGCAATAATGGATAGCCAGGGGTGGGCCTTCTGGGGGACGGGCACGACCTTGGGGAAGGCAGAGTCGTACCTAGAGGTGGTTCCTGGTGGGGTGGGGGGTAGGGGTGGGCATTGCTCTGAGCAGGGGAGCTCGGCAGAGCACCCCAGCAATGATAAGGTTAAATAACCCTGACTGAACAAGCTTTTCCACAGTGACGCACCGGTGAGATTCGGAGTGCCGTGTACAGCAGCCCAGCGCCCTTGCACTCCTTGCCCGTCCTTATCTTCTCCCTAAAGGTCAGCCGTGTCTCAGTTCTCCCACCGTGGATTGCTTTTATCCATCTTTTAACTTGATATAAACAGAATCGTGCAGCACAAACTCTTTTGTGCCTAGCTTCTTCCGCTGAACACACATCTGTGGGGCTCGTCTTTTCTTCTGTATAGCAGTTCTTCATTGCTGCGTATTATTCCCTGGAAGTATTCCTCAATCTGCCCGTCCCTCTGTTGGCTATTTTGGTGGATATGAATGCTGTGACCATTCATATGTTGTAGACTTGTACAGGGGAGGTTGGGTGCTGTTGAGTAGATGAGAGGGGTGGGTTTTAGTGCCCAGGTGGAGGTGTTCACCCTAGATTGGATCAAGGACAGTATAACGCATGTAAGGAGGGAGGGTATGGTCTGGGTATGGACAGGTGGGTTGGTAGATTGCGTAGGAGAAAATTGACATTGTCATCTCATTTCTTCTCTTCTCTCGTTGAGATAAGCAAGGGCATCAGCTTAGAGGGAGGAGGGAGTGTTGGACATTTGAGAGGAGAGGACAAAGCAGGGCTGGTCTTGTAGGAGAATGAGGAAAGTGTAGAGATTGCTGCTGGCTGTCAGGGCCCCATTAATCAAGGGATTGTAAATGTAGAGAGAGCTCAGTTGGCATAGATGCAGACACAGAATGGGAAGCAAGTGGAATTTAATCCAAGTTGGGGTTTTCCCGTGCAGGGATGATAGAGGAAGGGCAGGCGGAGTTAGGATGATTATAATATATAACCCAAAATAAGCATAATACCATAGAACATGGGATGTAAGCTGGGTACAAAGGGAAAGGAGGACAATGAAGAGGTGGCAGGATCAGTACGTTTGTGTTTCTTTGGAAATAGGTCTTAATTTTTTAAGAGTTCAAGCCACATCCCTCTTTGTCTACCACCCAGCCACTCTGTCCCTGGAGTTGGGTGTTGGGGGTGGAGCCCCAGAGAAGCCTTCTCAAGTGGGTGAGGTAGGTGGCTGAGATGCACACTGAGGTAAAAGTGTGGTCAGAGGAAATACTCTTCCATCCCACTCTTTGGATGTGTTTAATCCCCCCCCCCCCCACTCCAGCAGATTTTTGTCTGTTGACAAAGGGAAAAGATGATCTTATTCTCCTTTATTTCAGATTCTGACCTAGGAACTTGTGACAAGAGGGTGACTCTGGAGCCTGAATTTCTGAGGATGGAAATCTGCCCAAGACTATGTCAGAAACACTTACAGTGATGGAGCCCCCTGCCTCTGAGTCTGGGGCATTCCCTGAACCCAGATTAGGAGGACTGTTGGGAAATCCAGAAGGGCAGAGCCTGCGGAGCTGCCCCCCTCAGGAGGGCAGTTTCAGGGGGGTGACGGTTACCCATTGGAAGATCCAAGCAGGAGAGGCAGCTCGGGTGGGCAGTAAATCAGGAGAAAGCCCAGTTCTGAGCTCAAACCTCCTCCTACTCCAGAGAGAGCTTGTGGAAGGGGAAGCCCACCAGTGTGAGATTTGTGGCAAAAACTTCACATTTAACTCGGACCTAGTTAGACATCAGATTTCTCACGCTGGGGAGAAACTTTACAGATGTGAGCAGTGTGGGAAAAGCTTCAGCCAGAGCTCCCACCTTGCTGAGCATCAGAGAGCTCATACTGGAGAAAGACTCTATGTGTGCAACATGTGCGGGAAGGACTTCATTCACTATGCAGACCTCGCTGAGCACCAGAGAGCGCATGCAGGAGGAAAGCCATTCCGATGCATGCAGTGTGGGAGAGCCTTCCATCACAGCTCAGACCTGGTTCGGCACCAGCGAGTTCACACCCGGGAGAGGCCTTTCGAATGCAAGGAGTGTGGGAAAGGCTTTAGCCAGAGCTCCTTGCTTATTCGCCATCAGAGAATTCACACAGGAGAAAGACCTTATGAGTGTAATGAGTGTGGAAAATCCTTCATTAGGAGCTCAAGCCTTATTCGACATTATCAGATCCACACAGAAGTGAAACAGTATGAATGTAAGGAGTGTGGGAAGGCCTTCCGTCATCGCTCAGACCTCATTGAACATCAGAGAATTCACACTGGAGAGAGGCCCTTTGAATGTAACGAATGTGGGAAAGCCTTTATTCGGAGTTCAAAACTTATTCAGCATCAGAGGATCCATACTGGGGAAAGGCCTTATGTGTGCAATGAGTGTGGGAAGCGCTTCAGCCAGACATCAAACTTTACCCAGCATCAGAGAATTCACACTGGAGAGAAACTCTATGAGTGTAACGAATGTGGGAAAGCTTTCTTTCTGAGTTCGTACCTTATTCGACACCAGAAAATCCACACTGGAGAAAGAGTGTATGAATGTAAGGACTGTGGGAAAGCTTTTCTCCAGAAAGCCCATCTCACTGAACATCAGAAAATCCACACTGGGGATAGGCCCTTTGAATGTAAGGACTGTGGGAAAGCTTTCATTCAGAGCTCCAAGCTGCTTCTACATCAGATTATTCATACTGGAGAAAAGCCCTATGTGTGTAGTTACTGTGGGAAAGGCTTTATTCAGAGGTCAAACTTCCTTCAACACCAGAAAATTCATACTGAAGAGAAACTCTATGAATGTAGTCAGTATGGGAAAGACTTCAACTCAACCCCAAACTTTAAAAATAATCAAGGTGTTCACCAAGAGGGACTTCCCTTGAGTAAGACCGCCATACATTTGGGTGAGAAGTCCGCAGGTCAGGGGGAACATACAGATAACTTATAAAATAATTACTCTCCAGCTCAGTGAGTGATGTTTAGAAGGGAGGGGAATGAGTCTTAACTCATGTGACTTTGGATGTGTCCGTGTGTTCCAAAGTCCTAGACAGGGCTGCTTTTCAAGTGGGCTGTCCCCTACCACTGTGCAGCAGCACTGGGCTACTGTCCTCCACTACGAACGTGTGACGTCAGGAGAGCCACGTGACTGGACAACTGACTTTGAGCTGGAACAATGCTGGGGGAGGGGCTAGGTCTCAAAGAAGCTTTCTGTATGTTATTGCACAATTACAATTCACCAGAGTTAAAAATCCCTTTTAAAGCAGAACTATGTATCTAATCTTAATACTAAAAAGAATATCACATGGTAAATTTTGATCAAAAAAGCAAGTTGGAGAAAGGCCTTTGTTATTTAAAACCACAAGTTGGTTCCCCCTTGTCTTTAGGATAATTTCCAAGTTCCCGGTCCTGCTTTCTAAGGCCTTTTGCTTCCTTGAGTTTCATCTCCCACTGCTTAACCTCCTGCCACATGGTTGGCACTGCAGCAACACTAACTGCTCGACGTCCCCACTTCACCCAGGCTGCACCTGCCTCCTTCTCTTTGTCCTTGTTTGAATGCTCTCCACTCCACACCTGGTGAACTCCTCATCAGGAGTCAAGACCCATCTCAGGCATCATGTCAGGCTCAGCCAGCTCTGCCCCTGTGCTTGTGTTGTTAGCGAGCACTTCTATTACTGCACTTACTTTGGTATATCAAAATCGTGTTTTTATCTATCATTTCTTTCATTATTACACTACTAATTCCTCAAGGACCTGGTCATAGTTGATTGATTTATGTGTCCCTGGTACCTAGTGCAAGGCAATAAAGCACACCCAAATCTATGTATAATTGGCTTTTCTTTTGCTTCGTCCTACTGTAGTTTAAATTTTTGGATTTCGTTGTTTTGTAACAGTATAATTTACTGGTCTGTTGGAAGTATCTTCTCTCTCAGCCCTGTTGATGTCTTCTGCTTTTATGTAACTCAGAAGTTGTAAGCAGTAGCTAGAAGACTAGCATGCTTCATAGGTATGCCTTTAGAGCTCACCCGTGACCGTCTGCTTGTTTTGGGGCAGTGTTGTCTTCACCTGGTTGCCTGCATGTCTTTCTGATCCGCTCAGGGCACACAATCCCAGTGCACTGCTCAAGGTTTTCTGTCTCAGCAGTTCCATGATTGACCTCCTCTCTTCTGGTCATTTTCCCTGCTTTCTGGCTCATTTTGTCATTTATCTGAAAATGTATTAATCTAGAAGGACCAACGCTGAACACTTAGGGAACAGTTGAAATTGTTGGGTCTGATGGCGAAGAGAAAGACCACTGCACAGAGTGAAGTGCTGAAGTAGAAGTCCCACGTTGTGTAGGAGCAGAGGTAAGGAGGGGACTGACCTGGTGTGGAGGGTCTGGGCCGGCTTCACAGAAGAGGTGACCCCAGAACTGAGAGAGCGCCGTGGCAGCTGGACAAGAGGGTGACCTGGGAGAGGAATTTGCAGATACGGGAGGCGAGGCAGACGCCTCCTTGGGGAGCTGTAGTATACAGTAGATAACGGTCTACCCAACTTTCAGTTGCTGCCTCTGATTTTCTTTTCTCAACATTAACCGAAACAGCCAGTTTTGAAATGACATGAACCAGTTTGTTTGTTTGTCGCCTGTGAGGGCGTGTTCTGAGTTCTTAAATTCCAGCAACACTAGAAGGCTTCAGGGGGTAAATGATAAAGAGGAGCATATAGCACGACATCTTCTGGAAAACTCCTTATTACTAGAGATGTTTCAAATGGTGCAGAAGACATATTACCAGACAATTTCAATCAACTTCAGTGATGTCTAGTTTCCATACAGTAAAAACACCTATTTAAAGTGTACAGAATTTTGAGAAACCATATACTTGTGTAACCACTATTAGAATAAAGAAAAATAACATTCTTCTCACCCAAACATGTTGCCTTTTGCCCTTTCCCAGTTAATCCCACCCTCGCCCCGACTTCCTGCTTTGGGTCGGTGTAGATTAGTTTTGCTTGTAGAGCTTCACGTGAATGGACCCGTACAGTATGTAATTCTGTGTGTCTTCTTTTGCTTGGCATGTTTTCAAGACTCAACCAAGTAGCTGTGTGTTTGCGTAGCTCTCTGCTGTGTAGTGTTCCATGGTATGGGCATACCTTTGTGAGTCCTCCACCTGTTGATAGAAATTTGGGTTTCCAGATTTGGCTTTTATGAATAAAACTGCTATGAGCATTTGTGTAAAAGTATTTATTTGGACGTGCCTCTTTATTTCACTTGGGTTGATGCATAGGAATTTAATTTCTGGGTTGTAAGTGTGTTTTTAACTTTATAAGAAATTGCCAAAAATTCTCTATAGCGGTTGTACCATTTCACACTCCTCCCACAGTATGACTGTTCCTGTTGCTCCACATCTCTTGCCAGCGCTTGATATTGTAACCCGCCTGAAATGTAACCCACCCAGTAAGGTGTGATGGGTCTGTGTGTTTCTCAGTTTATTTGTCTGCTCAGTGATGGTGTTGAGCACTTTTTCATGTGCATATTGCCATTTTGCCTTCTCTTTACATCTTTTGCCCATTTTTAAATTGGGGGGGGTTGTCTTTTTTTTTTTTTTCCATAAGATTGTATTTATTTACTTGACAGCTCAAGCAGGGGGAGCAGCAGGCAGAGGGAGAGGGAGAGCAAGGAGCCTGATGCCGGGCTCCATCCCAGGATCCCAGGACCATATCCTGAGCCAAAGGCAGACACTTAACCATCTGAGCCCTCCAGGTGCCCCTAGAGAGAGCGAATCTTAAGCAGACTCCCTGCTGAGTGTGGAGCCTGACGGAGGGCTCGATCCCATTACCCTGAGGTCATGACCTGAGCCGAAATCAAGAGTTGGACACAGTGGACTGAGGCACACAGGCACCCGTGTATTTCTAAGTTCTTAAGTATTTCCTAGGCAGATGATCAAAGAATTTTACTTCTTCCTTTCTAATTTATATTTCCTTCCTTCCTTCCTTCCTTCCTTCCTTCCTTCCTTCCTTCCTTCCTTCCTTCTTTTAGAGAAGAGAGAGCACGTGGTGGGGGGTGGGGGAGGGACAGAGGGAGAGAGAATCTTAGTAGGCTCCATACCCAGCACAGAGTTTGTTGTGGGGCTCGATCTTAGACCCTGAGACCACAACCTGAGCCGAAATCAAGAGTCAGACACTTAACTCACTGAGCCACCCAGGTGCCCCTGAAAAGGAATTTTCTGATTTCTTGTGATTTTTTCTTTGGCTATGACTTACGTAGAAGTCTATTTAGTTTCCAAATACTTGGGGTAGTTGTCAAATATATTTTCATGACTGATTTCTAATTTAATTCCATTATATGACCACATAACATACTCTGTATATTAACACTTCCAAATTTAGGACTTGTTTTATGGCCCACATGATGGCTTATCTTGGTGACTGTTCCATGTGCCCTTGGAAAGCATTTGTGTTAGGCCATTGTCTGGGTGTCAATATTCTACACGTGGCACTTAGGTCACGTCTGATGGGCTTGTTCAGGTTTCCTCTGTCTTTCTTGGTTGTCTTCCTACTTTTCTGTCACGGAGAAAGGAACGTTGAACTCTAACACTGATTGCAGTTGTGGATTTGTCTTTTTCTCCTTTAATGTCTACTTTTATGTGTTTTGCAGTTCTGGTTTTTGGTACATAAACATTTAAAATTGCTGGGTTTTTGATGACCCTATGTTTATCTCTGGTGTTTTTTTTAAACCTGAAATCCACTGTGTCTGATATATAATGCATCTGTTTTGGGGTTATGATTAGCGCTTCCAGGGTATAATTGTTCTTTTTCTTTTAACGTATGTATGTCAGCATATTTAAAGTGTATTTCCTGGAGACAGCTTATAGTTGGGTCTTACTTTTTATCCAGTATGGTATTATTTTTTAATTAACATAAAATATATTATTTGTTTCAGGAGTATAGGTCTGTGATTCATCAGTCTCACACAACACATACCCTCCCCAGTGTCCATCACCCAGCTACCCCATCCTTCCCACCCCCCTTCACTCCAGCAACCTTCAGTTTGTTTCTTAAGATTAAGAGACTCTTACAGTTTGTCTCCCTCTCCGGTTTTGTCTTGTTTCATTTTTTCCTCTCTGCCCCTATGATCCTCTGCCTTGTTTCTCAACTTCCACATATCAGTGAGATCATATGATAATTGTCTTTCCTCTGATTGACTTATTCCACTTAACATAATACCCTCTAGTTCCATCCACATTGCAAATGGCAAGATTTCCTTTTTTGATGGCTGAGTAATATTCCAGTGTATATGCAGACCACATCTTCTTCATCCATTCATCTGTCAACGGACATCTGGGCTCTTTCCATAGTTTCGCTATTGTGGACACTGCTGCTATAAACATCGGGGTGCAGGTCCCCTTTGGATTACTACATGTGTATCTTTGGGGTAAATACCCAGTAGTGCAATTCCTGGGTCGTAGGGTAGCTCTATTTTCAACTTTTTAAGAAACCTCCATACTGTTTTCCAGAGTGGCTGCACCAGCTTACATTCTCACCAACAATGCAAGAGGGTTCCCCTTTCTCCACATCCTCGCCAACATCTGTTTTTTCCTGATTTGTTAATTTTCTGTGCATTGATTTTATATCCTGCCACTTTATTGAATTTCTGTATGAGTTCTAGCAGTTTTGTGCTGGAGTCTTTTGTGTTTTCAACATAAAGTATCATATCTGCAAAGAGTGAGAGTTTGACTTCTTCTTTGCCAATTCAGATGCCTTTTATTTCTTTTTGTTTTCTGATTGCTGAGGCTAGGACTTCTAGTACTCTGTTGAACACCAGTGGTGATAGTGGACATCTCTGCTATGTTCCTGACCTTAGGGGAAAAGCCCTCAGTTTTTCCCCATTGAATATGATATTCACTGTGGGTTTTTCATAGATGGCTTGTATAATGTTGAGGTATGTGCCCTCTATCCCTACACTGTGAAGAGTTTTAATCAAGAACGGATGTTGTACTTTGTCAAATGCTTTCTCTGCATCTATTGAGAGGATCATATGGTTCTTGTCCTTTCTTTTATTAATGTGGTGTATCACACTGACAGATTTGCAGATGTTGAGCCATGCTTGCAGCCCAGGAATAAATCCCACTTGGTCATGGTCAATAATCCTTTTAATGTACTGTTGGATCCTGTTGGCTAGTATCTTGGTGAGAATTTTTGCATCCATGTTCATCAGGGATATTGGTCTGTAATTCTCATTTTTGGTGGGGTCTTTGGTTTGGGGATGAAGGTAATGCTGGCCTCATAAAATGAGTTTGGGAGTTTTCCATTTCTATTTTTTGGAACAGTTTCAGAAGAATAGGTATTAATTCTTCTTTAAATGTTTGGTAGAATTCCGCTGGGACGGTGTCTGGTCCTGGACTCTTGTTTGTTGGGAGATTTTTGATTACTGCTTCAATTTCCTTGCTGGTTATGGGTCTGTTCAGGTTTTCTATTTCTTCCTGGTTCAGTTTTGGTTTATATGTCTCCAGGAATGCATCCATTTCTTCCAGATTGCCTAATTTGTTGGCATATAGTTGCTCATAATATGTTCTTATAATTGTTTGTATTTCTTCAGTGTTGGTTGTGATCTCTCCTCTTTCATTCATGATTTTATTTATTTGGGTCCTTTATCTTTTCTTTTTGAGAAGTCTGGCCAGGGAGTTATCAATCTTATTAATTCTTTTAAAGAACAAGCTCCTAGTTTTGTTGATCTCTTCTACTGTTCCTTTGGTTTCTATTTCATTGATTTCTGCTCTGGTCTTTAGTACTTCTCTTCTCCTGCTGGGCTTAAGCTTTCTTTGCTTCTCTTTCTCCAGCTCCTTTAGGTTTAGGGTTGGGTTGTGTATTTGAGACCTTTCTTGTTTCTTGAGAAAGGCTTGTATCACTATAGATTTCCCTCTTAGGACCACCTTTGCTGCATCCCAAAGATTTTAAACAGTTGTGTTTTCATTTTCAGTTGTTTCCATGAATTTTTAAATTCTTCTTTAATTTCCTGGCTGACCCATTCATTCTTTAGTAGGATGCTCTTTAGCCTCCATGTATTGGAATTCTTTCCAACTTGCCTCTTATGATTGAGTTCCAGTTTGAAAGCATTGTGGTCTGAAAATATGCAGGGAATGATCCCAGTCTTTTGGTGCCAGTTGAGACCTGATTTGTGACCCAGGATGTGATCTCTTCTGGAGAATGTTCTGTATGCACTTGAGAAGAATGTGTATTTTGTAGCTTTGGGATGGAATGTTCTGAATATATCTGTGAAGTCCATCTGGTCCAGTGTCATTTAAAGCCCTTATTTCCTTGTTGATCTTCTGCTTAGATGATCTGTCCATTGCAGTGAGGGGAGTGTTAAAGTCCCCTACTATTATTGTGCTGTTATCGTTGTGTTTCTTTGATTTTGTTACTAATTGGCCACTCCCAAGTTAGGGGCATAAATATTTACAATTGTTAGATCTTCTTGTTGGATAGACCCTTTAAGTATAATATAGTGTCCTTCCTCATCTCTTATTACAGTCTTTGTTTTAAAATCTAAATTGTGGGGCGCCTGGGTGGCACAGCGGTTAAGCGTTTGCCTTCGGCTCAGGGCGTGATCCCGGCGTTCCGGGATCAAGCCCCACATCAGGCTCCTCCACTGGGAGCCTGCTTCTTCCTCTCCCACTGCCCCTGCTTGTGTTCCCTCTCTCACTGGCTGTCTCTCTCTCTGTCGAATAAATGAATAAAATCTTAAAAAATACATATATATATATAATCTAATTTGTTTGTGTGTGTGTATATATATATATATATATATATATATATATATATATATAATTTGTTTTTTTTTAAGATTTTATTTATTTATTTGACAGAGAGAGAGGGACAGCCAGCGAGAGAGGGAACACAAGCAGGGGCAGTGGGAGAGGAAGAAGCAGGCTTCCTGCTGAGCAGGGAGCCCGTATGGGGGCTTGATCCCAGGATCCTGGGATCATGCCCTGAACCGAAGGCAGACGCTGAACAACTGAGCCACCCAGGCGCCCCTAAAATCTAATTTGATATAAGGATTGCCACTCCAGCTTTCTTTTGATATGCATTAGCTTGATAAATGGTTTTCCACCCCCGCACTTTCAATCTGGGGGTGTCTTTGGGTCTAAAATGAGACTCTTGCAGACACCATATTGATGGGTCTTGTTTTTTATCCAATCTGATACCCTGTGTGTTTTGATTAGGGCCTTTAGCCCATTTACATTCAGGGTAACTATTGAAAGATGTGAATTTAGTGCCATTGTATTGCCTGTGAAGGGACTGTTACTGTATGTTGTCTCTGTTCCTTTCTGGTCTATGTTACTTTTGGGCTCTCTCTTTGCTTAGAGGACCCCTTTCAATATTTCTTGTAGGGCTGGTTAGGTGATCACAAATTCTTTTAGTTTCTGTTTGTCCTGGAAGCTTTTTATCACTCTTTCTATTTTCAATGACAGCCTAGCTGGATAAAGTATTCTTGGCTGCATATTTTTCTCGTTTAGTGCCCTTAAGTAGTATTTTTTTAAAAGATTTTATTTATTTATTTGACAGAGAGAGACAGCCAGCGAGAGAGGGAACACAAGCAGGGGGAGTGGGAGAGGAAGAAGCAGGCTCATAGCGGAGGAGCCCAATGCGGGGCTCGATCCCAGAACGCCGGGATCACGCCCTGAGCCGAAGGCAGACGCTTAACGACTGCGCCACCCAGGCGCCCCCCCCCTTAAGTAGTATTTTAACTGGTGAACTTAGTCTGTTTACTTTTAATATTGATATGGCTGATTTTATTTATTTTTTAAAAGACTTTATTTATTTGACAGAGAGCGCAAACAGGGGAGCTGCAGAGAGAGAGGGAAAAGCAGGCTCTCCACTGAGCAGAGAGGCTGATGTGGGGCTCAGTCCTAGGACCCTGGGATCATGACCTGAGCTGAAGGCAGAGTTTTAACCAACTGAGCCACCCACATGCCCCAGTATGGCTGATTTTAAAACTCCCATCCTGCAGTTTTCTGTTGGTCATCTGTTCTTTGTCCCCATTTTCCTGACTCTTTTGGGTTGAGTAGTTTTTGGTACTTCGTTTTATCTCCCTTATTTCCCTAATTGCTGTACCTATTTGTTTTGTTTGTTGCTTTCCATTTTATAGTGCGTATGTGTCCTAGTCTCCTTTCACATACAATGTAAGAAACTTACAACCTTCTTTCATGTCCCCTGCCCATCCTTTGTGTGTCCTTTTTTGTGCATTTTACTGTGAAATATGTTCTAATGGCCATACCATAATTATTTTTACTTTAAACAATTATCTTTTTTTTTATTTTAAAGAATTTATTTACTTGAGAGAGAGTGTGTGCTCACATAAGTAGGGGGAGGGGCAAAGGGAGAGGGAGAAGCAGGCTCCCTGCAGGGAGCTGGAAATTGGGCTGGATCCCAGGACCCTGGGATCATGACCTGAGACGAAGGTGGATGCTTAACCGACTGAGCCCCCAGGGCCTTCCCTGCAAACTCTACCGCGGGCTCCATGCACATTTTCATGGGTTTGTAGGCCATCCTGTATCTTTTGGAGAAGTGTTCAAATATTTTCCTCATTTTAAGCTTTCTTTTTATTATTGATTTATAGGACTTCTAGTTCTGGATAGGCGTGTTTTCTAAGAAATGTGTATTGAGAATATTTTTTCCCAGTCTGTCTGTAGCTTGCTTTATCATTGAATTGTCTTTTGATAAGCAGAAAATTTTATTTTTGATAAAGCCCAATGTGAACTTTTTTTTTCTTTTAATCTGAGTGTTTTGAGGTCCCAGGAAAGAAATCTTTGCCTGCCTCAAGGTTATGCAGACATTCTCCGGTGTTTCCTTCTGGAAGTTTTATAGTTTCAGCTTTCACATTTACTTGTGGGACCCATCTTAATTTTGGGTATGGGGTGAGGTAGCGGTGTTAAGGTCAATATCTTCCCCTGTTGTCCTGGCGCTCTAAAAAGACAAAACAACCCTTTCTTTTGACCTTTGAATTGCACTGGTGCGGTTGTTGTAAGACGTTTAACTCTGTGTGTGTGTGTGCAGTCTGCTTGTTGCTTCCAGCCATGCGCCTGTATGCCAGTGCCCCGCGTCTCAATTACTGGGGCTTGACGTCCGTCCTAGAATCAAGTAGTGTAAGTCTTCCCACTTTGTTTTTCAAGGTTGGTTATTTGAGGTCCTTTGCATTTCCATATACGTTTTAGAATCAGCGTGTACATTTCTATATAAAAAACTGCCGTGATTTTGCTTGGAGTGGTGTTGAATTTCTAGATCAGTTAGGGACAAAAGCTAACACCCCCAAACATGGCATGTCCCTCAGTTTATTCCTGTCTTCCAGTTTGCTCAGCGTTGTTTGTAGTTTGGACAGTGGAGGACTGCACATCTCTTGTTAGATGGATTCCAGCCTTTGTTTTTCTCCCACAGCTCCAAGCAGTTAACTAAGTTGCAGTGCTGTCTATCTGGAGAGAGTGTCAGACCACAGAGATTGAGGGCTCAGTCCTACGAGTCTGCCCTCCTCCAACCTCAGACACCAGTGTCAAGTGTGGGCTCTGTCCTGTGCTTCTGATGGGATTGACTACAGATCAGAGGTTACCAGGACCCTTTCCTTGGGTTCAGTTAATTTGCTCACAGAACTCAGGAAAACATTTCACTTCCTAGATGACCAGTTTCCTATGAAAGGATGCCACTCAGGAACAGCCAGATGGAAGGGCTGCACAGGGCTCCCATAGGCTCTGAGCACTCCTCTCTCCCCCAATCTCCAGGTACTCACCGTCCTGGAAGCTCTCCAAACCCGTTACTTTCTGGTGTTTGTGAAGGGTTCATTATATAGGCATGATTGATAAGATCACTGGCCATTGGTGAATGATTCTACCTCCAGCCCCGCTCGTCTCCTGCAGGGGTGTTGGGGGGCGACGAAAAGTCCCAACCTGTAGTTGCCCCTGTCCTGTGGTTTAAAGGGCCTTTTCCAGTCACTTCATTAGCAGAAGCTCAGCAAGGGCTTCTTAGGACAGAAGACAGTCCAGTTGTTCAGGGAGTTCCACGGGTTCCAGCTTTCTGCCAGGAACTGGGGATATCTTATACCACACTAAGTATTTTCCTTTTTTGTTGTTGTTGTTACTTTTAAAATTTTTATTTCACTTTCCCAGTATTCATTGCTAATAGAAGCATAATGGATTTTTATATTCTTCGATCTCACTTAATTCACTTATTAGCTCTAGTTTTTGTTTGAAGAATTCTTAGGATTTTCCTAGAAACACGGTCATGTCATCCCTGGATAATAACAGTTTTACTTCTTTCTGTGTCATCCTGAGGGCTGGATTCTTCTTACTTTCTTGCAGTGGATCGGACCTTCAGTAGAAGCTGAGGGGAAGCTATGAGAGTGGGCGGGCTTGCCTTATTCTGGATCTGAGAGGGACAGTGTTCAGTGTCCGTTAACCGTGATACTAGCTGCAGCTTTGTCTGCTTGAGGACACTGTCTTGTGTTCCTTGCTTGCTGAGAGGTTTTATCACAATTGGATGCTGAATTTTAACAAACGCCTTTTCTGCATCTATTGAGGTGATCATATGGTTTGATTGGGTTTTCTTGTTTGTTCTGGTTTTTTTTTAAGTGGGGGAGGGGCAGAGGGCGAGAGAGAATCTTAAGCAGGATCGATCTCACGACCCTGAGGTCATGACCTGAGCTGACATCAGAAGTCGGACACTTACCCGACTGGGTCTCCCAGGCGCCCCTCCTTCATCCTGTGAATGTGGATGATTATGTTGCTTCCTTTTTAAATGACTTGGGAAAGTTGGGGAAGCTATTTTGATTAAAGTTGATGCCTCGCTCCTGAAAACATAAAAAAAAATCTCCAATTGAAGAACATATGCAGGAAGATACTTAATAGTTAGATGTGAACACCCGTGAGTATCCAAAGGAAAAACCCAATGAACGTTTGTCAGAACTCTGCACTGAAGTAGCTGTGGCGGGGGGCGGGACTAGGGAAGCAGACGTGAGCAGAGACAGTGCCGCAGACCTCGAGGTGCTGAGCGCAGGAACGCGCCGGGCGAAGGCGGCATTCCGGAAAGTGGTCGTGTTCTCCACTGGCACCTTCCAGCCCTGGAGTCATTAACTCCGGCAAACGAAGGTCCACCTGCTCTGCACTCTTGGGATAAACTCCACTTGGTCATGACATAGAGTTCTTTGTGTGAGTTGCTGTTTCGGGCTTCCTGGTGTTTTGTTAAGAATATGTGTGTCTGGGGCGCCTGGCATCCCCGCCCTGCTTGTGCTCTTTCTCTCCCTCTCTCAAATACATAAATAAATCTTAAAAAAATAATAATAATACCTCTGTGCTTATGAGAGAGATGGGCCTGTGATTTTCTTGTCCTGGAATGTCTCCATCAGGGTTTGGCATCACGGCTCGCTGGCCTTCAGGGGACGAGCTGGGCGGTAGGTATTTGCCCGTCCTCTGCTCTCTGAGGCTTCGGAGGCTGGTGCTGCTCCTTCTTAAAGGTTAGTAGAATTCACGAGTGAGTCCGCTGGGGCTGCTGTTTTCTCCGGGGGGGGGGTCTGTTTCATAATGTGCTTTTGAGGGACTTCATCCGTTTCACCCAGTTGCTGAGTTGGTGGACCTTTACTCCACGTGGCTCTTGGTGATGCCGGTGGTGCGTGTGCGCCCTGGAGTGAGGTCTCCTTCTTTCATCCCCGGTACGGGGAACTAGGCACCTTCCTCCAGCTGGTTTGGCTCTTCTCTGGGTGTCTTGGGGACCAGCCTCTGCTGTATCTTGGGGCTCCTGCTTTGCTTGGGAAAGACACAGGAGCCCCCGGTGGCGGGAGACGCGGCGACTCTGAGGAGGGCAGCTCTGAACAGAGCTGAGGGCAGACGCCGGCGCTGAGCAGACCCTGGCTGCATAGTGTACGCGAGGTTGTGGCTTAGTCCCGAAACCCAGTGAAGAGTAGTGAGGAAGGATGGGCCGCGCCATCATTGTTCTGGGGGAAGGCTGCCACGTGCCCTTGTCCGTGGGGAAGCGCATGAGAACATCTCCGCGTGCGGTGCCTTGGGTGCGGGCTGTCCTGGCCCCGTGTCCTGGGGACAAACCCGGGCCGCCTTGGTGGGCTTTCAGCCCCAGATTCTCCAGGCATGTAGTTGCAGCACGGCTGTTGGCGTTCAGCCCTCGGTGGCTGGTCTCAGGCATCATTTGGCATCAGGCGGCAGCTTGCTTTCTGGAATGTCAGAGCCCTTGCGTATGGGGGGTAAAACAGTAGTGCCCAGCCGTCCCGTTTTTTTACAGTGATGCTGGCCCCTCCCCACCCTCAAATTCGCCTTCCATTCTGGAGCAGACCCTGCAAAAGCACTCGTGTGACAGGTTTTTCCCGACTCCCCCTTGGTCCTCTGAGCAGGTGCAGCTCCGGGTCAGGCGAGGCCTCTGGACTGCGGCCTCGCTCACTTTTGTTGTCTCCCCAGATCAGCTGCTTCTCTGCACCTGCCTTTCCCCAGAGGCGCCCCCACCCCCGCCACCATCTCCCCATGGATGTGCCCGAGGTGAGCCCCCAGCGCCCAGCCGCTCCACGGGGAGGGGCTCCTGATGGTGGCTTCAGAGATCAGCAGCTGCCCGCTCACTGGTTCTCATTTATGGTGTTGGGGGGACTGTGATCTGTTCACATTAAGACCGTGGTAGGTGGGGGCGCCTGACTCGATTTCAGCTCAGATCTTGATCTCAGGGCCCTGGGATCGAGCCCCATGTCGGGCTCTCTCTCTCTGTCTCTAAAATAAATAAATAAGTAAATCTTTGGGGGAAAAAAGCCCGTAGTAGGTGTCCTAGAGAATGGCCTTCCAAGGCACTAAGTTGGCAAGAACGGCCATAACTCGGTCCCACAGGCATGTTTTATGTGTTTTTCTCCCACTCTGGGGGGTGCAAGCCCCACGTCACGTCCCTGCCTGGTTGGGCTCTGGTGAGAACACACTTTCTGGCTCATCAGCGGCCGCCTGAGGGAGAGGGAGGGAGGGAGGGAGGGAGGGAGGGAGGGAGGGAGGGAGCGAGCTCTGGGGTGTCTCCTCTTACAAGGACACTAATCCTAGAGGATCAGGGCCCCACACTTAGGCTCTTTTAACCATAATTACTTCCTCAGAGACCCCATCTTCAAATACAGCCATCCTGGGGGTCAGGGATTGCACATACGAATGGGGGAGCACAAACAGTCCATAACAAGCGCCTTTCCTGGTACCTAAGTTTCAGACCTCTTGAGGTTTTTCCTCCTTGGAGACCATCCCCCTTCTTTTCTTCCAGCCCCAACTTGTGACTTTTAGCTTCTCCTCATTTCCCGCTGTCCTGCAGCCTCAGGAGTGGCCACATCTGACTTCCTGCTCCTGGTGGGGAGCTGCCTGTGTTGCAGGAGCCAGTGACCTTCGAGGAGGTGTCCACACAGTTCTCAGGGGAACAGTGGCAGTGTCTGGACCCTGACCAGCAGGCCCTCTCCCGGGACATGATGCTGGACAATTTTGGGAGCTCAGCTTCTCTGGGTAAGGGCTGTGCCGTTGGCCTCCAGAGCCTGTCTGGTCTCTGGCTGGCCCTGGGGCTTCGAGGAGAGGCTAAGAGGACAGCGACCACAAGTTCTTGTCCTGTGTGCCATAAAGGGGCCATCCTGGGCCAACTCTGGCCAAGGGCATTTCTCCATGCTCCCCTGCAGGCAGCCCCATCTCCCTCCCTCAACCGGAAGCTATGCAGCCCCATGTGGTTCCAGGTCACTCACCCTCCAGGCCATAAGCGTCCTTCCGACCAGGTACCTGAGACCCTCCCCATCCTGGGGATCCATACAGTCCGGTACCTCCCCAGCTCGCCTCACATGTCCGTTTCATCTCACTTGAGAAAGGATCTGTGAGGTGTGTGGACAGGCCTCGCCCAGCATCACACGGTCCACCGTGAGCGCAGGCCATACCTGCACGGCGACTGTGGGAAAGCCTTGGGGCAGGAGTGCAACCTCCCTGGGCATCAGCTGGGGCGCAGCAGGGAGAGACCCTGCATGTGCACCCAGTGTGGCAGGGTCTTCTGGTGGCTCAGCGGCAGCAGCACCCAGCAGACGCTGCACCTGACCGGGAGGTCTATGAGTGTGGCCGCTGCGGGAAAGGCTTCCGCCGTCTGGGCTTCTTCACACGGCAGCAGAGGGGAGGACTCCCAACACCCTATGTACCCCGACCCTCGGCCAGGGCCGGGCGCTGTGGTCGCTCCTGACAACCTGTGGGGAGGCAGCCTGCCTGGTCCTGGAGTTGCAGGAAAGCCTGTCAGCCCCCCCGGGCCCCTGAGCGGCCCCACAGGACCGTGGCCTCACTGGAGGAGGCCGCTGCGGGCATAGCGCCCCTGCCCCACACCTTTCTGCCCCTCTCTCCCCACCACGCTCCTCCTCATTTCTGGGTCTTCCAGCTGCACCCCGTGGCCAGCCCGTGGCCCCCAGAAGCACAGCCCTCCCGGCACCTGTGTCATTTGCAGGCTCGTCAGAGGATCGGGAGAGTTGTCTTCATTGGCGGCCGGAACTCACACCCGAGTTGTGCTCCGCAAATCCTCCGAGTGCGGACAGAGCGTCCCGTGCGGTGCGGGCCCGCGTGTCCACAGGGCTGTGCGCTCCCTGCTCTGATGGCCCTGCTGTTCCCGCTCAACCTCTCCAGCCGCCAATAGTGCGTCTTGCCCTTGTTGGTTTACAGTCACGAACACAGGCAGTGGGGACCGTGTTTCTCCCAGTGTCATGTGGCCGGACACCGGCAGATGGTCAGCAAGGCCTGCATTGGGCTGCACCGTCCTTGTGCTTCACCCCCCTGCCCTTTGCTGTCAGGAGCACAGCTGAGCCCACACCCAGCACAGAGTCTGCTTGAGGTCCTCTCCCGCTGCCCCCACCCTGCTCACAAGCTCGCTCGCTCTCTGAAATAAATAAATCTTTAATTAATTAATTTAAAAACTCTATTAAAAAGAAGAAAGATGGGGGCGCCTGGGTGTCTCGGTTGGTGAAGCGTCTGCCTTCGGCTCAGGTCATGATCTCAGGGTCCTGGGATCTAGTCCTGTGTCGGGCTCCCTGCTCGGCAGGGAGCCTGCTTCTCCCCCTCCCTCTGTCCCTCTCCTCTCCCCACTGTGCGTGCACTCTTTCTCAAATAAATAAATTTTAAAAATCTTTAAAAAAAGACAAAATGGTGTTGGCGGAATGAGTTGTTGAAGCCAGGGTTTGAAATGTCTTCTCTTTTTTCTCATGTTGCTGGATATGTCTGTTCGAAGCTCATTGATATGTCCTGAAGACGGTCGCGAGCAGCTGTGATGTCATGAAGTCGCAGAGCTCCGTCATTCTGCTCGCCCGCGGAAGAGCGCACCACAGGCCCCTGGCCTAAGAAACACATTGGTTTCTCACAGCTCTGGAGGGAAGTCCGAGGCCGCGCTGCCGGCAGGGTCGGGTTCTGGTGAGGACCCACTTCCTGGCCTGCAGCCGGCCCCTCCTCGCCATGTCCTTACCTGGTGGGGAGAACTCTGGTGTCTGATCTTATCAGGCCACAAACCCCATCATGGGGGCCCCGCCCTCATGACCTCATCTGAACCTGATCACCTCTCAACGGCCCCACCTCCAAAGACATCACACTGGGGCTGGGGCTTCATAGGAATTTGGGGGAACACAACGTGGTTCCTGGCAGGAGCTTGTCTGGGTCAGACCAGCGGGAGGAGGGCGTTGCTCCTGCAGTGCCGGCCCGAGTCGCTGCAGAGCCATAGCGGCATGGGTCCCAAGGGCCCCAGAATAAATGGAAAGCTGCCCAAGGCAGTATTTGAGTGTGTTTTATCCATAGAATCCAGACGTTTCTAGCAGTGTTTGTATTTTCTCCCAGTTCAAAGCAGTCGGGCCGGGAAGCGGCTGGGTTGTTCCCGCCCAAGGCGCCGAGCTGTGAGTCCTTCGAAGGGCCCTGAGCGTGGGTGCAGGTTCCGCGGGCGAGAGCGCCAAGGGCAACACCCGTAATGCTCAAGCTTTGTCCTCCAGAAACCAGCCGGCCGTGTGTCTGGCTCACCTGTTCCTGGTGTTTTCGTCTGTCACTTCATGATGCAGTGGCGTGGAATTAAGTAGGAACAACAGAATCGTGCGATCATCTGCATCCCATCTGACGGCCCTGACTGACGGATCTGAGGGCGCCGCGCCGCGCTCCGTGCTGTGGAATGGGGAGTGCCCGCTCCTCGCAGCCCCTTGCTCACCTGCGCCGGCGACTGAGGCCGCAGTGGTGGGCCCAGTCCCGTCTGAAGTTGTCCATGCTCAGCTTCGGGGCAGATGGTGGGGAGGGACACCCGAGTGATAGGACGCGGCCGCTCCTGTGCGTACGCGTGCGGCCCCGGGGTGGGGATCGTGCGGGGCAGCCACGCGAGGGCACCACAAGTCTGCATCTCCGGACTCTCTGTCCCTGAGGCCAGTGCAGCCACGCAAGCCGGACGGACTCTAAGATGGACCCTGTAGCGCTTCAGCAAGCTTGACTTCACACTGAGCACGTTTTCCTCTTCCTCCTTCCGGAAGCCTCCTCCAGCCCTTCCCTCGTTTCTCCAGAGAACCCTTTGTTCCAGGACCTTGGTATTGCCACTTAGTGAGAGCCTCGGATGGCACCAGCACTAGTCACGACAGCACCGTGCAGACGGGACTCGCGCGGGCAGCTCCTACCAGGTTCCTGTGCGGGCCGGCCTGGAGGAGCCCTCCGTCGTGTGTCCCCGAGGCGTCAGCCTGCAGCAGCCGCCTTCCCCGTTCCTCTTTATCCGCAAACTCCAGGCTGCCCTGTATTTCAGCTCCGAGCGCGGAGGTCCGTTTTCGGCAATATCCGCACATCCCTGGGGGCAGAGTGACCTGGGAGAGGAAGTATCAGCCTTGTCGGGGCAGCGGAGCCCGGCCGGCAGCGCGCTCTCCCCATCTTGCTGCCTCTGCGCTCTGCATTTATCTGGGGCAGAGGACGCGGCCCCACTTTGGGGCAGAATACGTGTGCCACTGGGGGCTGACGGGCCAGTCATGCCTGTGACCTGGCCTTCCTCCCCCTCCCCAGGGGACACTCAGAGCTCCCTGTGGGCTGGCCTGGGTCCCGGGTGCCACGTGGAGCTCACTCCTCCCTCTGCACGCGTTCTCTCCCCGACACCCCCGCTGTCTGCGATCCTGTCTTTGGCCTTCTCGGCAGCCGCGCAAGGCCTAGCGCCCGGACCCCCCATTTGGGTCCTAGAAAGCGCAGGGGGTGTGCTGTTGCTATTTCATCCCTGTCCTTTGTGACCCTTTGAAACCCCTCACCCAGAGGCCCTGTGGTCAGACTGTCCGTGAGAAGCTGTGGACATTCACGCCAGGGGAGGGCGCGCTAAGGCTCTGGTCCCTTGACCAATCAATCAGGCAACTTTTGTCTAGAAAAGAGAGTCAAGTGCATGTTGTTTTAGTGAAATTCACTCCACGTTACAGTTCGACATAAGCCTCACTGAACACAGTATCTCTCTGTGGGAGACGGAGCAGAAAGTCGGAGACCCCATCATCCGGCCCCATCCTGAGGGACATTCTGTTAATGCTGGAGGGTGTCCCCGAGCGCTTGTCACATGCCGTGGAAATAAGCACGTGATTTTGGTTTGTTTGCCTCACGCTAGTGGAACCCCCAGGTCCTTCCACACGTGTTTGGTTGTCTGGCACGGACCCTCCTTGTCCCCATCCTTTCCACACCTTCACGGGCTTCTGTAATACGTGCCGAGGGACACTTCCGTGCCAGCTTTGTGGCTGTGTGTGCACATGGGTCGTGTCAGGTTCCTGGGGCGCTGTGACAAACTACCATAGACTGGGTGGCTGAAAACAACAGAAATTTGTTGTCTGGGTTCTGCAGCCAGAAGCCTGAGGTCCAGGCAGAGGCAGGGCCATGCTGCCCCTGAAGCCTGTAGGGGAGGGTCCTTCCTGGATCTCCCTGCTTCTGACAGTGTGGGTGAAACCTGATGTGCCCCAGCTTACAGACGCAGCTCTGTCTCTGCCTCCGTCGTTGTGGGTGTCCGTGCGTCTGTCTTCACGTGGCCATCTTCTTATAAGGACACCGATCCTATTGGATGAGGGCCCACCTTACACCCGTGTGACTTCATCTTTGACTTCATCTTTGCTAACTGCCGCAGCCCTGCTTCCAGATAAGCTCACATTCTGAAGCTAGGACTTGAGCATGTCTTTTTGGGGACACAATTCAACCCACAACACATAGCAGAACAGGGTCCTAGAAGATGGCTGAGTCGAAGTATGCCTGCTTTAGATGGAAAAGAAGCAGCCGCACAGCAGGGCCTCCACACTGCAGATGATAAAAGGTTCAATTTACAGGGAAGAGTTAGGCTTCCCTGTACTATAGGAAGAAACTATAAGAAGAGTTCTAAACCCGTATGCAATTAATAATTGCTTCAAAATACATAAAGTAAAAATGACAGAACTACAAGGGAAAATTGACAAATGCCTAGTCTGAGTGATGTCTCTCAGGGAGCTATTTTGTGGGAATCAGTGGGCTAGAGGATCTTGAGGACAGTGGGTTTCTGGGCGGAAGAGAGATTGGAGTATCAGTTGCTAAAAGGAGTACCTGGGAAGAGGAAGTGTGGGGCATGCTACCGTTTATTAGCTTCATAAGTCCCAAGAAACTTTATCTTGATTTAACGCTTCAAATTAGAATAGGGGTTTGAACAAGGTCTAATGTTGCATTTAGTGGAAATGTATCCTAAGTTTGTTCATCCATAACAATTTCCTCTTTTTAAAAAATTCCTTCCCATTTATTTTTTGGGGGGGAGTAAAAACAGTCATTTGCTCGAGAGAGGATTTGAATCACTATATCCCTACTCTATCTTTTAATATGTTCCTCTTCCCCCAGTGTTTTGTATACAGTGGTAGTCACATTCAGAAACTTGATTAGATCAGTTTTGTTTCTCATCAAGAATGCTCTGTTGGTTGCACTGTGCAAGATTGTATTGCTTCACACCAGGAGGCACTTAATACCTCTTGGTGAAGTTAGGGTCACTCGTGGGTTCAGAGGGTCAGCTGAATCCTCCATTATGTTGATCAATTTTCCACCTATAGGCTTTCACTACCATTATGACATACCTAACTTTCCTTCACCAATTTGTTTATCCTGAAATACAGTTCATAGGGGAAAGTCAGAATGGATGTGATTCTTCATTTATCAGTTTTTAGAATGATGGATTACTACAGTAGCAACCTTCAAGAGGACTAATGGAGTGGGTTTTTATAATATTTTAAACTTGTGCATTTTATGTATTTGGTATGTTTGTATTCAGTACAGCCATTATTCTTTTTGATGCTGAAATTGTCGACTTTTTGGCCATTCAGAGCCCTTCACTTTTGTCAGTCTGCCCCTCTGGTAGGTCTCTTTCTGGGAGCAACCTTGCTTTCTGGCACAAGATATCCTAAACTCATTTTGTATTATTTCCTTCCCCAAATCTCACAGGAACCCTAGTTCCTTTTAAAGAGAAATGGTGAACTCTCCCAAGAGTGTTTGTGTTTCCTGCTGGGAGGGGCCTAGGAGCACCGTCCACCCAGGAACTGAACATTTCAACTAAAGTTTCACCGTGGGGGGGGGGGTGGCCAAAGCATACAGAACCCCAAATACAGGTAGGCGAAGCAGGACAGGACTTCTGCCCACTTCCGGTGGGTGGTTCACCCTCACTGTGCACTGCCCTTGATAACCAAAAGCTCCATCTTAAACCTGTGATCTGAACTGTCCCCACCCGGCCCAGGTCCAGTTCTGGTTCCACCGGTCCTGACCATCCAAAGGGCCCTTCCATGTGGGCTGCGAAAATTAATTAAAGGAGACCTCGTTTAGAATGGAGCCGAGTGGAGCTGGGAGGCCACCAGGGGGAGCTCTCACTGCCCGACATCTCACTTGCGGACCCCTCTCGGACCTGGCCTGTCACTACAGCCTTAGAGCCCCACCAGAGGAAGAAAGGTTTCCTCCCCGCCCCACCAACAGCTCAGCCAATGAGAAGCCACTGCACTCCCAGCTCTGTTCTGGCCAATGGGCTTTTAATTTACAACAGCCCCTCCCAACTCCCCCCTTTCCTCTATAAAGGAGTGTTCCGCTGCCCCTCCCAACTCCCCCTTTCCTCTATAAAGGAGTGTTCCGCTGCTTTGTTCCGAGGGCTCGTCCGTGGTGTTGCCCTGGCTCGCTCGTCTTGGGATTGCAATTCTCTGCTATTCCTGAACAAACCTATTTCTGCTGGTAAAATAATTGGCAGTTTTATTTTAAGGTTAACAGGACCTTCAGGATCTGTTGCTTGGACCCCTGGTCCGTGCGCCACGGTGGGGGGCTGCCCCGCCGTGTCCCCAAGGCTCCACCAGCTCTGCACCCTGCTGCTGGAAGCGCACCAGCCACTCTAGCCTTGACCACCTCCTGTTTGGGCCTCTCCAACGCCGGGCCCCAATGTGCAACTGAAGACCCAGAATGTTTAAGAACCTTCCCTCTGTGGTCAGGATGAAGTCCCTAGCCCTCGGGCCAGTATTGAGGGTATGCAGGGCCTGGCCTCCCCCAGAAGCTGTTGGACCTCCCCAACCACAACCGTGGGACATCTTCCTGGCCAGCCTCTGCGCACTGGGACGGAGAGCTGAATGCGATGTCTGGCTCTGGCAGAGCCGGGACAACCGACATTTTCATGGGAGCTGTGACTTAGTCATACTGTTTTCTCTGTACTAAATTTCCGGGTTGGGATCATCGTACGGGGGTAAGGTAGGAGAACACCCTTGTGCTCAGGAACACTAAAGGATTTTTAAATTCTTTAAGTGAAGAGCCGTGGTGTCTTGAACCTAATTTCAAGTGGTTCAGGAAAAAATTCAGATACAGACATGGGGACAGAATGCAAACTGCTGGCGAATCTTGAACGGAGTTCTTTGTACTCAGCAACTTTTCTCTAAGTTGGAAATTATATTAAATTAAAAATTACTCCCAAATCCCCAATAGGTAAACACAAAACCTCCCATGGCCCTCGGTGGTGGGGGCACAGGGAGCGAAGCCCCCCCCCCCCACGCTGGCCCTCCCGGCTACAACACGTGGTTGCCCAGCTCCTCCTGGCCAGCTGGACTCCTTTCCTGCTCTGGCACCATCTGTCCATGCGGGCGATGTCCTTCTCTGTCAGCCCTGGCGGGAGGATACTCTGCCCTTGGGGAGCAGCTGGGAGCAGCCGTGGATTAGAGGGACACACGGGGCGAGGGGCGCATCAGGCTACTTTGCAGTTTGGAAACCGGAAGCCAGAATGAGTGGTCCCTGTACCTCCAGGAATCCTGGAGCGGGAAAGCGGGCCATGCCAGAGCCAGGTGGGCCAGTCACACCTTTATTAACACCGCATTCACCAAATACCTGAGCACCGCGCGCCCTCCCCCCACCCCCAGTCGGTTCCGGCTCTCCTCGAGGCGGCTTCCGCTGCAGCGTCAGTGTCCACGGTCTCCTTCGACTGGGGGACGGAAAGAGCCTGATCCCAGGACAGACTTAGTAGACGGAGTGGTGCCCTGTGAGGCTCCAGGTAATGAGAACCGCGAAGAGATCTGGGAGCCCGGGCGCGACAGGGTCAAGGATGGGGCCCGGGAGTCCCGGTGGGGCGTGATCAAGGACGGGGCCCGGGAGCCAGAGCGGGACGGGATCAAGGACGAGACCAAGGACGTGACCCGGGAGCCCGACGGCGATGGGTGCTGGGATGGAACCCGTGAACGCGCCTTCGAAGGGGCCTGTGATGGGATCCTGGAGCCCACATGCGACGGGAGCAATGACCCGGAGCCCGCGCGCGACGGGGCCCGGGGAGCCGCGCGCGATGGGGCTGTGGGGGCGGCGAAGGGCTCGAGACGAGAGGCGGGCGGCAGCGGCTGCCACAGCGGCGGGCCGTCGGGGCCCCGGCGCAGCCAGCCATGCACGCGTGCCAGGTCCCGAGTGTCCTCGTGCTCGCGCCGCAGCTGTTCACGCTGCTCCAGCAGCTGGCGCCGCGTGTCATGCAGCAGCTGAGCCCAGCGAAGGAGCCGCAGGAGCTCCTGCCGGAGGCGCGCGTTTTCAGCCTTTATGGCCTGCGTGTGCACGACGAGAGCGCGCGCCGCCTCCCGCTCCGCGCGTCGCGCCAGGGACTGCACACGCTGACGCGCCTCGCGCTCGAAGGCCGCCTTGTCCTCCAGGAAGCGCCTTTTCACGTGGTGAAGCAGCTGCGTGTGCTCCACGCGCATGTGCAGCAGCTCGCGCTCCAGCGCCCGGATCCGGGCCAATTGCTCCAGCTGCAGCTCCTGCGGCGGGGGCGCGGGTCAGCGCCAGGGCGCGGCGCGCGCCCACCCCGCCCGCCGGGCTCGCGCTCACTAGCCTTGTAGGGCTGCAGCTCCTGCACCTGCCGCGCCATCTGCGCCGCGCGCGCCTCCATCTCCAGCAGCTGCGTGCGCACCCCGTCCTCGCGCCCGCGGTACAGCGAGGCCAGCTCGGCCCGCTGCCAGTGGATCTGCGTTAGGTCCACGCGGTTCTGCTCCTCCAGCCGGACGATGGCTTGGGCGCAGCGCTGCGCGCGCGCGCTCACGTAGCTGGCGTAGAGCCGGTTCTCCTCGCGCAAGCGCACCGCCTCGCGGTCCAGGAAGGCGTTCTCCTGCAGCACCTGGTCGACGCGCGCCTCGCAGGCGTCCAGCTGCTCCGAGAGCAGCTTGTACTCGCGCTGCAGGTACTGCCCGCGCTCCGACAGCGGCGGCTCGGCTCCGTCTCCCGCCGCGCCCTGCCGGCGCCCCGCGCTGGGCCCGCGCTTCTTCTTGGGCGCCATGGGCTGGGGCCTGGGGCGCCGGCACGCGTGAGGGCACTGCCCCCAGTCCGCTCCTCCAGCCTATCCCTTCCCTTCCCCCGGCCCGAATATTCTAGCGGGGTGGAACGCGTCCCCGGCCACGAGGTTGGGGGAGGCAGAATCAGGGGTGTGGGGGTCAGGCAGGGGTCAGGGCATCGTCTCCAACCTTTACTCTTGGGCTCTTTCCGGACCTTGGCCGTCCGTCGGGGTGTGCCCACCTTTAGTAACGTTGGCGTTCAGCCTGCACGGTCTCCTTGGAGACAGAACTCCGTCGCCCTCTCTCCCCCCCCCCCCGCCCCGCCACCCCGTCGCCCGGGCAACGGCCGACTCCCTCCGGGACTTTCCTTCCAGTCCCTCGCCCCGAAGTCGGTGCGTGACAGCCTGCGTGTGCGCCCTGCAGAGGTCCGAGCGCGGACCGGCAGGATTTGGGCTTCCGGAGGAGGGCGCGGCTCCCGAATGTGGCAGAGGCAGCAGCAGCCGCCGGGGCAGCAGCGCCACGCTCCGCGTGCCAGGCTTGGGCCCTTCGCTGTCTGTCCCCCCAGTGGACTCTTCCCCCCCCTCCACGTCGCCCTATTTGGGGAGAGGGTTCCCCAAGTTCCTGGCCTCCCCGCCCCCACTCCCGGGTGAAATTTCCCTCTATCTTGTCAGGACAGAGCGCCCCCACAACTTTTCAGCTCTCTGGGGTCCTGGTTTTCCTCGAAGCACTTCGTGATTCTTTTCACTCCTTCTGGAGGCCCCCATGGGAGTTAGGGTTACTGGGCAGATCGTGGCCTTTCGGATGCCATCTGTTGTCCACTGTTTGTGTCTCTGGGATTCTTCTGTGGGGTTCCTAAGCCCACATGTGCGCACCTGTTCAACTCATCGCACTGACCGGCCCTTGGTCAGCTTCCATTCCTAGCTGGCTGGGATGGCTGGAGAGGAAGGGTTCCACCGGGGATTTCGCTGTTGCTGTTTTTGCCATGACATTGTGGCAAACAACACCATAAACCCTCCATTTAATTCAGTCTTGGCTAGGTATGTGAGCGGTGCCAACAATGCCAGCACCTAGCAGGCCCGGCCTCCCACTGTGTTCGATGCCCCTGAAAGAGGTGCCTCTCTATGCCCTTGGACCTGCAACTTCAATCCACACCTGTTTGGGTCCTGTCGTCCTGCAGTCCGTCTTCTGTGCAGGCCTGTCCACGTTTGCTGGAGTGTGGAGAGACCTGAGAACTGTCCACTGGCGAGTCGGTGAGGAGCCCGCTGTAAGGAAACCCACATCTGTAGGAAGGCTTGTGTGGAGACCCGTCTCAGGAGGCTGATTTCAGAGCTGTGATAATTCCCTCGTCTCTCGGCTTGCTCTCTCGGCTGCACCCGCGTGGAACATGGGGCCGAGCCTCCTCAAATTAGGAGCACAGAAGAGGTATTTTCCTCATAGTAACAAACGTGGTTTATCAGTGAGAATAAAATGACACACTCAAGACCACGAGGGATCTCCACTTGGCGTTAAAATTCCGAGGCAATGTGGATTCATAAACTGAAGCAGCGTCAGACAACAGACTGTCGTCCTTAAATGATACGGTTTTGTGTCTTTTGGTTGTTTGAGGCGGCCCAACGCCCAGCCTGCAGCCGAGTGCGGGGCCTGAACTCAGACCCTGAGATCCAGACCTGAGCCAAGATGGAGAGTTGGAAGCCTAACCGACTGAGCCACCCCCGGGCCCCCATGTGTGTTTTGTTTTGTTTTGTGTTTAATACGAAATTGGTGCCTAACTTCTTACGGGAACTTGGGAAAAGACCAAGTAGACTCAGGGAAAATCGCGAGCGACCCCGCAGTGGGGGCTCCCCCGAGCCCAGGGAGAATGTTTGCTTCTACTCTCCAGGGCCTGGCGTTACCAACCAGGGTCCCTCTGCTCCCGGGACAGACGGCTGCGCTCTCCGTCTGGCCACCTTCAAGACCCGGCAGGGGCCACCGTCCCCATTCTCCAGATTGCTGGACAGGCCGCCCCTGCACACACCCCACCCACCCCCCGGGCTCCAGCGCCGCACACCGCCGTCGCGGGGGGAGAGGGGGTCTGGTTGGCCTCCGCCTTTTAATTTCTGGTGCGAGGTGAGGGACTCAGCGGCAGAGATGATTGGTTTAAGTCGTCCCAGCCTCCGGGATTTCGCGGTGCTTTGTCTTCGCCTTACGGCTCACAAACGCCTCCTCCCAGAGGTCCTGCGAGCGCTTTGTTCTCCTCTGCCTCCAGTTTTCTCGGGACTCCTTCTTCCCAATTCTGCAGTCTCGAAGCAAGGGTGGGAGAGCCACGTGGGAAGCCCCCGCCCGGCGCCCAGCCCTAGTGCCCCCGGGGTGCACCGGGGCGCACCCCAGCCCGGCGCGGCCCCAGCCTGGGTCCCGCCCTCACCACCTTCAAGCCACGCCCAGCCTGGCTCGGCTCCTTCCCGGCCGCCCCCCACCCGCGCCAGCCACTCCCCCTGCGCCTCTGCTCCCGCTGGAGTCGTGGCCTCGGTGTGCCCGGCTTCCCCGCAGACCGCCGCGGATTAGGGGAAGGCGGGGACCCTGATTTCCCTGCTTCCTGGCGCTTGCTCTGCGCCGCGGGCCTCGGGGCGCAAGCGTGACTCCAGGAGCAGCCCCTCTCCCCGGGAAGAAGAGAGTGCCTGGCTTGGAGGCCCGCGGAGATCACCCGCCACCCACACCCCCACCCCCGGGGGCCTTTCCTGTGCTGGGAAAGGGGTGTCTCACCAGGTCCCACCGCTGCCCACAGAGACAGAATTAACCCCTGAGGGCTCAGATTCAAAGCCAGGCCTTACCTATGACATTTCTCCCCACACTTGGGGTTCCTGCCCCCCTCCCTCCGTGAATAGGCTGGTGGTCTCTGTCCCTCCAGACTCAGGCTGGGGAGAGTCTGGGGTGAGGGGTCACTCACCTCCTGGCGGGAACACTGAGCTGGAAAGACACTAGGAGGAAGGGGGGTGAGCAGTCCGCTCAGCTTCTGACAAGGCTGCCCCTCCCCCACTCCTGGGCTCCCCCAGCTCTGTGCTGGGGGCTTGCCCTGGACCCCCGAGGGCAGTTCACACTACTCCTCAGGCTACTTACTACCCACTACACACACCCACATCCCCAACCCCCTAGTCAGGCCTCTTAAGGGCCCACTCTCCGACCCCATCTTGCTGTGCCTTCTGTCTTTCATGGCCCTCCCTACTCAGCTCCTGAGACTTGGGATGAGCCCTTCCCTCAGGAGTAGCTAGTGGGGTTGGGCTATGCTTGGCCCTGAGGTGAGCACTTCAGAAGCAGCGGCTTCTGCTCCCATTTCACAGATGGAGAAACTGAGGCACAGGGTGCCTTGTCCAAGGACCCCTGGAACCAGTAGGGCTGTGACTTGGACATTGGTGGGCCCTTCCCACCGTGTAGACTACCTCTTGTCAAGTCTTTCCCCATCTCTGCGCTGCGCCCAGACACCTTTATGGAACCTTACCCCACAGCGGCCTGAGGCCAGCACGTGGCGAGTGCCCACGACCCTTCTACCTGCCTAGCCCAACCGGACCTGGAGAATTGGGGGGTTCAGGTGATACCCAAGACCTGATCTTGAAGCTCAGCCCTGGGCGGGAGCCAGATAGTGAACAGTGGGCAGAGGCAGGAACCCTGGGGAGTCTGGTGGTCGGGATGCCCCCGCCCAGTACCTCGTCCCTTGATCAGAAGCACAGCGCTGATGGTGATCGCCACGGCCAAGGGGACGATGGGCAGGACTGTGAGCAAAGTCCAGGAGAGTCTGTCTATCCAGTGTGTCCTCTGGCTGGGGTCAAGCCCTGGGTGACCCAGGCCTGGCTGTTCTCTGGGCCCTGGGCGGGACCCAAATCTGGCCCCTTGCCTATATCCTAGTTTGGGTACTGCCTGCAGGCCTCCCCCCTCCCCACCCCGCCCCCCGCCCACATCCCCAGACCAGGGAGCTGGCTCTAGGCCGGGCAAGGGCCTCCCCTTCACAGCCAGGTACCTTGGAACCTGTGCCAGAGCCACACCAGGTTCACGGCCAGCCCCAGGTGGAATGCCCAGGTCCAGGCCACGATGTGCGTCAGCTCCCACAGCCACGGCTGCCCCTGCAGGAAGCACTCTGCCCTCCCTGACACACGGTGCAGTGAGGGCCCTGGGCCCTGCCAGCGCTTCTCAGGAGCAAAGACAGGCCGGAGCCAGTGGGAGCCCCTGGGTGTGTGCATGGAGCCCACGAAGGCCAGGTGGGGCTCCACGGTGATGCTGCGGTGGTGACCCAAGTCTCTGGCCTGCTCAGGGTTGTCAGGGTCACAGCTTTGGTGCAGGCTGATGAGCTTTGAAAGGCCTCGTTGGAGCCCAGGGCCTGTGGGCTTGGCTCCCTACTCCTCCCTGGAGGGGGTCAAGCCGGGAAGGCTGGGGTACGGCCCAGGTCAGCCTGCATGCCCCCCTCTCCAGGGGTGCTCACCTACCTCTGTTTGTGAGGAAGACGATGACAAACAGAGGGATGCCCAGTGTCCAGAGCCCCCCGCAGGCCCCGAGGGCAATGCCCACGCCCACCTCCATGGGCTGGCTCAGAGCTGCCCCTGCGAGACAGCTGTGAGCAGGATCCCAGCCAGGAGCACACCTCCTCCGGGACCCCCCCCCCCCCCGATCTCAGAGATGACCACATCTACACTCCCAGCGTGTTTTCCTGGAGTGACCTGGAGCACCTGAGTCCACAGCCCACGTCGGGAGCAGGAGAGAGGAGATGATGGCTTCAGAGATCCAGGTTCTAGAGGAGTGTAACAGGTCCATTCCCGCAGAGTGGAGAGGCTGTGCTTGAGACAGGGGTGGGCAGCAGGGGACACAGCCGTGCTACGGACTCAGACCTTGACACTGAGGGGTGAGGGTGGGGCCCACGCACCTGGACTGTGACCCGCAGGAAGGGGCGGGGCCCATGCACAAGTACTGTGACGGTCTGCAGTCTGGGAGGTGGGGACCCTGTGAACTTGGTCTCCTGAGTTACAAGGAGGCTGGTGATGGATGAAGCAGGGGGTTCTGACCACATTGTTTCAACCCAGGGACTTTGATCTGCCGCTTGCTCGCTGCCTGCCAACTGTGGGTCTTCTGGACAAGGGCTCCCTAAACTGCCATGTAGCAGTTAAAAATTAAATACACAGTCCACTTTTTAGCTAATGCATGATAAATACCCCAGCTGATAATGAGCTCAAAACAAAGCTGGGTGTTAGAACTGCATGCAACAAAATTTATTGTTGGCTAACAACCGATGAGAAAATGAAATCTTCTTGGCCAAATTTGTATCTGTGAGGTTATTTGGACAGGGTAAAGTCGGACTGCGTAGACATATGGCCCCAAGAGAAAACACATAATAGCAGCTTTAAAAATAACTAATGGGTGAATCAAATGCCTATTGAAAAATTGACTCGACAATTAAATGTAATGAAGTCCACTCTGCAGAATTCTTTTTTGCTGAAGTTCATGGATTTTGGTATAATTTTGCTTATGGGCTACATTCTCAGTGGCAGAATGGCAGGATCAAGACCTCCTCTAGCTTGGGGTTCGTGAGGGAAGGCAAGAAGAAGAGGGGCTGGCCTCTGTCCCCTGTCTTTGGTGCTCCAGCTGCGCCCTGTCCTCAGCAGCTGCGTGGGGCTGCTCCGCACTCTCCTGGGAAGAAGCTCTTGCTGACCGAGCTCACTAAGGGTCCTGTTGTCCCTCTCCTGGCCATGAGCTCTCCATCAGTGCGTCCAAGTCTCATTTCCTGCAGACTGGCCAACGAGCTACCAGTCCTCCCTCCATCTCCATCCACATGCCTTCTCCTCTTTGTCCTAGTGGACGTATCGCTTTTCAATCTGTATTTATATTTATTCTTGAGTATATTTGGGGAATGCTCCCGCTCATTCAGATTTGCCATTTCAGCCAAGTTATCAGATTGATTGATGTGAGGTTGTTCATAATACACTTTTTTTTTAAAGATTTTATTTATTTATTCAACAGAGATAGAGACAGCCAGCGAGAGAGGGAACACAAGCAGGGGAGTGGGAGAGGAAGAAGCAGGCTCATAGCGGAAGAGCCCGATGTGGGGCTCGAACCCAGAACGCCGGGATCACACCCTGAGCTGAAGGCAGACGCTTAACCGCTGTGCCACCCAGGCGCCCCCATAATACACTCTTGTTATCTTTTTAATGTTTGAAGAATCTGTAGGAATATACTGTCTTTCATTCCTGACATTGGTAATTTCTCTCTGAGTTTTAATCAGTTTAGTTAGATTTTATTCTATTTATTCAAAGGATCAGCTTTTAATTTTTATTTTTTAATTAATTTTTTTAAAAGATTTTATTTATTTGAGTGAGAGAACATGCATGTGAGAGAGTAGGAGCTGGGGGAGAGTCAGAGGGAGAGGAAGAAGCAGACTCTCTGATGGTCATGATTAGGGAGCCCAACTCGGGGCTCAGTCCAGGACTCTGGGATCATGACCTGAGCCTATGTCAGACGCTTCACGGACTGAGCCACCCAGGTGCTCCAAGAATCAGCTTTTAACTATTGTTTTTTTTCTCCTGCTTATACACTTTGCATTTTGATGATTCTTACTCTTGTCTTTACTTCATTCTTTCTACCTACTGTAGGTTTAATTTTGTCTTCTTTCTCTAGCATTTTAAGGTGAAAACTGAAATCTTTTGTCTTTTCTAATATAAGCGTTTACAACTGTAATTTCCCCTCTGAGCTTTGGCTGCACCCTGCACATTCCCACGTCATGTTTTCATTACCTTCCAGCTCAAATTTTTTTCTAATTTCCCTTGTAATTTCTTGTTCGACCCACTGTTTATTTATATGTGTGTTTAATCTCCAAATCTGTGGGGGTATTTTCCAAATATCTCTCTGATTTTTAATTCTAATTCAATTTTGTGGGATCCGAAAACATACTCTGTGTTATTTCAGTCCTTTAAAATTTGTTGATCTTTGTTTTATGGTACTTAGAATATGGTTTATGTTGGGTGACTTTCTTTTTTAAAAAGACTTTATTCATTTGAGAGAGAGAGAGAGACAGAGCACAAGCAGGGGGAGCAGCAAAGGGAGAAGGAGAAGCAGACCCCCCAGTGAGCTGGGGGCCTGGTGTGGAGCTTGATCCCAGGACCCTGAGATCATGACCTGAGCCGAAGGCAGATGCCCAACCATCTGAGCCACCCAGGTGCCCCATATCTTGGTGACTTTCATATACATTTGAAAAGAGTGTGTATTCTGATGGTGGTGGGGATTGTTCTATAAATGTTAATT
Organism: Ursus americanus; assembly: GCF_024610735.1. Lineage (NCBI taxonomy): Eukaryota > Metazoa > Chordata > Mammalia > Carnivora > Ursidae > Ursus > Ursus americanus. The sequence continues at coordinate 1,026,636 of NC_142135.1, read as the reverse complement.
AGGTGGGACTCGTGGGGGGCTCCGCCGGGTTAAGCGGGTTAAGCGTCTGCCTTCAGCTCAGGTCATGATCCCAGGGTCCTGGGGATTGAGTCCCGCATAGGACTCCCTGCTCAGCAGGGAGCCTGCTTCTCCCTCTCCCTCTGCCGCTCTCCCTGCTTGTGCTCTTTCTCTCTGCCAAATAAATATATAAAGTCTTTAAAAATAAATAAATAAATGTCAATGAGGTCAAGTTGGACAACAGTACTGCTCAGGTCTCTACATCTTTATTTTCTGCTTGCTTGCTCTACTAATTATTGAAAAAGGAGTGTAAATTCTTCAACTGATTTGATTATTTCTTCTTTCAGTTCTCTCAGGTTTTACTTTATGTATTTTGAGAATTTGTTATTAGGCGCATACACTCTCAGGACTATAGTATCTGCTTGATGACTTGACACTTGTATCATAATGAAGTGTCCCCTTTTCTCCTTGGTAGTATTCCATGTCCTAAAGTCTACTTTGTCTATTATTAACATAGCCGCTGAAGTTTTCTTGTGATACTATTTGCGTGATGTATCTTTTCCCATCTGTCTTAGCCTACTCAGGCTGCTATAACAGAATACCATAGACTGGGGGCTTATAAACAACAGAAATTTATTTCTCATGGTTCTGGAGGCTGAGAAGGCCAAGATTAAGGTGTCTGGCTGGCTCAGTCAGTAGAGCATGCAACTTTTGATCTTGGAGTCATGGGCTTGAGCTCCACGTTGGGAGGTGGAGTTTACTTTTTAAAAACAGTCCAAGATCAAGGAGCCAGAGTGGTTGCAATCTTTGTGGTTCATAGCCAGCTCCTGTCTGTGTTCTCACATGGTGAAAGGTTAGGGATTTCTCTGGTGCCTCTTTTATAAAATCATTAATTCCAGCATGGGGCTCTATTCTCATGACCCGAGCACCTCCTAAAAGCCCCACTTCTTAATACTATCACGGTAGGAGTTAATGTTTCAACATGCAAATGTGGGCAGGGGGGAACCAGTATTCAGACCATGGCATCATTTGTTTGCCTTTAACTTATGTATGTCTCTATAATTAAGGTGCATGTTTTGTAGATAGCATATTCTTGGATTTTGATTTTTAAAAAATAAAGGTTGTGTAATTGCTGCCTTTTAATTGGTGTAATGAGACCATTGACATTTAATGTAGTTATTGAGATGCTGGGGTTTAAGTGTACCATCTTACCGTTTGTTTTCTATTTGTCTTATCTGTTTCTTATTCTGTTTCTTTATTTTTCTGACTTCTTTCTGATTAACTGAGTAATTTTTAATATTTCATTTTATCTAGACTATGGGCTTATTAAAAATTATTTCATTTTATCTAGAATATGGGCTTATTAACTATGTCTCGTTTTTATTTTATTTATTTTTACTTTTATTTTACTTTTATTTTATCTATCTTTAGATAATATTGTCATTCTTCACATGTAATATAAGAACCTTACAATAGAATATTTCCATTTTCCTCCTTTGCATATTGGCATAATACATTTTACTTTTACAGGTTATAGACCTCACAATATATTGTCATTATATCTACTTTAAACAGTCAACTATCTTTTTAAAAATTATTTTTAATCATGGTAAGAAACACAACATAAGTGTTACCACCTTAACTATTTTACGTGTATAGTTCAGTAGTGTTAAATATATTTACATTGTTAGGTATAGTCACGTATTCACCGATCTCCTGAACTTTTTTATTTTGCAGTCTGAAACTTGATACACATTAAACAATAACTCCCCATTCTCTCTTCCCCACAGCCCCTGTTAATCACTATTCTACTTTCCATTTCTATGAATTTGACTACTTTAGATATTCATACAAGAAGAATCACACAGTATGTGTCTTTTTGTGACTGGTTTATTTCACTCAGCATAATGTCCACGTTCATCCATGTTGTAGCATGTAACAAGATTTCCTTCCATTTTGAGGATGAATAATATTCCATTGTATGTATGGACCACATTTTGTTTACCCACCCACCCACCAGTGGACATTTGCATTATCTCTACCTCTTGGATATTGTGAATAACGCTATGAACAAGGATGTGCGAATATCTCTTTGAGACCCTTTTTTCAATACTCTTTTGGTATATACTGATAAATGGGATTGTTGAAACATACGGTGATTCTAATTTTAATTTTTTAAGGAACCACCATACTGTTTTCCATATTGGCTACACCATTTTACAGTCCCACCAACAGTGTCCAAGGGCTCCAATTTTTCCACATTCTCACCAACACTTTTTTCCCCCATTTTTTTTGTTTGTTTGTTTGGATTGGGTTGGGTTTTTGTTTTTTGTTTCTTGAGGTTTTCTTGCCATCCTAATGGGCGTGAGGTGGTATCTCATTATGGTTGTGGTTGGATTTGAGATAGACTTTTGATCATATCATTGAGTTACCTGGTCTAGCTAGGGCAGTCAGCTATCTTTTAGTGAAATTTACTAGATAAGAAAAATGTCTTATATATTTAGCTACTATATCCCATTTCCAGGGTTCTTTATTTTTTTTTATGTCAACCCAGATTGTCATCCAGAATCATTTTTCTTCATCCAAGGAAAATTTCATTAATATTTTTTGTAGTTCAGGGACACCTGGGTGGCTTAGTCGGTTAAGCGTCTGCCTTCAGCTCAGCTTATGATCCCAGGGTCCTGGGGTCAAGTCCTGTGTAAGGCTCCCTGCTCAGTGGGGAGCCTGCTTCTCCCTCTGCCTGCCTCTCTCTCTCTCTCTGTCTCTGCCAAATAAGTAAAATCTTTAAAAAATATATGTTTTGTATACATATATTTTGTCTACAATGTTACATACTCTCAGCGTTTGTTTGTCTGAAAAAGTATTGTCTTCATTTTGGAAGGATATTTTCTCTGAGTATATAACTCTAGATTGGCAGTGTTTTTGTTTTGATTTGTATACTTTTGTTTTTGTTTCTAGCACATTAAGGATGTCCTAGCTTTGTCCTCTGCCTTGAAACTGTCTTCTGACAAGAATTCTGTGGTTATACTTATTTTTGTTCCTCCGTTTGTAAGTTTTTTTGGATAATTTTAGTATTTTTTTATCATTTTTTCAGCAATTTAGTTATCATGTGCTCATTATGGCTTCCTTTGTGTTTTTCCTACTTAGGTTTCATTTAAATTCCTGGATTTGAGAGTGTATTACTTTTCCTTCAAATTTGCAAAAATTTCAGCCATTACTCTCTCAAATATACTTTCTGCATCACTCATTTTATGTTGATACTGTCTCACAGGTTTTTAATTTCATTTTGGTTTTTTTCCTGTTTCAATTTGGATAGTTCCTGTTGCTGTATCTTCAAGTTCACTGACATCCCTTCTGATGCTAAGTCCATCAAATGAGTTTTGACTTCACATACTTTATTTTTCAGCTCTAGAAATTCCATTGGGTTCTTCTTTATAACTTCTCATCTCATCATATTCATATTTTTCTTTAAATCCATGAGCATACTTATAACAGCTGTTTCTTAAAGTCATTGCCAATTGTGTCGTCTCTGTCATTTACAGGTCTAGTTCTATCAACTGATTTGTTTTCTGGATATGGGTCATGTGTTCCTGCTTTCTCACAAGCCTTGTAACTTTTTTATTGAGGTGAAATTCACATAAAATTAACTACAATAAAGCATCCCTTCAGTGGCATTTGGCACATTCCCAGTGTTATGTAACCACTACCTCACGCTAGTTACAGCACAGGCTCACCATGTTGTAACAAGTAGCGTGCACTTCAGCCGTTTTTGCGGCCGAATTATATTCTGTATGGATAGACCACATTTGGTTTATCCATTCATCAATTGGTGGACATTTGGGTTGTTTCCACTTTTTGGCTTCTGTGAATGTTATGAATGCTTGTATGCAAGTATTTGTTTGAATACCTGTTCTCTATTCTTTTGGGCACATACCAGCAGTGAAATTTCTGGATTGTATGCTAATTCTATGTTTAACATTTTGAGGAACTGCCAAACTGTTTTCTGCAGCAGCTGTACCATTTTACATGCCCACAAGGAATCAATGAGAGTTCAAATTTCTCTCCAACCTTGTGAAGACTTGGCTATTATTATTATTATTATTATTATTATTATTATTATTATTGCAGTCATCCTAGTGAATGTGGAGTAGTATCTGTAGAGGCTGCTTTTAGGCCACAGGCTTGAGCACTGGAAACTTGAGTGAGATAACAGGGCCCACTGCGACCACGGGGCTGAATGCAAACAGGCTCATTAGGTGACCTACCTCAAAATAGCCATAGGCTCTAGCCCTGACCAATGGGCCACTGACAACCAGGAACATGTACCAAAAAAGAAAATTCCATATGTTCCTGTACCCCCTCACTCCCCTGCAGTAAATACAGCACCCCCACTCTCCCACCCGCCTCCTGGCAGATGGTGTCTCCTTTGCTGTCCTGCCCGCTGCTCTTTTGTGGTATATTCAATAGACTTCTATCTCCTTTGTTCTGTTTTTGGTGAATTCTTTCCCCGCCCACACCACCGGCCTCCACCTGATCGGGTCACCTGACAGTATCTCCTGTATCTTTGGTTGCATTTCCCTGATGATAACGATGTGCATCTCTTCATGTGCTGTTGACCGTTTGTGTATCTTTTCTGGAGCTGTGTCTATTCAAATTCTTTGCCCATATTTTTAACTGGGTAAATCTAGTAACTTTTTTTTTTTTTAAGTAGGCTCCTCGCCCAGCGTGGAGCCCAGTGCAGGGCTTGAACTCACAAACCTGAGATCAAGACCTGGGCTGAAATCAAGAGTTGGAAGCTTAACCTACTGAGCCACCCAGGGGCCCCAAATCCAGTAACTTTTTATTACATTCTGGATGCTGGGTATTTTGAATTTTGTGTGATTGAGTGTTGTTTTGTTGGCGTTTCCCTTGAAAGAGTGTTGAAGTTTTTCGCCTGGCAGTCAAGCTATGTTTGTAGCATCTTGTTCCTTTTAAGGCTTGTTCTCCACACTCGTGATGGGTGTGGAGTAAGCTTTGGTCTAGAGCTAGCTTAGTCACTTTATTGAGATGTGACATGTCTGGGGTCTCTCCTGAATGCTATGGTGTGCACTTGGCTCCTCGGCACTTAATGACCCCCCTACTGAAGTGAAATCTGGAAATTATTCAGCAACACCATCCCCCACCCCCTGCCACCAAGTTGTTCTTTTTATGGACTCGCTGCCAGCAGGCCAGGTCCGAGAACCCAGGGGGTCCCACAGGACCAGCCAAGATGGTCCTTGGCTTCATGGAGGATAGAAATCAACCATGAGCCAGCAGGAAGCGAGAGCAGAGATTATTGAAGATATAGAGAGAGCAGATACAGACAGAGCATCTGAGAGACTCCGGAAGGAAAGGAACATGAGTCTGGTCTTTGGGGAATGGGGTGTTTATCGAGGATGGTGGTCTGGTGTACTTGTCCCCTCAGGCATCCAGGAGCTCTCATCACAGATGAGAGCTCAGGTGTTATTCCTGGGAGCCAGGAGGTGTGGAGCACTGGTGGTCTGGAATATGCATATGATGACTTGTCTGGTCATTCTTACCTGGTCCTTCCTTAGACGCTATCTGTTCTAGAGAAATCATTAACTCCTTGTCTCTTACAAGGAGGACATACACTACGTGTATTCCGAGGCCTGTGTGAAGTGGTGGTGCAGGTCCTAGCAAGAATTGAAGCAGGAAAAGGAGTAAAAAGCAGATTTTTACGGATCTTCGAGTTTCTCTGTCTCGGACCAGTGGAAATTTCCCCCCACCCGTCCCTGACACATTGCTGGCACTGGAGTCTAGAGGTTGTTTGTTCCTGGTTTCCTGCACTGCTTGTTGTCCAATTTGCAGAAAGTTGTTTCGAGTATTTTGTCCAGTTTTCCAACTGTTTACTGGGGGATGGCATCATGTCCAGGGCACCCCTGGATGCTCTCTGGGGACCAGAAGACCAGTCTCTCCCACCTGGCTTCTCTCCCTTGCTTATTCTGCACGACCTCCAACTTTATATCGAGATACAACCACGTATTTAGTGTATGATTTAATTAACTTAGACAGAAGTATACACCCTTGAAAGCTTCCCCGCAATTAAACATTTCTATTACCTCTGAAAATTCCAATGCCTCTCTCCCTCTGCTCCCCCCAGCGGCCGTCCCTGGACTGTAAGTAGCATTTTCTACAGTTCCATATAAATGGGTTCATACAGTGTATTCTTTTAAGGAGGGGTCTGACTTAGCATAATGATTTTGAGATCCATTCATGTGGTGTATTTCTGTAGTTTCTTTCCTTTTTGCTGAGCAACGTGCCATTGGACGCCTAGGCCACGTTTCGTTTATCCGTTCCTCTGTGTCAAATGTTGGAAGTGGCATTGGAGTCGTTTCCAGTTTGGGGCTCCTGGAAGCAAAGCTGCTATGAACATTCGTGTATGATTCTTTGTGTGGACCTGTTTTCATTTCTCTTGAGTAACTCTCCAGCTCAAGAATGCCTGGGTCATGGTAAATTTCTGTTCAAGAAACTGCCGGACTGTTTTCCAAAGAGGGTGTAGCATTTTACGCTCCCACCAACAGTGTGTGCAAACTCGCCTCCTGCCGGCCCGCCCTGGGCTGCTAGGGAGACGCCCCCGCCCTGAGAGCCCACCCCCCAGCTCCTGGGGCGCCTCGACACCTGCTCGCCCTGGCGCTTGCCCCCGCAGGGGACGGCCCGGCCCCCGCCCCAGCCCGCTCGGTAGTGGGGGGCGGTCTGCGAGCACCGCCCTGACCGCCGGCACCACATCGGCGGAGCGGGGAGGCAGCGGGAAGAGCACCCCGGCCGAGGGCACCCGGCGGACACACGCGCCGCGCCTGCAGCCTGGCTCCAGAGGCCCGGGCCCCGCTGGGGGGGCGGGATAGGCGGGGCGGTGGGAGGGGCGGGGCCTGGAGCCGAGTGGGTGGGGCGCTGCCGGGGGCGAGGCGGCGGGGTGGGGCTTGGGCCTCACACCCCGCCCGACACCGGCGCCGCGCAGGCGCGCGGGGGAGAGGGTGGGCGGCCCAGTCTCCCAGGCAACCGGGTTCAACAGTCCCAGCCCAGCGGCCGTGTGGAGGCCTCTCGTTGCCCGCCCGCCGGCATGTGCGCCGCGGAGGTGGACCAGCACGTAGCCCAGCGATACCTGCTTAAGCGGCGGCTGGGGAAGGGGGTGAGCCCGGCCACCTGCAGGGCGGGGGCAGGTCCAATGGGAGGTCTGTTCTGTCCGACACTGCCTGGGGTCCAGGGCTCAAGACCTGTTTCCTCCACGGACTGGACGGTGGCCTTGGGCAAGCCCCCCAGTCCCTCGGGCCTCAGCGTCCTGCGCAGGGCTCTAACAGCGCCTACTCCAAGGAAGCCTGTCGCCTGGCTCTGGGCCCACAGTGGTCTCAGGCCGGTGGGATCCCGGACAAATCCCCTCCCCGGCCCCCACCCGGCGTCCCCTGCTCCCAGCTGCCTCTTCTGGTGCCCATACGACACTCTAAGGAGGCCGGGCCCACACTCCAGTGGCTGAGGGCGATGGGCGGATCCCAAGCCTGGCCCAGGAAGGGCCTGAGTGGGTAAATGGGCATGAAGCGAGAGCCAGAACCTTGTGTGAGCAAATGTGCATGTGGGATTTTAAGAGTGTATGTGAGGGTGTGTGACCGTGTGGGTGTGTCATGGGGGAGGAAAGAAAGACTCTTCCAAACAGTGCAGACAGCAAACGCAAAGGCCCTGAGGCAAGGACCTGCTGGCTGTGGGGAAAGATCAGAGTTTGTGTGAAGGGGGTAGGAGTGACTAGGAGGAGGGCTCCGATCTCCTGCGGGTTTGGGAAGCTGCAAGGGCTTCTAGTGAGCATGACGCAGAGGGTGGTAGCAGGCTTTGGTGCCACAAGACTCGCCCTGCTCTGTAGAGGAGGGACGGTGGATGTGCGAGAGGCAAGAGGCTCAGACGGTGGGGCAGCAGAGATGGTAGCAAGTGGTCAGATCCTAACGAATTCGGAATGTGGAGCCAACAGGATTTGCTGATAGGCTGGAGGGGGGATGTGGAAGACGGGAGCGGTGCCCAGAACAGGCTTCATCTCCCACCCAGACTCTCCCATCTGTGACCTTATTTCCTCCTGGGGCCTTGCTTCCCATCACCCTTCTCTGGAAGACGCCGGGGGCCTGGGCAACAGACTGAGCAGCCTGCAGCTGCAGGGACCTCCTCACCCAGAGCCGCAGCCCCTCCCCACACCCTCATTCCTTCCCAGGAGCCAGAGCAGGCACCACGAGCAGTCCAGTGGGCAGGGGAGGGCTGGGCGGGAGGCCGGCCCTGCGCCCAGCAAGCTGACGACCCTTCTCGCAGGCCTACGGCATTGTGTGGAAGGCAGTGGACAGGAGGACTGGTGAGGTCGTGGCCATCAAGAAGATCTTCGATGCCTTTAGAGATGAGACGGATGCCCAGGTGAGTGAGTGGAGAAGAGGTGTGAGAGGGGCCAGGGCAGGGGTGTGGGGCTGACTCCTGCTGCCTGGTGCCTGGAAGCTCTGGTGTTACTCTGAAAGCCGTTCCCAGAAGGGTTCTGTCATTGCTCAGAGCACCGTCTGCTCTGTGACCCTATAGTCCAGTGGATGTGGGTGACAAGCATCAATCCCTACGCACCCTTTCACGAAGCGGGCTTCCTTCCTCCCCCACACCCACACATGTTTCCGTCTCATTCCAGAGAACGTTCCGGGAAGTCATGCTGCTCCAGGTGAGTGGCCAGGGCTATCTGACCACCTCCCCAGGTGCAGTTTCTCCAAACAAGGGGGGAGGCCCAGACCTTGCCCCTCAAAGCACACAGCCCCTGGCTCTCTCCTTAGGAACTTGGGGACCATCCCAACATCATCCGCCTCCTGGATGTGATCCGGGCGGAGAATGACAGGGACATTTACCTGGTGTTTGAGTCTATGGGTGAGTGAGGCCTTGCTCAGTCCTGGTGCAGGACCCTCCGGTGGCCTGCCTCCCTTGTATGGCCCTCTGCTGCTGGGGTCGCCACAGCGGCCAGCCCTCAGCTAGGGCGGTTCCTCGGTGCGCAAGGACAAACAGCGGGCGTGTGTCCGCCCCGGGGCCTAGCAGTGACCACCTTGAGCCCACCTCCACAAGGCTCCTGCTTTCTCCACTGTTCACAGCTGTATTTTCCTTTTTTTACCCATTTTATAAAACAAGGCAACAGGAAATAAAGTATTAAAAATAATCCCACAGACTTTTACTACCGTACCAACAAAGGCAGCAAGCAGGCCTGAGAAGCCTGCTGGGACCACTGGGAAGTGTGTGTGCCCAGGACAGGGTCAGGGACAGGGCTTCGAGGGCGGCCAGTGGGACCTGGGCACTGCAGCCACCGAAGGGCTCCAAAGCGGGACCCCAAGCCCTCTGCCCAGGCCCCCAGGCTGACTCCCATGCTCCCCTAGACACTGACCTGAACGCCGTCATCTGCAAGGGCAAGCTGCTGAGGGACATCCACAAACGCTACATCATCTACCAGCTCCTACGGGCCACCAAGTTCATCCACTCAGGATGTGTCATCCACCGGGACCAGAAGGTGCCGCCCATACTCCATTCGTGGGCCCTGTCCCCCCACTGTGGGGACCCACACCTGAGAGCCCTCAGTCCACCTCCTTTCCTGCAGCCATCCAACATTCTCCTGGACTCCAGCTGCTTGGTGAAGCTCTGTGACTTTGGTCTTGCCCGCTCCCTCAGTGGCCTCCCTGAGGGGCCTGAGGGCCAGGCCCTGACAGATTACGTGGCCACACGCTGGTACCGGGCTCCCGAGGTGCTGCTGTCCTCCAGCTGGTAAGAGCCCCACTCCCCCCTCAACCCTCCCCTCCCCCTCTGCCCAACACCCCCCCCCATAACCTCTTGCTCAGCCAAGGCCCCCAGGCCTTCTTGTGCCCCCACGTGCATCCTCACTGGCTCCCTTCTAGTACCCCAGACCCTGCCCCCTTGAATGTCTCTCTTCCTCCTTCCACCTCTGCCTCAAGTGTCCCCCACCATGCCTCCACCCCTTTTTGCCCCAGGTACACCCCTGGGGTGGACATGTGGAGTCTGGGCTGCATCCTGGGGGAGATGCTTCGGGGGAGGCCCCTGTTCCCCGGCACATCCACGCTGCACCAGCTGGAGCTGATCCTGGAGACCATCCCACCGCCATCCAAGGAGGGTTAGTGTGTGCAGGGACCTGCTGGGCATCAGGGAGTCTGAGGGTCAGTGCACACAGTTGTACGGGGACAGCTCATGACAGGCCAGGACTGGTGGGAAGGAGGCTGGGGATGAGGGCGAGGGGGAAGGGTCCAGAGCCTCAGAAAGACTGGAAAGGGCAGGCCCTACATATGATAGGCCCAGGGAGGAGCTACGGGTCCTTGAGGGCCAAGTAGTGTCCATTGCTGGGTGACCCAGTGCTGGGTGGGTCAGGACAAGAGCAGGACAAGACCTGGGACTGGCGGGAGCAGGTCCAGCAGCTGTGCTGGGAGTGGGGCTGCAGAGATGGGGGAAGAGGTGGAAGAAGATAGCCATGGGGGTAGGTAGTCTAGGGAGTCCTTCCTCTTCCCTGGGGGAAGGAGCAGGGCAAAAGTGAGGGGAAGGACCAGGTGGGGGGAGCCCTACTGTCATCCCGGGTGGAGGGGGAAGGGACTCTTCCAGGGAGGTGGGGATGCCCAGACGTGGAGTGCGTGTGCGAGAGTGGGAGTGGAAGAGTGTGCCAGGGCAGGCACACGTGCACATACGCACACATAGCACACATCCAGGTAGTCAAGCTTGGAGTCCTGCCAGACGGCCCAAGCCCTGCAGAGAGACAGGCACTCCACAGGGCAGGAGGAGACGAGGACGTAGCCCAGACCTACCCGAGCTGCCCCGCTGGACCAGGCTCTCCCCATCACACACCTCCTTCCGTCCACCCACCCTACAGACCTCCTGGCTCTTGGCTCAAGCTACAGTGCCTCGATCCTGCCCTGCCTGGGGTCCCGGTGAGTGGGGCTGCTTAGGAGCCTGGCTCTGGCACTCTTCCTGTCAACTTGCTGGCCGGTCTGCCAGTCCAGACCTGGGCCCTGGTCTTCCGATGACGGTCCCAAACCCAGCAATTTGATGACGCTAAAAATACGGAATCTCCAGCGTCACCCAGCATGGCCTGAGGTGTGGGAGGCCCACAGGAACCGAGCAGGGCACGGAGAGGAAAGGACCAGAAGGCAAGGCAGGGAGGGGTCTGGCCACCCTCCCAGGCTACCTGAGTGTGTTGCATGGGGAGGGGAGAGGCACCGAGACAGCTAAGTAGTGCTGGGCTGAGGGTCAGGGTGGGAAGCAGAGCTGCCACAGATAAGGATGTGGGGAGGGCCCCCGACCTGGACAGGGGACAAAACGCAGGCGCCCGCAGGCCACGGCAGACGCTGGACACCCTCCTGCCGTCAGACACACCCCCGGAGGCCTTGGATCTCCTCAGGAGGCTCCTGGTATTTGCCCCGGACAAGCGGCTTAGCGCGGCCCAGGCACTGCAGCACCCCTACGTGCAGAGGTAGGGCGGGGTCCCGTGGACCAGCTCCTCCCCTGCTGGGGCCGGGTGTTGGGTCGCAGCTCTGGGCTCGGTCGGAGAGGCCCGCTGGACCGCAGCCGAGTCTCGCTTCTCCCACACCCGCCTCGACGGCTCCCCGCAGGTTCCACTGCCCGGCCCGTGAGTGGGCACTGGATTCGGCTGTGCAGCTCCCGGTGCTTGAAGGGGTTCAGCTCTCAGCCCCCGAGTATCGCAGCCGCATCTACCAGGTGCTCCGGCGGCGACCACCGCCGTCCCCCACCCACGCTCACCCTCGACCCCTCCCACTGCCTCAGCGACCCCCAGGACCCTCTACACCCGCACCCGTGAGCCTCTGAGCGCCCCTCCCTTTCCGCAGATGGTCCTGGAGCGCAGGGGCAACAGCCGCGTCCCCAGAGAGAAGGGCCTGGGGGGCACAGCCCCCGGGGCACAGCCCAGTGCCCCCCGGCCCCAGGCGCCCCTGCTCAAATCCAGAGTCGTCCCGCAGCCGGCCCCGGGCTCGCCCCCGCAGAACTCCGGACGCAGACCTCCGAGCAGCCCCGGTCACCAGCGCGCGCACGGTGTGTGAGCTCCGACGGCCGCCCCTTCTGGGTGGAGCCACCGAGCGTCCGCCGCGCGGGACTAACCCCGGGGTTGATCTTGCGACCCCACAGGCGTGGCCTGCGGAGCCAAGAACCTTCCGCGGCAGAGCTCGGCCCCCCTGCTCCAGCCTCCACCCCCAGGAGGTCTCGGGAGAGGGGAGAGGCCCCCTGGGGCGACGGCGGAGGCCCCCTCGGCACCCTCGTGGGTAGGTCGGCCCGGGCGCGTCCCTCTCACTCCTTTCCGCGGGCCCGGCAGTGACCCCGTGACGCGCCCCTTCCCAGGTGAAGCCCAGCGGGAAGGGGCCGGCGCCCTCCCTGGTCTCCCAGGCCGCCGCCCAGGTGGCCATCCAGGCCCTCATCCGGAGCGACTGGAATCCGGGCCGTGGGGTGAGGGCGACCGGCGCGCGACGGGTGAGCTCGCCCGGATCCCCGGCTCTCGGCTCCCTTGCCATCCTCCCCGCCCCCTCCGCCGCTGGGTTCGCGCGGGGCAGGGCCCCCACCCGGGCCGCCCCTTACGCGGCCCCTCGACTGACCGTGTGCAGGTCCCTCGCGGGCTTCCTGCGGATGCCCGGCCCGCGCCCCGGCCGGGCAGGAGGATGTTCAACGCCTCGACCTCGCAGGGGGCCCAGGGCGCCGCAAGGGCTGCTCTCGGGGGCTACTCTCAAGCCTACGGGACCGTCTGTCACTCGGCGCTGGGCCACCTGCCCCTGCTCCCGGGGCCCCGCGCATAAGCTGCCCTACCCGCCTTCAACCCAGCTCTTCTGCTCAGCCCTCGCCCCTCTCCCAGCCCCGGATTTGCCCCCAAGTTCCCCATGCTCTTCACCCCCCTTCTACCTGCTCCCCCTTTTGCCTGGCTATATTCTTGAGATCCCGGGAGCCTGTGCAGGCCTCTCTGGGGGAGTAAATGAGGTTCCCACCCATCCCCAATCACTTCCTCCAATAAAGTCTTGTCCATCCCCAGCCTGCCTGCCTATCTTCTATTCCCAGTGAGGGACTCCCTCTGAGGCCACACCACCCCTTGCCTGGAGCCCACCCCCTTCAGAGGACCCCCGTGTCGAGTACAGAGCCCATGAGAAGCTGCGTGGACCCTTTCTGCTGTCCCTGTGTGGCTCCTGTCTGACCAGTGCCCAGTGCTTTCCCTGGAGGCTTTCAGTGCTAATGCCTGGCCTGGGGGCTCCTCGGGGCTAGCTTCCCCTCCTCTCCACAAGGGTTCCGGAGCCTGCCTGGTGCAGGAGCACCATCAGAGGGACAAGGCTGTCCCCCAAGGGGCTCCAGGGGTGGGCAGGGACTTGTGCACCTGTTGCCTCAGTGTGGTCATCACATGACATCATTTGTGACGCTGAGCCAGAGTAAAAGTGTAAGAGATGATGGGCCCCAGGGCACAGCCCCTGACTGTGGTCACTGTGCTCCCGGCCGCCAACCGTGACTGGCAGCTGGTCTGTCCTGATAGGGGGTGGGTCCAGGGGGGTAGGAGCTGAAGAGATCCAAGGGCCCCACAGGCACCTGTCTCATGGTTTCCAGGTGTGCCTTGCACCACACCTGACCCTGGGCAGGGGCTGGAACACGCAGGCCGCTTCCCAGCTGCGGGGCTGGAGCTCAGCGTCTGAAGGATGTGGCCTGTGCCGTGTTGGGGGCTGGGCTGCCGGGAGCAGGAACTCTGCTCACCTGTAAAGCTGCTGGCTGCTAGGAGAGGCACAGGTGGGAAGGGCAGGGAGAGCTGGGCAGAGGGTGGGCCCAGACCCGGTGGCTGCGAGAGAGATGGAGAAAGCAGAAGAGAACTGGGAGGAGGCCCAGAAAGGAGGCAAGAGGAAATGCCCCAATCCTGGCTTGGAGGTGAGCCAGTCAGGAGACTGGGCTGCCGAGGGAGTAGTCGGTTGATGGGGGCAACACGGACTGAGGAGGAGGACGGATGAGGCAGCGGGAAGGAATGCCACAGCCCAGAGAGGAGCAGGTGGGGCCCCAGGAAGCCCAGCCCTGCGCGCACACACGGGGCGGGGGGGGGGGCAGTGTGGCCCGAGAGGGATCCGGACACCGGGGCACCGGTGTCTGGGGGGCGGCTGGGCAGTGTCTTCTGGGCTCTGTGACCAGGAGCCCCCAGGGGAGCACCGTGTGGTGAGCCTGCATGGAGAGCGGGCGGGGTGAAGAGTGGGAGTAGCAGAGGAAAGCAGTTTGCCTGTGAAGGGAGCGGGTCGCGGGCAGCTCTGCGGTGGAAGGAGTCTCCTGGTTAGATGTGGCTGCAGGTGTTGGCAGCACAGACGTGTGTGGGGTCTCTGGTGGCCCCCACAGGGATGGGTGGTGCTGTCCAGAGGGAAGCGTGAGTTCCCGACTAACGCTGGCAATGTATAAACTGGGTGATTAATACATACATACATACATACATACATATATATGTATAGGAATGTGCTGGAGTATTTTGTTGTGTTTTATTAACACCAAAATGTGCAGACTCGCATCTGAAATGTGGTGTTCAGCACGACGTGGAGGACGCAGACAGGAGGCTGCAAGGGCTCCCCCTGAGCAACGGGGCCACGGCAAGCCACGCAATAGCACACGTGTCAGCAAGCACCTCAAGGCCAAGGAACAGTCCAGCACATCTGGCTCCTCGGTGACCTTTTCCACCTGAACCAAAGTACCCCCAGCCCCCAGCCCGCCCTCCCTTCTCCCGCTGTTTGGAGTCAGACTGCTGCCTTTGCTCCGCGGCCTTGTTCCTTAAACCCTTTCCCAGTCTGAGTGATTGTGATTTCTTATTCTTAAACACAAAGCAAAACAAAACAAAACAAAACCCCACAAAAAACAAACAGTTGCAGAAAGACTACTTCCACAATGCTAGCACTTACAGCGGGGCACTTCCTAAGCATCAGGTGTCAAACGTGTTATTCAAATCAAAGTCACTCTCCAGAGGTGAAAAAGAGGAAGGATAGGTGGCGAAACTTCAACTTTGCAGGCTGGTGACAAAGAGGGAGGGATCCAGAACAGGATGGAGTCAGGCAGGGTCTGCTGAGCACCTGAAGGGTCAGGACCCTTGGAGCAATGGGCTAGGACTCAGGCACCACCCCACTGGACCCCTACCCTCACCTGTTCATAAGCTTTCCCATCCAGCCCTTTTCCAGGGCATGGCCGAGGCCCAGCATCCATCGAGCCCTGGCTTTATTGTGCTGCAAAACCCGGCGCTCTCACCCCTTGCTGGGTGCTGGGGTGCTGGCTGGAGCCCTGCAGGAAGGGGCCCAGGTTGGCCTCAGTTCTCCTGGCAGGACAGTCTCTCAGGAGTCCTCTGGGCCCCCCTCCCCCCCGCAGCAGCCCAGCAGACAGCACTTCCGAGAGGAACAACCTTTGGGTCTGGTCCCACCGCCAGCACGAATGGCCTGCCGCCAGCCCTGCCCCCCACAGTGAAAGGACGGGCCACTGAAGAGGGTGCCAGGAGGCAGTGAGGAGGAATGCAAGCAGGGCAGGAAGTGAGCCCTGAGCCCCCTGAGGTGGAGGGGGAGACCCCAGCCCCGGGGAGGTGGGAGGCCCAGGGAGAGGGGCTGGGGCTGCCAGGACACAGAAAAGAGGCAGCAGCGAGGAAGCAGCAGAGCCAGGAGGCAGTGAGCAGAGGGGAACCCTGAGACATGGAAGCCCTGAGATGTGGGGCCCCCAAAGGTGGGGGACCAAGGCACAGAGATGGGCCCCCCCAAAGGTGGGGGCCCTAAGGCACAAAAAGATGGGGCCCTGAGGTGAATGAAGGTCTAAAGGGGACCTGAAGCCCAAAGAGGAGATGGAGGCAGATGTGTAGGAAGGGGGAGACTCAGGACACAGGGGCAGGGACTGAGCTAGAGGCAGTGAGGGGCTGGCGCCCGCGCGGGGAGAGGCCGGGACCAAAGGCAAGGCAGCTACTGGGAAAGCTCCAGGCGGAGCCGAGCTCCGGCTGTGCTCAGCCGCTCGCACGCTGCCTTGATGGGAGAGCCAGGTGCTCTGCCTGGTGGTGGCGGCAGTGAGGCAGGCGCCCGGTCCGGGGCTGGGGGGCCAGGAGGCTCACTTCTTTTTGAAAGTACCCAGGATCCTGGGCATGAACTTGCCCACCTTGCTGTCCCTGGTGTCGTCCTCTGCTGTGCCCTCCCCTGTCCCTGGGCCTCCGGCCTCTTCCTTTTTGCAGAAGACCTCAAACCGACTATAGACACGTTTCTCCTTGCGCATACTCTCCATGCGGCGCAGCAGCCGGTCGCGATCCTCTGCGCTGGCGGGCAGGGTACGGCTTAGCCTACCTTGCGTCCCCAGGCTGTCCGAGCGGAAGATGGCGGAACATTTGTCCTTGTCGGACATGTCAGGGGCCAGGCCGCCAGCGGCTGGTGAGCGGCCTAGTTCAGGACTGCTGTGAGCCAGGCCGGGGGCCGGGGCGGGGACCCCGCGGTGTTTCTGGCCGTGGGCGCTGATCTGCTCCAGAATGGCTTTCGTGTCATCCCGCAGGTTGCTGCTGTACAAGGCGTTGGCCGTGGCGGAGGCCATGCGCGCCCGCGGGCCCCGCTCGTCTCCAGCGGCAGCCTCAGTGCTATCAGCCCTGCCCAGCGACGGCCGCCGGGGGCTCTCGGGCTGCCCGTTTTCCTGCGGCGCTGGGAAGCCGCCCTCTTCCTCTGTGCGCCGTTCCCCCTTGGGGCTCAGCAGCTGGCGGAGGCGCAGGGAGCCCTTGCGCAGGACTTCCATGGGGCCGCCAGCCGCCTCCTCCACGGTCCCAGTCTTGGGAGACTCCTCGGAGAAGGTAAGGGTTAGACTGCCCCTGCGCTCTGGCACAGGCGGGACCGGGCTGCCTCTGCGCTCCGGCACAGGGGGGACCGGGCTGCCCCTGCGCTCGGCCACAGCGGGGACCGGGCTGCCCCTGCGCTCGGCATAGGCCGAGGTGGGGCTCCCTTTCGGCTCAGGGTAGGCAGAGGTGGGGCTCCCTTTTGGCTCAGGGTGAGGTGCCTGGCGCGGCCCAGGCCCCTCCAGCGGGGGGCTGACCCGCCCTTGTGGGGAGGCGGAGCGGCCCTGGGCAGAGAGAAAGCGGGAGGGCAGCCGGTCAGTGCCGCTCCGGCCCAGCGTGTCTAGCAGCTGGGTGGCAGTAAGCGTGGCAGCTCCAGGCTGCCTCTCGGACTCCTGGTGCAGCCGCTGTGCGAAGGAGTCGCGCAGGTCCAGCAGGCAGCTCTCGAGGCTGCGGCGCTCGCTCCCCGCCCCACCCGGCGCCACCGCCTCCTCCCGCCACGCCTGGGACACTACAGCCTTGCTATGGCTGGCGACTGTGACCTGGGCCCCCGCCCCTCCGGCATCACGCGCCGGGCCCTTGTATTTCTCCAGGAGCTCGGCCACCTTGGTGGATGTAGCGGAGCGCATGGCCTCGCCACTGGGGCCCAGCGTCTCGGTAACCGCCTGCTCCTTGTGCAGCAGCTGCGCCTTCTCTGTGGTGGCCCCCATGGCCCCACCGGCGCCCTCGGCCTGCGAAGTGCTGAAGATCAGGGAGGAGCGCAGGCGCGAGCTGCGCTGGATCAGCGGGTTCAAGCGCGAGCGGAAGGAGTCCTGCTTGGCCAAACCTGCCTCCTCCAGGCCCTCGCGCTCTGGGCTATCGCCACCGCCGGGGCAGGGCACCAGGCCCTTGGCTGGAAAGGGTATGGGCGCACGGGAGGCTGAGGGGAGCAGGTCCCCGGGGCCCATTCGGCCCCCGGACACCAGAACATCGTCTTCATAGGCCTCAGCCTCCATGGGTGCCGTCAGGCCCTCTTCGCCCACGTCCTCGCCATGGCTACCGCTCAGGTAGGAGGCCAAGCGCCAGTGCCGCAGCCCGGCCCGCCCCTCGGGCCCGCCCCTGCGCTCCTGCTCAGCGTCGGGCGCGGCGTCTGGGCCCAGCCTTGCCACTGCCTGGCAAGGGAAGCGCTGGCCCAGGTTGGGGCGTGGGGCCCCGCTGGGCTCCAGGCCGCGGGGCCCGGGCGCTGAGGCGGGGTCTGAGCCGTGGCGCACCTCGCGCGACGCACTGGACGGCACATAGTCCAGCCGCTGGTGTCCGTCGGGACCGAGCTCGGGGAAGCGTGGCCCGGACCCTAGCGCGAAGTCGTCGTGCTCCGCGAAGCCGGGGCGGCCAGCACGCAGCTTCTCGAACAGGCCCTGCGGGCGCGCCGGCGCAAGCTGAGGGTCCCACTGGTAATGCTGCTGGTAGAGCTGGTCACGGTGGAAGTGACTGGTCTGGAAGCGGAAGTCGTCACCGTGGCTGAGGAACGTCTGCCGTGACACCTGCCGCGCGGCCGCAAAGTTCTCCACCGCGCCGGTGCCGTCGGCGGCCGCGTAGCTGTGTCGCTTGAAGGTGTCCATCTCCAGATGCCGGGCCTGGAACAAGCCCCGCGGGCCCGCGAGCTCTCCCCCAAGTCCTGCCTCGGCGTCCAGCCGCCGCGACAGCGGCCGCAGCCCCGCGTGCGGCTCCAGGGCTCCCGCGGTCATCCGCGCTGGCTCCTCCCGGCGGAAGGCCGACAAGAAGTGGCGGTCGGGGTCGAGGAAGGAGGGGAAACCCAGGCCCTCTTCCCGAGGCGGTGGGAACAGGAGGTGCGCTCGTTTGGGGAAGGAGAAAGGCGTCGGTGCCCCGGTCACCTGGCCGCCCATAAGGGGCCCAGCTCCCGCGTACGGAGCCAGGGCGTAAGCGTCCATGCGGGCCAGCGCCCCCGCCGAGGGCACCAGAGGCTCGGACTGCGCGAATAGGATGCGGAACTCCTCATCGAAGCTGGAGACCAGCTCGCCCTGGAACACGTGCGCCAGGCTTCGGTGGATCTTCTCGAAGGACCACATGAAGCTGCGGGTGGGGCGGGGGTCAAGATCAGAGTCGAGGAGGGGGCGGGGCCGAGTAGCCCCAGGGGGGCGCGGAAGGACACCAGTGGTTCTGAGTGTCAAGTCTGCAAGGTGGAGGGGCGGGGAGGGGTCTGTGTTGGGGCTACTGGACCAGCGCCTGGGCAGAGGGGGTCCTTAGGTGGGGAGGTGTCGGGGTTGCGGGGCTGGGCGCACCTGTAACTCCCACTCATCACCACGGCACAGTCCACCAGCAGGAACTTCTCCTTCACGTGGCCCTTGAAGGACTTCCCAGTACGGCAGTAGTAAGTGGGGCCCGCCACAGTGCGCACGCGCAGGAACTGGGGAGGGAGCGGCATTAGGTCTCCGCGGAGGAGTCTTCCACCTCCCCACACCCCTCAGTCACTCACATCCACGTGGTGCAGGTTGACGCGGCACTTGTCGGCCATGTCTAGGAAGTGCTGCGCGTTCATCTCGTCCAGGAGGATGTAGACAGGGACGCGGCGAGCGGCTGCCTCCAGCACCTCACCGAGCAGGTCCACGTCGGTGAACATGTCCATCACCACGGCCACCACCTGCGGGGGGCGCGTTAGGGACAGAGGACACACCCCTCTGCTGTCCCCACCATTCTCTAGCCATTCCTGCCTGGCCCAGCTGGGGCCTCGGGCTCACCCACAAACACTGCAAATCGCCCTCTGGCCCATCCCAGGGGAGACAGGGGTCCTGCCAGGGAAGGGGAGTCAGGAGGAAGAGGCCTGCCAGAGGGGGTGTGGGGCTGCTGGCTGGTGGGTGGCCCATGATGGAGCCCTACGCAGGCACGGGGCCTACCTCCTGTTGGGGAAGGGACAAGGCAAAAGAGGACCCTGCCACGCACCTCGAATGGCCCCGCCCAGGCTCTAGCCCTGCCCCTGGGAGGAGACTGCTGTCAAGGGTGCACAGGGCAGTTGGGGGTCTCTAGCTTCTGGACCTGCTGCCTCAGCTTCCATCCATGTCTGGTTCCCTTTGCTATTTGCCACCTGTTTGGTGGGGTCAAGCCTGTGTCAAAGGTTCGACTATGAGGGGATCCTCTGAACCATAAATCCAGACCAGGAGGGGGGCCCAGCCACCCCAGAGCCCTTGAGTTTCTGGGCACCGGCCATGACCAAGAGCAAGCAGAACTGTGCAGTGAGCCCACAGCCTGCAATAACCAAACACTCTGTGACCCCAGAAGTTGGCTGCCAGGGAGCCCGTGCTGTAGCTTCAAGGCTGGAGAGGCGTGGCCAGCTGGCCCTAGCCTCACCCTTGCCCCCTAAGCCGGAAATGCTGGTATTTTTCTTTCACCCGCACACTCCTCCTCACGCTTCAAGGTCCAGCTCAGGCAGCCCTTCCCCCACGGCCCACCCAGCCCGCATCAGCACACCTGCTGGGCAGAGCGGATCATCCTCCGAGCCTCATCCTTGATGCTGGGGCTGTCCGGTGGTGGAGGCTGGACCAGCGTGGTGACTTCAGTGCCCTGGAAGCCGAAGGTCAGGGGCCAGCCCAGGTCAAGCTCGGGCACTGCCTGGTCTGAGTTCATGGGCCAGTAGGTGCCCGAGGAGCCATCCATGTCCACATTGGGGGGGCTGCCTTCCGGGGGCTCGCGAGCAACATGCTGTGGGGGCCGCAGGTGGCGGCTCACGTGCTCCAGCTCCTCGGGGCACAGGAAGGCAGGTGCTCCCTCAGACGCCAGGAAGCGGCTGTAGGCCTCCGGCCCTCCCTCGGCCAGGGCATCTACCGCCAGGCGATAGTACTCTTTGTAGTGAGGCGGCAGGTACCCGGGTGCCAGTGGGTTGTCCCCCTGCGAGGAACTCTGGGAGCGACGGGCCATGTCGGGGCCAGGGGCCTGGGGAGGGGCAGGGAGACACATTACTGGGGCAGTGGCACTGGGCCCGCTCCCCCCACCCCACCACGTGTAGACACACATTGTAGCAAGGGCTGTCTGTGACCTTGAGTGGGCTGTGGTGTGCAGGCCATGCCTGGAGGCCTTCTGGGCACCCCTGGACCCCAGAATGCCCCCTAGCTGGGGGATGCCAGCAGGGTACCCAGGCACAGGTGCCCTGGCCGGGTCTCATGTTGCTCCATTCTGGCAGGGCCCTTCCTCTCCCCAGGACCTCAGGAGCGCCTGCACCCTGGTTTCCAGGCAGGGGTTCTGGCTGCACGAAGCCCCCACTCAGGGCTTCTTTATGGCCCTTGTGACCCAGTTACTTCTTTGTGGGCCCCTTTCTCCATAAAAAAAAACCCAGTATTTTATGACTGTTGGTATAAAGAAAATATAATCCAGGCTGTTCTTTATTACATTCGTTTTCTTCTGATTTTGGCATGAACGCATTTTCATGGGCCTTGAATGAAGTTGTGTGTACTGAACAAGTCAGGTGGCCCCCGCCTGTGTGTCTGCCCACAGGACAGGGGCGGCGGGGGGGGGGGGCAGCCAGGGCCGCTCACTGTGCCTCTCTGGTTCACTGTAAAATACAGCTGTCAGGGCTGACCTGCTACCATGCCTGGCCCAACGTGAGCTCAGCTTACAAAACCTGGCACTACTTCTGTCCCAGGACTCACCATTAAGTCCGCAGTCCCTGGCCACACCTGCACCCATTCTATGGGCTCACACACTCTGAGCCCCACAACCCATTCACGGACTTCACAGCCCAGCAAACTCTGACCTTTGCCCTTTGTCCCTGTCCACCAGGACCACTCCCTTCCCTCCGACCCATCCCTCCACTTCTCTAGCCACCGTGCCACCTTAGATAAAAACTCTCCGGGCCACACCCCCTGGAAGATCCGGGCAGCAGCCTCCTCTCTCCACAAGCTTAGAGTCCTGCATGGCTAAAGCCAGCCCTGTGTGCCAGTGGTGGTCTTCTGTCTCTGGTCATGTCCTGCTCCCCCCGTGCTCTAGATAAAGCCTGAATCCTTGGCTGTGGCCATCGGGCTCCTCCAGATATGCCTCTCACCTTATCCCAACTTCACACTGACACCTAAGCCCCACCTCGTCCGCTCCAGTCCACCTGCCTCCCAAGGGCCTGTAAGGGGGCCTAGGCTGGGAGAAGCTGCCATTAGCTCTGGAAGGCCACATGGGGGCCTCTTTTAGATTCCCAGGGGGCATCAATCTCCAATCCCTGAACTGCCTGGATACCTGTCCTCCTCCTACCCTGGAAGGAGAGAGCCAGGCACTGCCCACCCCACCCCAGCTGCTGCTCGGGGCTGGGACTGAGCCGGACTCAGATCCCACCTAGCTCACGGGTTCCCGGATGCTGGTCCTGCCAGACTGCACAGTGTGCCCCAGTCCGCAGGGGCAGCTGGTTGCTGGACTGGCTGGGGTCACTGGGTGGTTGGAGGCAGCTGGGAACGGGAAGATGTCAGGGCCAAGACTGCTGTGTATGACGACCTGAGGAACCTCTCCTGTCCACTCTCCCTGGGGGGTGACAGGCTGACTGGACGTGCCGTGGGGCTGGGCAAGGCTACCTGCTGGACGGTCTGAGGGAAAGCTGTTCTGCCGTTCCTTCATCGGGGTACCATCCCCTACACAGTTACATACAAGATGCCCACACTGCTCTCAGGGGTGGACCACACTGGGGCACAAGGTGCAGGTCTGTCTGTAGCGGGGTCTCCCACTGTACCTGGTCACCGTGGGGAGTGTCTCCCACAGTGTCCCACAGAGGGTGGGGGGCGGGAAGACACTGGAATTTGGCTGTGTGGGGTCAGCGTCAGACAAGGCAAGGCTTGCGGGCACTATCCTACGGTGGAGAGGGAGCCTTCCTAAGCTGGGGAACCCTGCAGTCCCCTGCACTTCACTGGGAGGGGAATCAGCAGAAACTGTCCCAGCTGGCAGGTGGGGGAGGGGGGGACGCCTGCCATGGTGCCCAGGAACCACCTCAGCAGACAGGACTCGTCAGGAAGGGGGGGGGGGGCATCCTGAGTGCCCACACCAGGTGGCCCTGCATGGCCTCACACAGTAATCCCCATGCCCCCACTGCCTTTATTCCTTTCACCTTGCTCACCCCTCAACTGTGGACTGGGCAGTGGACAGGGCCCCAACAGTGTGGCTCCTCACACATCTGCCTACTAAACGCCTGCCCTAAGGGAGGGAGGGGCACTTATCCCACCCAGGTGGATGACTCAGCAGGAATCTGCTCCTTTGCTGCTGACCTCTGACCCCTGACACAAGGCAGACCAAGCCTCCAGGGCCCTCAGGGTTCTAGTGGGCCCCTAACTAGGGACCTCCCACCTGGGTAGGAGGTGGGTTTCCTAAGTGACTGGAAGGAGCACCAGGCGAGGTGACCGGGTACAGCCAGGCGCAGGCTTCCCCGCAGAGGCCTGTACAAGCCTTGGGCAACGGGGACGAGGTTGGGGGGCGGGATTCGGCCGGCTGGGACGCACAGACCGAAGCTGACGAGCTGTAGTCTTCGCCGCGTGCCCCGCGGGGCCAAAAGGGCTTAGTGCACCGAGGAGCTAGCGGCTGCCTGGGCCTGGTGTCCCATCCACCCGCCCCCGTTCGGGGACTTGGGCGCGAGGGAACCAGGGCCTTCCGCTCTCCGGGCACTCCACGCAGGACTGCGCCTCCGCCTCCCCGGCCACCCCCGGTCCCAGGAGCCCGGGGCGGGGTCCCCTCAGGGAGGGGTCCAGGCCGGGCCCAGCACTCTCCTCAGGCTCCAGCTAGGCCGCGAGGGCGGGAGCGAGTAAGGACGGCCCGGGCAGGCTGGCCCCGGGGCCCCGGGCCCCTTCCCACTCGGCTCCTGCCGGGCCGGCGTCGTGCGAGGGCGCTCGCGTCCACGGCGGCACACGCGGCCCCGGCGACCTCCCCCCGGCCCGGCCCCGCGCCCCCACCGCCCCGCGCTCCGCCGCGCGGCCCCGGCCCAGGTGCGGGTGGCAGCGCCTCCCAGGTGAGGCCGCGCGGAGGGGCGCCGCGCGCGCCGCCCCCGCCCCAGCCAGGGGGCCCGGCCGCGGCCTCCCCTCCGGCGCGCCCCGCCCCGCTCGAGCCGGGGGAGGGGGCCCTACCTGGCCAGGTGCGCGGGGTCTCGGGACAAGGGCAGCAGGAGCCGACCGCCGCCCAGCGGCCTCGCGGTCCGGTCGGTCCGGCAGCCACTCCCTGTCGCGGCCCGCCCGCCGCGCGGCCTGATTCACGCGCCCGCCCCCGCCCCGCCCGCCGCTCCCGCCGCCGGCCTGCCCGGGCAGCACCTGGGGGCGGGGCGGCCCCACCCGCGGCGCGCCCGCATTCCGCCGCCCGCCGCCGCCCGCACCCCCGCGGCCCCCGGCCCCCGCCGCGCCTCCCGGCCCCGGGTCCCCGGCCGCCGCCGCCGCCGCCGCCGAGGCCCCGCCTCCCGGGGCCCGCCGCCCCCGGCGCCCATCCGCTCGCCGAAGCTCAAGGTCCCTATGCCTGACCCCTGACCCTCGCCCCGGAAGTCGAGGTGACTCGGAAGTTCCGGCTCAGTCGCTAGGAAACGGGTCAGCCCGACGTCGGGGGCGGGACTTCTCGCCCGGCCGGCGAGTTGGGGGAGGCAGGTGAGGCAGGTGAGGTCGCGGGGGCGGCGTCGAGCCCGTGGCGGGCCAGGGCCTGGGGACCCCGCGAGCCCCGGGGACCCCCCGCCACACCCGGGCACCCCGTAAGCCGATGCCCTCACAGAGGACCCCCGACCTCTGCATACAATACTCACAAGTACCTGGGACCCCACTGACACACAGAGACACTGCACCCGTAGACCCCCTGCCCACACCTGGGACACAAGGGAGCGTCCCACACACCAGTCCCCTCCAGGCCAATACCCCCACGTAGATGGGACCCCACAGGCACATCAAGACACACACAAGGGCTGCCACACACACCTGCCTCCTTACACACCAACGCCTCCACATGTAGGGGACCCTACGTGCACAGCAGCCCCACACGCCTATCACCCAGACACACACCAACCCCACACACAAACAGGGAAGCCCACAGTCGCTGACCCCCCAGCACAGGATTCCACGAGCACCAGGCCCCTCCCCCACAGAACCATGCCCATGTACATGACCCCTCACGAACTCGGAGAGTCCTTCACGATGCCCTGCTAGCATCGTTCCACGTGGACAGGGGACCCTGTAAGCACACTCTGACCCCCCCAAGAAGTCCTCAGTCCCCCCGAAACACTTCAGATCCTTGCTCAGAACCTCAGTTCCCCACTGGATCCCACTTAGGGCCTACCCTGCGGTCTACCATGTGTCCAAGCCAAGTCCCCTGCCCAAGGCTTCTCCCTCCCCAGTCCATGCTGGAGAACTCTTCCTGTCAGTCTCTGGTCCCCTTCCTCCTTGTCCCTCTTGCCACATGATCCCATCTTCTAGGTTTCCAGGGTTGCTTTCTGTTTTGTTAATTCCTCCCCGAAACGCTCTGAGACACCCCACCAGCAGAAGGTGGTGGGCACACAGGCAAGGGATCACACCGGGGCCCAGGCCATGCTGCCGTGCCGCACCTGTGCAGTGGGGGAGGCAGGGGGACCCAGCCCAACCTGGGCCAAGGGAGGCCTCTCAGGGGAAATAAACTTTGGGGTCAGCCGCCTGGACTAGGGAGAAAGGCATTGCTTCCAGGCCCTGACAACAACGCGCGTCAAGGCTGGAACAAGAGAAGGTTGGGGGCACAGAAGTGTGGGTGTTTTGGGTGGGCTGTGGGCAGTGGGGAAGCGCGGCGGCTTCGGCAGAGCGGGGTGGCGCTGTGTATTAGGACGAAGCTTGTTCAGCTGGTAGCCCGGTGGTTCGGAGCAGCTAAGTAGGTACCAGACACCCAGCCCTGGGGGTCCTTGCAAGCATTCCCCCGGAAGCTGCTGGGCACACTTGGGCCAAAAAGCAGGAACAGGCAGGTGGGTCTGGAAGCTGGCAGGAAGCTGGGTGGGGGGTGGGGGAGGACATGAGGCTATCTGTCCACACAGGCCACTCTAAGCACACACCCCTTGACCTTTCCTACCTGCCCCCAGGAAAATGAGCAGCAAGAAAGGGGGGCCCAGAGCTGCATCAGGGAAGTGGCAGACATCCCTCCCTGGAGCCGAGCCAAGAGCTGTTGCTGGTAAGTGCGTCTGACCCCCAGAGCACCTCCACTCCAACACCGACTTGTGAGACCCTCGCTGCAGCTGCCAGGGGTGCTCTGAGAAGACCCTTCCCTCTGAGAGTGGCTTTCAGGGGATCTCTGAATCTTGAGGATTCAAGGCTCAGAAGTCCATTCCAGACCCTGACCCTGAGACCTGTGCCCTGGGCGGGGACCAGGGGCAGTGCTGGGAGGAGCATAGCGTTAGAACACATGGAGATGGAGTGCAGGCCCATGTGGACTGAACACAGGTTCTGAGACAGAGCTCACTCAGAATGCATGTTGGGGGTTCTCAGGCCCTATGTGTGTGGTCCACTCTGACCCTCTGTTCCACCTGGGCCATCCCCTTGCTTTTCTCTGCCTGCGGCTGCTCTCTCAGGCCACCCTCTCCATAGCCACTCCCAGAGTGAATGGTGACAGCTCGCCCTTGGTTCAGTCCTGCTGTGGGTCAGGAAGGGCACCTCCTCTCATTCCTACCCCCACCCATTGTCCTTCCCTTCTCTGAGTCCCACTTCTTCTCTGTCGTGGCACTCAGGAGTTCTCTGTGAAGCTGTCAACACCTTCCAGGCTGCAGTTCTGGGTCCTTCCAGCACCCAGGCCTGCGCCGGGGTCTGTGTTGGCTAACGGAGCACCCAGCTTGTTCCCCAGATGCAGCCCCTCTGCTTGGAGGGGGGCTGACCCAAGTCCCTGGACCTCAGAGGGCTCGCAGATCACGCGCCCAGCTGGGGTGACGGTGACTACTCTTCCATGCCAAGCCGGGGTTAGACCCGGTTTGGTTTCCCAAAATAGCCCCAGCGGCGTCTGAGGAAGCAGCCTTTCTGGAATGAGGATGATGGTCCCAGGGCCGCATGTTTCTTCTGTGATCTCAAGCCCTGGGAACACAGACTGCAATAAACAGTGGAGACGGGGTGGGTGGCCAGGAAGCCTGCCGGGAAGCCCTGTTGGGGGTGTGGGGGGGTGGGCACGATCCTCACTTCTGCTGCCTGCTGACTGTCCACCTAGGCCCTTGCTGCAGCCCTCCCCCTACACACCCCAAACACTGCCCTGGACAGCTCCAGCAGCTCCCTGCCCTGGCCCACCTGGCCAGGATGCTTGGGTCCTTTGTAGGAATACCTCTGCCTCAATTTTCCTGAACAAATATCCTTTCTGGGCACTCTCTACCCTCCAAACACTGGGCCAGCCTGGGAGGGCTTGCTGTCACATGGTCACCCTGTGCGGTGTGAAAATGGACCCACAGTTATCCCACAGCCACCCTGGCCTCAGCACATGGTCCAGCAGGTATCCGTAGGTTGCTTGCATGGCTACCACACCCCCACAGACTGTGCGGAGCCTCCCCCACCCCCTTACCTGGCCTTGGGTCTGCAGCACCTCAAGGCCCTCGCTCCGGAGTTGCTCCAGTGCCATGGCCAGCTCCAGCCCCTCCACGCGCACCCAGGCCTGCTCCTCCTGTAGCTGCTGCAGCCACAGCTGCTCCTCCTGCCACAGCTGCTCCCTCCACAGCTGCTCCTCCTGCCACAGCTGCATCTGCAGCTGGACCTGCTGCCGCCGGTCCTCCAGCAGCCGCTGCTCCTGGGCCAGGCACAGCTGGACCTCGTGGAGCCTCAGCAGCTCGGGACCCAGGCCCGGTGTGAGGCCCCCTGCCCCACAGCCTTCCATGTCCGCAGGGGGGACTAACACCAGCTCGGACCCCAGAGCAGTGGCTTGCACTGGCCCCTCGGCTGCTTGTGGCTGCTCTGGCTTGGCCACCCTGGGGTGTCCCTGGGCAGCTGGCTTGTTGCTGGTCACGTGCTCTGCAGGGGCCACCCCCACCTTGTCCTGAGGGCCCCCTGCGGCGGGGGGCGGGGGCTCGGCCTCAGGGCCCTGCTGACCCAAGGCCTGCTGTGCCTTGCCGGCCCTCCTGCCTCGGGGTTTTCGAGCCCGACTTCGTTTCCCCGACATGGCCCCGATCCGGCGCCTTTTACCAGGTGTCAGCTCCCTGGGGGCCCTGGCTCATCGCTGGCCAGCCGTGATCAGGCGGGCACAGCGGGCATCCCTGGGAGGCCACAGTGGGCCCTCTGCTCCTGCCCTGCCCCTCGGCTGGTGCCTGTGGCGCAGCCGCTCCGGGCCCCGGTGCTGCCTGTGGGCCTCACGGGCCCCACTCGTTGGGCTGGGCCACGCTGGGGAGTTTATAGGGACTCGGCGGCGTGGTGGCTCACCCAGGCGCGAGGGCTGACTAACGTGCTGACACAGGGCGCAGGACTTTACAGGCCACGGGCCTCGTTGGCCAGACTGGGAGGGAGACCGAGAAACTGGAGGAGGTGACTCTCGGCAACCAGATCGCCAGCTGTGTATAGCAACGAGTCCGGTCCTGCCCTGGGCGGGCCGCAGCGCCTCCTCCCCCGCCCCCGCCCTGCCCCTGGTCCGGGGCAACTCACCAGCCCACGGGCCCAGCAGCGGCATCCCAATCACACCATCCAGAGACCCTCACTGGCCACAACAATCCCAACCCAGCTAGCCTGGGAGCCCCCCAGCCAGCACACTCCTCTGAGCCGCACAGGGGCCCAGGCTTGCCTGGGGTGCTCTGTGGAGAGGACCAAACCGTTCGCCCAGCCTGGTGGCCTCCTGCCGGGGGCTGGTGGAAGAGACGGGGCCTGAGACCCAGATGGCATTTTGTGGACTGAGATGGGGCAGCAAGGAACAGTCCAGCCTGCTCTAGAGTGGGGCAGGGGCTCTCCATGCCTCCTGGTTGGGGGTCCACCTGCCCTGCCCACAGAAATAAAGGCTTTGGTGGGAGGGGGGGGTGCAGGGCCGGCCCCAGTGCTGGCGTCCCTGGGCTTCCTGTTGGGAGGAGGCCCCAGACAGCCTCCTCCCCAGCGTTTCCCCAGCCTGGGGCCGCTGACTCACACCCACGCCCAGGGCCCCATCCCAGCCAGCTCTGCCACACTGGCTTGACTGGTTTGCCCAGCACAGCCCTGCTGAGAGCACCCTCCTCTCCTCCCACTCAGCCCTGTCCCTGAAGCTTCAGGGGGTGGTCGACAGCAGGCCACCACCGGGGAGCGCAGGCGGACACACAGGGATACGGGCCAGGACGGCGGGCCGCGTTAGGGGTGGGGCAGAGCAGCGGCAGGTCCTCCCACCGGGGACTTGGCCACACCTGCGTTCGCTAGAGCTGGGGCTTCAGCGCCCAGGGGTAGGGGCTGTCCCGCCGGCTGGGCTCACCGGCGCCCCCGCGCGGCACCCCAAGGGGCGACGCCGGACTGCCGTGGAGGACACGCCCCGGGTGCGCGCTCCGTAACAGCTAAGAAGCACCTGTCCTCCCTGTAGCCCAGAAACGCCTCCCGAGGGTGATGGGAAGGGGTGGCCCCACGCCTCCACCGCACTGACCGCCCCCTCCCCCAGGGAAGCCGGGAGAGACCCGCCAGCCGCCGAGGAAGACCGCCCGGCCGGCCAAGCAGCCCGCGGCCCCTGAGTGCCCAGAGGCCCCCGCAGGTGAGAGCCTGCGCGCCCCGCGTCCGCTCGGGGCGGGCGGGGATGGGCAGGCCTGGGGGTATGCTGGCAGGAAGGGGGCTGCCCCGGACCGGGACTCGCATGGTGTGCGTGCATGGGCATGTGCGCGTGCACGCGCGCGGGTGCTCGCGGAGCCGCGCGGCCCTCCCCGGAGCAGGTGGAGCGAACCCAGGCCCTCTCTGACGGCTGCAGCTCCGTGCTTTCCCGGAGAGGGCTGGGAGGGGTTGGTCCGGTGCCCGCCTCCCAGGGGCGCGGCCTGTCCGGGAGTCCCTCTCCTTCGCGCCTTTAACTCGCCGTGGTCGTAGGGGGCCTTCCCCCTCCCGCTGCGTCCCTCCGGTCGTCAGCGGGGCGCTGGCGGGCGTCCTGGGGACTGGAGAGGGGGTGCCACCTTGGTGTCCCACCGTGCCTCTCCCACCCACTCTTGGGAGCCTGTGCCCAGGGCCTCTGTCGCAGGTGGTGGTCGTCCTTTATTTATGTATTTGTTTATTGGGGGGGGGCAAGGGGAGGGAGAGAGAGAGCGAGCCGGGAGCCCAAGGTGGGGCCTGATCTCACAACCCTGAGATCATGACCTGAGCCAAAATCGAGAGTGGGTAGCTTACAGACTGAGCCCCCCAGGCTCCCCAAGCTGTCTTCTCCGGCTGGCGTCCTCCACTGTGGTCTGGACACTGACCTCCAGAGCCCTGTCTTTAGCAAACCATCGTCCTGTGCCCTGAATCCATATTCCGCTGCAACCCCCAGCCCTGTCCTGGGTGTCTTCACACTCACCAGCACGTCCAAGTGCAAACCCTTCATCCCCTTCCTCTCCACTGCACCCTGGTGATCATGTGCCCAAGCCCTCATGCCCACAGAGAGGTCTTTGTGTTCTCTCTCTCCCTCCTCCCCGCCCCTCCCACCCTGGCCTTGGTCTTTTCACCTCCAGACTCCCATTTTACTTCTGGCCTGTCCCCCACAGAGTGGCTGGTCTCAACCCTCACACAAGCTTGGTCTTGTGTGGGTGGTGCTGGCCTTGCCCCAGGATAAACTCCCAGCACCCCACCCACACGCTGCCAGCCAGGACAAGGAGCCTGACCTTGTCCCGAGGACAGGGGTGGACCACAGATGGTTTGTAAAGTCCTGCCCACGGGTTTTAGAAAAGTTATCTACACACGATGTATTAATCGTGGTTCTGGATTATGCATAGTAGGACTCATTCTCTGCAATTTTTTTTTTAAGATTTTATTTATTTATTTGACGGAGAGAGAGACAGCCAGCGAGAGAGGGAACACAAGCAGGGGGAGTGGGAGAGGAAGAAGCAGGCTCCCAGCGGAGGAGCCTGATGTGGGGCTCGATCCCAGGACCCCGGGATCACGCCCTGAGCCGAAGGCAGACGCTTAATGACTGAGCC
This sequence comes from Ursus americanus, assembly GCF_024610735.1. NCBI lineage: Eukaryota > Metazoa > Chordata > Mammalia > Carnivora > Ursidae > Ursus > Ursus americanus. The sequence goes on along the minus strand of NC_142135.1, from coordinate 995,845 downwards.
ACCCAGGCGCCCCTGATTCTCTGCAATTTAAGCAGAAATGGAATGTGCTGGAAGGATATTCAGTAGGTGGAGATTTGGTCTGGGAAAGAGGCAGACGTGAGAGGGAGTGCAGGGCACAGGCCAGGCCCCAGATGAGTCTGAGCGGGAAGTCCCATCTGTCACTAGAAGCCAGTGCTGGCTGTACCCTCAACTGCAGCTCCGCCAGGAACCGTCTCGACCTGTGCCCGTGGCCTGCCGTTACTCCCGGGAAGAAGCCGTCCACACTTAGGTCACCCTCTCATTGTTGGGGAAGGAGGGACAGAATCTGTCCCCAGGCCCCTTTTTCAGTTTCTGTACTGGACAGGGGGCTCCCACCGAATTCCTCAGAACAGCACCCGAGCTGATGAGGTGGGAGTCCCAAGTCCTGTCCTGAGGACAGCAGGCCCGTCCTCTCTTCTCTAAGGCCAGCTGTTCTGGGCCGTGGCATGAGGCTAGACAGGCCCCACTGCCCTGCCTCTTTCTGCTGCGAGGTGGGGGCTCAGACTGTGCATTCGGGGTTAGTAGGTCTGTGCAGATGGCAGCGTGAACAGCCAAGCCAGTAGGAGTCTCCCCGTAGGAACCCACGTCAGCCAAAATAAAGGGTGTGGGCCTCGCATGGAAGGGGTCCAGTAGGACGGCTGCATTCGGGCCTGGACACCCAGAGGATGAAGACGTGTGTGGGCCCCACCCCGCTGCCATGGCCACGTGGCTTGTAAGCCCTGGGAACAAGTCTTTGTGTCCATTTGCTGACCCAGAGCCTTCTTTGCAGTGGAGACACTGGCCAGCATCACACGGGTACACCGTTCTCACACTCTGGGTTTATTCTGAGAAGTCCGTTCAAAGGGCGTCTCCCCCAGTCTCCTCGCCAATGCCTGCGTTTCTGACAACGGGTCCAAAGCATCAGCCGGAGCCCAGGGGTCGGCACGAGAAGGTCACTGGGCAGTGTCTGATCTGGATCGGCCTTGATGAGAGCGGCTCGTGCTGTTGGGCCCCGGTGTCCCCAGCATCCCTGCCACCTCGGCCGCTCCGTGCACTGGCCTTCGCAGCAGCACTGGGTGGCCAGGGAGAGAGGCTGGCCGACATCCATAGGACACTTGTGACATACACCCGGGTGTCCGATGTCTCCTCTGCGGTGGACTCTCTCCGCGGCCGTCGCATTGAGAGGCAGAGCCAGCCCCACGCGCTGGCGCCCCGAGCCTGCTCCTGCCGCCTGCCCCGCGCATGCCTTTCCCAGCCCTGCCTGTCTCCGTGGTTCGCTTCCGGCTCCCGATGAACCAGCCAAGCCTTTCACCGTTGTCCTGGGGCCGGTTTTCTGTGCACCCCAGGCCACTCTTCGCATCCACAGGGAGCAGATGACCAGGTGCCCCTGGGCAATTGCCCGCACCGCTGCCCTGCAGGGTCCCCTGACGGAGGAGCTGTGATGTGGCAGCGGTCAGTTTGAGTTAGTGCCGCCGTGTGGACTCAGCTGTCCGCGCGTCCGCGTGTCCGTGCCGAGGCTTTCTCCACCACCTCTCGTCCCAGGAGGCCGTGGCTGTGGGCTGAGGAGAGGCATCGATACTACAGAAGAGAGGAGAGCGTGGCCCGGCTGTCTGCTTCATGTCTATCCTGCGATGGGTTCCCGCTGTGGCTGCCCAATGCCAGGAGTCCCCGGAGTGAGGACCGCAGGTTGTGATGGGCTCCCCTGACGCACGTGCTCTCGCCCCGATTGGACTCCCAGTCTCCACCAGGGCCTCGGAACCGCGTTCTGCCGTGACAGGCACAGCCTTACTCTAGAAGCGTGGAGTCCATGCCGCCCCGTCCCGTGGGGGCTCGCCAGGGGTTCCACAGGGCATCCTTCCCCCACAAATACCTGCGGGGACCATTAGCCTTCTGGGTCTCAGTAAATGGGGCGGGGCGGTATTCCCGGGTACGCCGAGCTGCTCTCAAGCCCTGGCGCGCTTGCCCACCGCTGGGCTGCTTTCTTGATGGAAGGAGGTACGAGGCACAACCACTTATTTTTGACCTTTCGATGTCCTAGCAAGTCCTCGATTTATGAACCCCGAAGGCTGCCCCGGGCTGGTGGTTTTGTCCCCCTCCATCCGGAAGTCTGAGGGCCCGCGTGACGGCAGGGAGATCTGGGCTCCTGGGTGAGCTTCCTGTGGCTGAGCAGCCCACACTCAGCAGTCTGCAGCAGCGCTTGTTCGTTCCCCTGCACATACGTGGGTTCAGAGTCTGACACGGGCCCAAGTGCTCACAGAAAAGGCCTTAGGAACTGCGACCCTTTCCAGAGGCTCTAGAGGGAAACCTGTGTCCTTGCCCTTCTCCGCCTGCTGGGGTGCTCCTGTCCCCTGGCTTGTGGCCCCACCGCCTCCAGGTCAGCACTGTTGCAACAGCTCCCTGCGGGCTCCTCTGCCCCTCTCCCACACTGAGGGACCCTTGTCATTACATTGGGTCTACCCGCATAGTCCAGGATGATCACCCTGTTCTAAGGTCACCTGATTAGCAGCCTTAATCCCCCCTGCATGTCACACAGCACATTCCCAGGCTCCAGGGCACACGACAAGGACATCTTTGGGGCGGCCCTTGGCCTCCCGCGGTCCCTATGAGCCGTAGTATTGCAGGAAGTCAGAGCATGGCCGTCCTCTTGAGAGAAGACGGTGAAGGTGTATTGCTGTCTTGGCCAGATGAGGGGGGTGAGGCTGTGGTCCGCGGCGAGGATGCGGAGGAAAGCGCCTGCCGGATCAACGGGTCTGTACCACCCACAGCACGGCGCCAGGGGCCGGCTCGGTCTGCTCCAGGGAAGACAGCGGTTCGCCACCTGTCCAAGTTCACCGTGGTCCGTCTTCTTCCACTATTCATTTGTTTTCTGCAAAGGCCAGACAGGTGAACTCCATGCAGATAGGATGGGAACCACTACTCCTGCTTTCCTCAGAACTGTTTGTCTGGTTTTTTTGTTTTTGTTTTTTTCAATTAAGGCTTTATTTTTTTAAGAGCAGTTTTAGGTTCCCTTCAATTGAGGGGAAGTGCAGAGCTTTCCCTCATACCCTCTACCGCGATCATGTACAATGTCCCCATCATCATCATCCCCACCAGAGTGGTGCATTCGTCACAGTCGATGGACCCACGCGGGCACACGTCATGAAGCCTCATCACCCAGCATCTAGTTGACCTCAGGACTCACTCCAGATGCCGGACCTTCTGTGGGTTTGGACAGACGTGGAACGACGTGTATCCACCAGCAGACCGTCGTACGGGGCAGTCTCACTGCCCTAGGCCCTCTGTGCTCTGACTGTCCCTCCCGCCTCCCAGCCCCTGCAACCACTCGTCGGTCTCCAGGGTTCTGCCTTTTCCAGAACGTCGGAGACTGGGAGTCACACACGGTGGAGCCTTTCCAGACTGGCTTCTCTCACTTCGCAACGTGTGTTTCAGGTTCCCCCGCGTCTTTCCACGGCTGAGAGCGCATTTCTATCTAACGCTGAAACATTCCGTGGTCCTCAGGGGCCGCGGTTCACGTATCTGTCCGCCTGCTGAGGGCGACTCGGCTGCTTCCAGGTGTTGGTGATTCTGAACAAAGCTGTTACATACATCCATGCACGGGTCTCGATGTGGGTGTAAGTTTTCAACTCTTTGGGGTAAATACCACGGGACGCGGTTGCTGGAACACGTGGCAAGAGCAAGTCTAATTTTGTGAGACATGTCCACGCTCTCCTCCAGAGTCTCTGCACCGTTCTGCTCTCCCGCCAGCCACGGGTGAGCGCTCCCGTCGCTCCGCGTCCTCACCAGCATCTGTGTCGTCGGCGCTCTGGATTTTGGCCATTCTAGCGGGCGTGTCATGGAATCTCGTTGTTTTAATTTGCATTTCCCTGATGACATACGATGTGGAGCATATTTTTTAAAAATTATGTTCCGTCAGCCACACACAGTACATCGTTAGTTTTCGATGTCGTGTTCCACGATTCACGAGTCACGTACAGCACCCAGTGCTCATCACCGCGCTGCCCTCCTCAATACCCGTCACCCTTTTACCCCCTCCCTCCACCCGGCGGAGCATCTTTTCTATGCTTATTTGCCAGCTGTCTATCTTGTTTGAGGAGGTGTCTATTAAGGTCTCCGGCGCAGTTTTTATCTGTGTTGTTTGTCTCCTCACTGTCGAGTGTCAGGAGCTCTTGGTATATTTTGGAAAACAGTCCTTTATCACATGCAGCTTTTGCAAATACTTTGTCCCAGGCTGTGACTTGTCTTCTCACTCTCTGACAGTGTCTTTCACAGAGCAAAAGCCCAGTGTATCAATTATTTCTTTCATGGATGGTGCCTTTGATATTGTATCTAAAAATCGTCACCATACTCAAGGTCACGTCGGTTTTCTCCTATGTCCTCTTCTAGGAGCTTTATAGTTTTGCGTTTACATTTAGGTCTATGATCCATTAAAAAAAATTTTTTTTATTTGACAGCGAGCGCGCAGAAGTGGAGAGAGGGACAGAAGGAGAGAATCTTCAGGGGCGCCTGGGTGGCGCAGTCGTTAAGCGTCTGCCTTTGGCCCAGGGCGTGATCCCGGCGTTATGGGATCGAGCCCCACATCAGGCTCCTCCGCTGTGAACCTGCTTCTTCCTCTCCCACTCCCCCTGCTTGTGTTCCCTCTCTCGCTGGCTGTCTCTCTCTGTCAAATAAATAAATTAAAAAAAAAAAAAGGAGAGAATCTTCAAGCTGACTGCCTGCTGAACAGAGAGCCCAACACAGGGCTCCATCCCATGACCCTGAGATCATGACCTGAGCTGAAACCAGGAGTCAGATGCTTAACTGACTGAGCCATGCAGGCGCCCCTGTGATCCAGTTTTTGAAAAATATTTCAGTTTTAAAGTAATATCTATAGCCAGCGTGGGGATCGAACCCACAACCCCAAGATCAAGAATTGCACAGTCCACTGACTGAGTCCCCCAGGTGCCCCTGGTCTGTGATCCATTCTGAGTTGATTTTTGTGAAGGCTGTAAGGTGTGTGCCCAGAGTCACTGTTGTTTTGTGTGGGTGACCCGTTGTGCCACCTCCGTTTGTTGAAGAGACTGTCTGTGCTCCGTTGTGTTTTCTTTGCTCCTTTGCAGAGACGAGCTGACTATATGTATGTGGGTCCCTCAAGTCTTCACGTTGCTGTGGAAATCTACAATTCCTCTAGGAAAGTACTGTTTCTCTCTTGTTCACTGTCTTAGTGGGTATGAGGAAGTTCCATGAGCTCCCGCTTGGCTCTTCCTGAGCGTCCTGACCGCCACTCTGGCTTGCTGCCCCTCAGGACACCAACACCATCTTGCAGCCACTTAACCTCTTCTCTTCTAGAATCTGGCCACCCCCCCCCCCCCCGGTGAGTTCTGCATTCACTCACAAGTGTCTTTCTTCTCGTTCTACGGTTCTACGAAGGGCGTCTTCTCTGACCCTTTGCAAGGACCCTAGTCAGGTGGAAGGTTTCCAGACTAACATTAACCATTTCCTGCCAAAAAAAAAAAAAGTTTTTTGGAAGCAGGCTATTTCTTCCTGGAGCCGATTTGCACTTCCCTGCTCAACCTGTTGTAACCCCTGACTCTGCTTACCTGCCTGGGTGCAGCGGGGGGTGATGGGGCCCCATCTCTCCAGGCGCCTAGCTCGGGTGAGGTCGTGACATGGTTCAGAAGGACCGCTCTCATTGTGGCAGAGAGCTAGCCGCATGGTCGCTGCTGAGGCGCGAGAACGTGTAGGCGGGAAAGAGGAAATCCCTTCTGCCCCATCCTGCCTTCCAACCCTCCTCCTGTGCCCCCTGTTGGCAGAACAGGGGAGGAAACTCTGGCTGCGGCCCCAGCACTGCAGAGCGGAACCGAGGAGGACGTGCTCCAGCCCTCGGGCTACGGCCTCCACACCGCCGTTCACACGCACGCGCCCTCGCAGAGCCTCTGCCTAACGCACTGCAACCTCTGGAGGAGTGAAGACGTTCTGAGGGTCCTTCCAGCAGTCCAGCATCACCTTCACATCCCTCCGGGAACCTGGATTTTCTGAAGCTTAAATACTAAATTGTAAAGTTTACCGGTATCAACAAGTCTTATGTAAAAAATGAGAGACGAAGGGGCGCCTGGGTGGCTCAGTCACTTAAGAGTCTGACTCCTGGTTTCAGCTCAGGTCCTGATCTCAGGGTGGTGGGATCGAGCCCCGTGTCAGACTCTGCGCTCGGTGGGGAGTCTGCTTGGGACTCTCTCCCTCTGCCCCTCCCTCCCGTGCCCTCTTTCTTTCTCTCTCCAAGAAAAATAAATAAAATCTTTTTTAAAAATTAGAGAATAGAGTAGAAAAAGATATCAGTTAATATCTACAAATGTATGTGACAAATAAGCAGGAAGTTGTGCACCTGCTACCCCCACTCTTGTCCCTGAGACCCATCGTGGCCGCGGCTGCTGCTCAGCACCCCTGCCCCTACCCCGTGCCCTTCGCCCTCAGCGAAGGTGGGCCTGGGTTCCCTGCCTGGAGGGTGTGAATCCTCGTGGGTTCTCACACTGCAGGGATACCCGGGTTCCAGACATCGCCCTCCTGGCCCCCGTGAGGACCAGGGAGCTGCCCCACGGGAGGTCAGAACCTGTCACTCCCGTTGGTGTAGAAATGCCCTTCTTTGTGTTTCAGACTCGTGCTCGGGCGGAGGCCTCCAACTGCGGTTCAGGCCATTCCTACGTCGCCCGGTGGAAGCATTCCCTGGGAGCCGAGCCCTCCCCCCGCAGAGGTGCGAGCCCTGGAGAGGAGGGACAGAAAGACCGCTGGGGGGTCGCTGGGGATGATGGGGGCAGAAGCCGCTCCTGCTTCTGCTTCCTGGTGGCCGGACACGTGTGTGTTGGCTGTGGCTGGAACAGCCACGTGTTGGTCCTCAGTTGCTGCTTCACGCGTCACAGTCTTGTGGCTCCAGGGTCCTCTCTCAGTCCTGCGGGTCAGGCGTCCAGGCACAGCCCACGTGGGTCTCTCTTGGGCTGCGGTCTCATCCCGGGGCTTGGCTGGGGAAGGGTTTGCTTCTTCGTGGGCCGTCGGGTGAGACCCTTGCTTTCTCTGGGCTGTCCTGCCACGTGGGTCTCTCCAGCGGGCGTCCTACAGTATCCAGTTTACACATTGAGGAGCTGAGGGAATGGCCACACGGGGTCCCGCAGAACTACCAGGCCTGGTCTGTGAGCTGGGGCCCGAATCCCACCGTCTCCTGCCCACTGGGGGATCAGCGTGGTGTCTGGGGCCCCAGTGCCTGTTCTCGGGAGTCGCTACTGCCCTTCCTCCAGGGACGGTCACCCGTGTCCATGCACAAGCTTGTTTGTGGGGCTCGGAGGCAGGTTTACTGTCCACACTGCGGCAGGCCGCTGGTTCCTCCCGACGGGACCCAGGCCTCCCGCTCAGCCCCAGGTGCTGATGTGGCTCCTTGTGATACTGTCTCTCACCGTGGATTACCGGCAGCTCGCTTCCTGTGGCAAGGAGCTCAGCCACAGCATCCGTATTCCATTGGTAAAGTAAGTGTTTTAACATTTCATCACTACACCAGAGATCGGATCCTTTGCAACTATTCAAACTTGTTAGGAGAAATTTTAAATGTCAACTTCATTTTTTTTTTAAGATTTTATTTATTTATTCGACAGAGAGACAGCCAGCGAGAGAGGGAACACAAGCAGGGGGAGTGGGAGAGGAAGAAGCAGGCTCACAGCGGAGGAGCCTGATGTGGGGCTCGATCCCATAACGCCAGGATCACGCCCTGAGCCGAAGGCAGACGCTTAACCGCTGTGCCCCCCAGGCGCCCCAATTGCATTCTTAGATGAGTTATGCAAGTTTGACGACTGGGTTCTAGACAACTGGATTATTTTTTTAAAGTTTATTGCACTGGGGCGCCTGGGTGGCTCAGTCGGTTGAGCATCCGACTCTTGATTTCAGCTCAGGTCGTGATCTCAGGGTCCTGGGATCGAGCCCCGTGTTGGGCTCCCCACTCGGCAGCGAGCCTGCTTCTCCCTCTGCCTCTGCCCCTCCCCCGCTTGTGCTCTCTGTCTCAAATAAATAAATATTTGTAAAAAGTAAAGTTTATTTATTGAAGTAATCTCTGCACCCCACGTGGGGCTGGAACCCATGACCCTGAGATCCAGAGCCGCACGTCCTTCCTCCCGACTGAGCCCAGTAGGTGCCCCTAGACAACTGGATCTTTCGAATCGCACCAAAGTAGCCACTTGTGGTGAATGTTTCCTGGGATGGAATCAACATATGGATCAGACCAAGAGCCGCGTGGCGTAACAGGTGCTCCGCGTCCCTTTGAGGAGAAACGGCCCGGGGACCACAGCTGGGATTCGAACCGCCTTCCGACTGAATTTGCAATAGTTCAGTCCCTCCAAAAACTACCCATTTTCGGCAGAAACAGAACTGAAGAAGTTAGTTCTCTCTGTCGGTCGACAGAGGCTCTTCTCTGCACTCCATTTTCTTTGATTCCCTCTTCTGATTGGAAGAGCGTGGCTCTTCCGCTTGGCCTTTCCTGCAGGAGCCTGGTGATGAGGGTCCCGAGAGCAGCGTTGGCTGCGTGCTTACTGTGCGCCACAGCCCGCTCTACGTATTTTGTGTTGATTAATCAGAAAACCAAGCCCAAGCCCAAATGCTGGGGAGCAGGTGGGGTGGTTTTCCCTATTTTGGGGGCTCACGTGGTTTCCTGACGCACAGTCACACCTGGATTTTGCGTTGTCTGCCTCAGTCTCGCGTCTGTACCATAAGAGATGGTTTTCACAAAGTCAAAAAAAGCCCCGCAGGCTTTGATCTGGGAATTTAGGGGTGTTTCGCGTGCCGCTGTCTTCCGGGGGCCCTGCAGCGGATCTGACCCTTTAGCAGCAAGAGCACAGGGAGAGAAGCACCCGCGGGGGTGGGGCTCCGCCAGCACAGGACAGACGCACGACACTAGACAGCACCCCCAAAATCCGGTGCCTTGTAACACTGTGAAGCCGTGACAGAAAGTCAGCCACTATCTCACCATCTGGAACAGGGCCGCGCGGACACGTGGCAGTCTGCTGTTTCCGTGTCCTGGTTCCTCCTGCAGCTGCGCCCGCATGGCTTTGGAGACGCCGCTCTGGCTCCTTGCGTCCCCTGCTCTGTCTCCTCCCGGTCACTGAGTGTGGGCCCCGGGGCTTACGGAGCCGGCGGCTTTCCCCTGAGGCACCAGGCGGATGTGGCACCAGCCCGTTCACTTTGTCCCACAGGAGGCTGAGTTCTCATTGCACGTGGCCCTCAAAGATCTTGTCAGTTGTGTCCTTTACTCTTTGATTTGAGAGAGTCGCGGCTTCCACCCAGGGGGTCCTTGAATTTCCCAACACGATTGCTTTTCCATTTTCCGTGCAAACAAGCCAGTTGTATTCTGAGCTCGTCTTTGTGAAGAAACTCGTGGAAAGCGGCCAGCATCTCTGATGCCTGCTGCGCACACCTTCTTGCCCCGCGTCCTAGAGCGACAGGCTCCCGAGATGCCCGCTCCGCCTGCGGTCTGGCCTGGAGGACGTCCTCCCGCCGCTCCGCATGCCGCCTGCAAGCGCCACCCCCTCCCTGCCGCAGCCCAGGCCCCGGTTTCCGCCCGGTGCTCGCAGTGGTGGCGCCCACCTCCTGCTACCAGATTCTGAGTCGGTCGGGAGAGCCCAGGCCTCCAAGTCACAAGTTTCTTGCTTTAAAATAACAAAAGCTTAGGGTTGCCTGGGTGGCGCCGTTGGTTAAGCATCAGGCTCGTGGTTTCGGGGTCATGGGATCGAGTGCTGCATTGGGCTCCTCGCTCTGTGGGGAGTCTGCTGGAGAGTCTCTCTCCCTCTCCCTCTGCCGGGCCCTCTCAAAATAAAGACATAAATCTAAAAAAATAAGAAAAGGTTATTTCCCTCTCGGGCTGTGCTGCCGGGCCGGGTCCGCGGACGAGCCCTCCCCTTCTCCAGGTGCCGCGCGGCTCTCCCGCGGGGCGTGGCCGGGACGGTCGCTTCCATGGGCTTTATTGTTTTTTGTGTGTTTTCTCCTCTGACACAGGGCTTGTTATAAAATGTATTTCAGAATTTCTAACTATATGGGTATCTAGTTAATTTTTCATTTCATCTTAAGCTTAATGCAGCTACATTCAGAAAGTGATCTGTGATTTCAAGTACGTGATGTCTGTTAAATGTGCTTTACGGCTCAGGTTTTGGTCAGTTTCGGTAAATCTTCCCTGTGCGCCCGGCGAGTCTGTGCCGCCCGCGGTGCCTGGCTTCGGCGCTCACCCTGCCCGCCGGGCGGCTGTGCCGGCCACACCGTGGCGGCTTCCGTGTCCTCATGGGCTTGCGGCGCTCTTTGTTCTGACAAGTACCAAGAGGCCTGCGCTGACCTTTCCCACTACGTGTTCAGATCCCTCGGTTTCTCTCCGCGGTGTTGATGTGTTTTGGAGCCGTGTCTCTGGACGGCAGCGGCCTGGCAAGAGCCCGGCTGTCTTGGCGGCGGCCGCCTCTCTTCTGCGCTGCTTCTCTTTAGTGCCAGCGAGGCTCACTGCCACCCGCAGTCGGGCGTCCTTTCTGTTTCCTGCTGCCCGGCGAGCGGGCCTACACTGAGCAACCAAAGGCCGCACAGTCCTGTGGGACCCGGGCCGCCCCGTCTCGGGCACCTGCAGTGGCGATCTGGACGCTGGCCAGGGCCGCAGTCGCGTCTGGAGGCTCGCGTGGGAGGCGCGCACCGCAGGGTCTCTCGGGTCATTGGCGGGTTCGTGTCTCGCGGTTGCAGGCCTGGCTCCTGGCTCTTGGTTGGCCCCGGGCCGCTGTACGGCCAGTCAGTCTGCGTCAGCCCGGGAAGCGCCATCGCCGTGGCCGTGCTGGTGCGGCTAGAAGCAAGTCACGGGCGTCGCCTGTGCTGCGGGAGAGGGCGCCACCTCGCGCTCTGTCCGCCACGACGTTTCTACGGCAAGCAGCTCTCGGCCTCCTGCCCTGGAGTTTTCAAGTCTAGCGTGACTGCCCGCCGTCCTGACATCGCACGGACTTCCGCACTCTTCACCACCCCTACCCTCTTCCCACGTACGTGCTCTTACTCTGTGTGTGTTTGAGCTCTCGTGCGTCTGTGCGGCTCTCTCTGTGGGACCTCAGCCCTGTCCGCACCTGCGCACCAGGCTCGGCGGCTCTCTCCCGCCAGCAGCGAGCCTCCTGTCCCTTCCGCAAGCGAGGCTGGCTGCCAGGCCCCTCTGGGTTCTGTTTGCCCGAAGGTGTGTTTATCTCACCTTAAATTTTTAAAAAGATTTTATTTATTTATTTGAGAGAGCGAGAGCACGTACGACCGGGGGAAGAGGTGGAGGGAGAAGCAGACTCCCCGCTGAGCAGGGAGCCCAACACGGGGCTCCATCTCATCACCCTGAGATCATGACCTGAGCTGAAACCAAGACGTGGATGCTGTACCGGCTGAGCCCCCGAGGTGCCCCTTCCTTTAACTCACGTGAAGACTTTTCCTGCTCTGCTGGGTTTTTAGCAGTGTTACCCGGCTGTGCTTTGGGGGGTGTGTGCGTTTCCCTGCTTGTTTTCATACTTGCCCCACTTGGAATTCATAGCCCATGTCAACGCTGTCACTTGATGTCTGTTGGTTTTGAAAAGTTTTCTTTAGGTGTTGCTCCCTCCTCCCTGCCCTTTCCGTTTGCAACTCGAGTGACCTGGGCATCAGACCTTCCCTCTCGTCTCTGCGCCTCGAGCCCGGCCGTGTCCATTCGCATCGCGCTCCAGCTCACAGGTTCTGTGTGCGGCCGTGTCCGTTACGCCGTGAGGCTTGCCCGTCGGACTCCCAGTTTCAGGTTTTGTATTTTACATTCTCACACTTCCATTGGGTTCTTTATTATTGTTTCCAGCTCTCTGCCCAGACTTTTTAATCTGTCTTTCAATTCCCTGAACATGTCAATGGAAGTCCGCGTTCCGGAGCCGCTCGTCGGCTCTGTCTGGGTCTACTTCTGTTGTTTACCATTTTCTTCGTTTTTCAGCCATATTGTGTTTCCTCATTTGCCTGATTATCTTTCGGGTGCCGCACATTGTATGTTAAACATTTTGGAGGGGCGCCTGGTGACTCAGCCGGTGAAGCAGCCCCGCGTCAGGCTCCGCGCTCAGTGTGGAGTCTGCTGGGGACTCTCTCTCTTCCTCTCCCTCTGCACCCCTCCCCCAACTCGTGCATACGCTCTCTCAAAAAAAATTTTTTTTGAGATACGCCCGAGTTCTGGATGACGTTCTTCTCCTCCAGAGAGGATTTATTTTGTCTTTGTCGGGCGTCAAGGCGAGGGGGACCTCCAGATCGCCTTGAGCCCATCAAGGACTCAGTGATTTGCAGCTGGGCCTTCCTTTCCCACGAGGGTTCTTCATTTTCCAAAGAATGGAGTTCTTCAGGATTTCTACCCAATAGGGCTGCCAGATAACATACAGGGCACTCATTTAAATGTGAATTTCAGATAAACAACAAATCCTTTTTTTTTTCCGTGCACATCTCCAAAATTGTGTTTTGTGTTGTTATTAGCTCACGCTGGCAAGCCCAAACCCAAAGCTTTACTGAGCGCTCCGCATCACACACAGGTCTTGTCTGCTTGGTGCTGTGGTCGGCCCCGGCCTCGCCTCCCTCCCGTGGGTGCTGCCAGGTGAAGCCCCCCGCCCCCGGCTGGGACCGCCCGCCCGTGTCGCCGACCGCCTTTGCACGCCCAGGTCATAGTGGCGTCACTCTGGGAGAACACGTACGGAATCTTCTCCAGCTATTGCTTCCCTTCAGAATCCCGTACGCTCTGATTCGGGAGAGCCCGACTTGCTTGCTTTTCTAGCTGGGACCTTGAGGAGCTTTTCTTGTTTTTTTTTTTTTTAAGGTGCAACAACCTGGTTAGGATGTGAGCGATGCTAGTGGTTTTGATTCCTGGCATATTTTTTGTCACTCTTAAGATTTATTTCAGGAATTTTTTATGTATTTCATCTGTATTTTCCCCATTGCTAGTCTCTGCGTCCCAGAGACACGAATTATTCTCGCGTCCCTGTCCCCCCTTCTGCTGCGTCTCCGCTCACTTCACCCATGGTCACCACCCCCACTTCCCGCCACACCGCCACTGGCCTGCGGGACTGAGCGTCCCTTCCCTCTGTCTCTGCGCCTGCGCCAGTGCCATCCTGCCGCCTTAGCCTGGTCTCTGACCCCTTGTCTCACTGAGTCCCTCTGGGGCTCCTCCGTGGCTTGTGGTGTTTTCAGAGAGCGGGCTTCGTGGCCTGTGTCCCTGGGGCCACCACACGGTCACCACGCTGTCCCCTGCAGTCTGTCTCGCCTGCCCTGGCTGTTTCTTTTCCCGCTGAGCGTGGTTAGCGCTGTGATGCCCGGAGAACTCCACAAGCCCGCGGAGCAGTTAGGAACGTTCCGGAGCCCACCAGTGCACCAGCATTAGACTTGAAAAGCCCCGTGGGGTGTGACTGCCATCAGTGCCCTGTTTCCGAGAAAGGGACATGGAGGCCCAGAGAGGTAACTGACCCGACCTCAGGTGGGCAGAGAGCCCGCAGGGCCAGGTGCAGACCCTTGTCCGGTGCAGGCGGGGTCCGAGGCTTGGCGTCCTGCTCAGACCTTCTGCTGTGGCTGCTGTGCAGGGGGCAGCTGTGCAGGGAGACGACACCCTGGGCTCCCTCTCCCGAGTCCCAGTGGGCTGGTGGGTTGGGACCCCTGCTTCAGCCTGGCCAGCCCAGCCTGCACACATGAGTGCCTGAATGCTGAGGGGGGCCCCCTGGCTTTCAGGGGGAGGGGTCCTGGGGGGGGTGCACGGGACTTCTCTGCTGGAGGCCACCTTCCTCCCCATCCCTCAGGCTCCCTGCTAGCTCCTCCAGCGGGTCCGCAGCTGGGGATTCCCGGGGTCCCAGCTGTGTCTGGGCTGGGGAGGGTCAGGAGGCCTGGGCCCTCCGTCCGCTCTCGGTTCCGTTCTCCTACCTCCTCCCCTGCTCTCCGCCAGTGGATTAATGCAGTGTGGCCTCATTTGCAGATATTAAAGATTTTAGGTTTAAGCAATCTTTGCACCCAACGTGGGGCTCGAACTTACAACCCTCAGATCAAGGGTCGCAGGCGCCACCGACTGAGCCCGCGCGGTGCCCCAGCCTTTGTGGATTTTAGAACATTTCTGGCCTTAGGTTGGGTGGAAAGCCCTGTGCGGGCTCCGCTCGCCGTGTGGACCTGGAGATCCGGTGCGCCTGGTGCGGGAGGCCCCGGGGGCTGCTGGACGGCAGCTCGGAGAGGACCGGGACCCCAGAGCCCCTCTCCCCCCACCCCGCAGGGCCAGCTGCGGAGGACCGAGCGGCCACTGTCCTCCAGTGCGCCTTCCGGCGGCTCCGGGCCAGGAAGGAGCTGGCCCGCCGTCAGCGGGAGCAGCAGGACTACCAGCGGCAAATGGAGCAGCTGCAGAGGGAGGTGAGGCTGGCTGCGCGGCCGTGGGGGCGCCAGGACCCGCGCACTCGGGCCGGGGAGGGTCTCCCTCGCCCGGTCTGCCCGCAGGCCTTCGTGGCCCTGGTGCGGAGGGAGCAGGAGGCGGCGCGGCGGCGGCGGGAGGCGGCGGAGGAGGCCGAGCGGCGGCGGCGAGAGGAGCGGCAGCGCGGGGCCCGGCTGCGGGAGGCGGCCTTCGACGGCGACGTGGGCGAGATCCAGGCCGTCCTGCGGGAGGTGAGCGGCGGCGGCGGCGGGCGGCCCGGGGCCCGTGAGCTCACGGCGCTCACGGCGGGCCTGCGCGCAGGCGGACGAGCTGCTGACCCGCGAGGGCGTGGGCCACGACGAGGCGGGGGCGGCGCGGCGGCGGCGGCGGCGCGTGGCGCTGGTGGACAGCGAGGACTGCAGCGGCAACACGCCGCTGTCGGAGGCGGCGGCCGGCGGGCAGCCCCTGGCCATCCAGCTGCTGGCCGAGCAGGGCGCCAGCCCCAACAGCAAGGTGGGCGTCGGGCCGGGGCGGGGGGCGCCGGCCGCCCCCAAGGAGCCTGGCTCAGGAGCCCCTCGCGCAGGGCGCCTTCGGCCGGACGCCGCTGTACCGAGCGGCCTTCGGGGGGCACCTGGAAGCCGTGGAGGTGCTGCTGAAGCTCGGAGCTGACCCCCGGGTGTACGCAGAAGACGGCAGCACCCCGGAGCAGGTGTGTGCGTGAGCGTGGCCGGGAGCACCCCCTCCCCTGCGACGGCGGGCCCCTTACCACTCCTGGAGGGGTGGGGAGGCTTGGGCTGCGGGGGCTGGCTGTGCCCTGCAGGTGCAGACGGCCAGGGAAGGGGAGGGCCGACTGGGACCGGGGTGTGCAAACAGGGCAGTGGACACCTGCCGGGGGCCTGAGGGACTGGCCAGTCGGGGTGGAGAGGAGGGGATCCCGGAAACGGATGTGGAGACCGTTTGGTCTTGGTAGGGAGAGGCCCAGAGGACCCTTGGGTGTCTCGTTTTGGGGGGCAGCTGCAGCAGGATGGTCAAGGTTTTGGGGCCGTGTTTCAGCCCGTTGGCGCCTTTTTTCCGTAACACGGGATAGCAACAGAGCCTCCTCCCAGGTTAGCAGAGCATGGAACCCACGCTCTGAGCTCCTCGCCAGTGCCGTCGGTCCCTAGGTGGCCTCCTTGGACGCTGTGGCTACTGTGCTGCGGTCATGGGATCTGAGCCTCACGGAGGCCATGCTCCAGAACATGGAGGCCGAGCAGCAGCGCCGGGCCCAGGAGGCTGAGCGTCATGAGGAGGCAGAGGCCAAGCGGTGCGGCCGGGGGGAAGGTGGGTGGGGTGGGGGGTGGCACGGAGGGCCTCTGATGACCGGGCCACTCCCCCCCCCCCCCCGCCCCAGAGTGAACCTCAAAGTACAACAGCTGGCGAAGGCACAGCAGCAGCGGCAAGCACAGGTGAGCCGCCCCCTGGCTGCCGGGGAGCCGAGGCTCCTGGGGGATGGGTGGTGCGGACAGGCAGGGAGGCGCCCTCAGCGGGGTGGAGCTGGTCCGGAGGACACCAGGCCAGCCCCACCCGGGCCCTCACGCCCAGCTGCAGCAGGCCTACTGCGAGCTCAACCAGAGGGTCACGGAGCACGAGGAGTGCGAACGGAGGTGCCCGGGCCAGGCTGAGCTCACCCTACAGGTGGGGTTTCTCCCTCTCACGCCTGGACTTGCAGGGCCTGCGTCCCCCTCCCGAGCGTGGGTGTCACCTTCCAGTAGCAGCCTCTTGGCAGAGTGGAATGGGGACCGCTATCCCCTCCTTAGTTGTCTGGACCACTCCACAAAGAGGGAGTACAGCCTCGCTCTGAACAGAGCACGGGGCCCCTCCTCTCCTGTAGGCCGTCAAGGACGCAGAGGCCCAAGTGGACAGACTGCGGCTGGAGGCCCAGGAGGCCGAGGAAACGCTGGCCATGGCCAGGCTGGAGCTGCGGGAGCAGAGCCAGGAGGGTGGGCGGGGCTGGGGGGCAGGGGGACTAGGCCCAGGGAGGGGTCGGGCACCGGGTCCTGCCGTCGGTGCCCGCCCCACTCACGCCCTCGCAGGGGAAGAGGAGGTGCCAGGGCTCAAGTGCCGGGTCGCTGAGCTGCACGACGTACTAATGAAGGACGTGGGCGACCGCATCCGTGCCGATGGCCGGTGGGTGGTCACGGCTGGGTGGGACGGTGGGAAGAGGATTTGGGTGAGCGGCAGTGACCCGGTGGCCACTCCCAGGTGGCCTCTTGTCATCGACCCTTCGGGCCTGGCGGCCACCTTCCTGCGTTACCAGGACAGCAACTACGTGGACGCCGCGAACCCTGCCCACCTGCGGCCAGAGAGGATCCGGCTGGCGCTGCTGGGGGCGCTCAGGTAAGTCGGGGGAGGGCGGGGCCCCCTCCCCCGGGCACCTCACCCACCGGGCCACCCCGCAGGTATGGGAAGCCGCTGGTGTTTGACCTGCGTGAGGCAGACCTGTTCCCCGTGGTGTGGCAGCAGCTGGAGGCCGTGCGGCCAGGGCTGGCCCAGGAGCTGCTGAGCCAGGAGCTCCTGGAGCAGGAGCGGTACCTGTCGCTGCTGCGACCTGCCGACGGGCCCGAGTACAACCCCTCGCGGTTCCAGGCGGCGCGCCTGCGACACTTCCGTGTCGTCTTCGTCACCGAGGCCCCGTGGCCACCCACGGAGCAGCTGCGGGTGTTGCTCCCCATTCGGGTGCTGCTCCCCAGCGGGGGCCTGTAGGGCCGGGCGGTGGGGGTCCGGCTGGAGGGCACGGGTTTGCAGGCAGAGCGTGGAGCGGGGGAGGGGCCCCTGGGTAAGACGGGTGCACACGCAGGAAGTAAAACGTAGTCAATTTTATTCTTCTGAAACCACAAAATAGAGTCTTTGGTTGTACAAACGTCACTAGTTACAGTCTTGCCAACGGGTCCCAGCTGGGAGGGGGGGCAGTTAGCGGCCAGAACGCCTGAGGGGTCTCTTTAAAATGCTAACTCCCAGGTTAAAAGACTTGGGTCAAGGGTGCGGTGCAGCTGGCAGGGCCCCTCCCCCAAGTCGAGGGCGGCACCGAGCCTCTAGGAGGGCACTGGCCCCAGGCCCCGGCGCCCGGGCCGCACGGGGCGGCGGCTGCTGCACAGGGTCACCTCCTCGGGGCCCACGGCGCCTGGCGAGCGCCTGCCCAGAAGCACCATGGCCACCTCTCCGTCCTCCTCCTGCAGGCCTAGTGGGCAGAGCAAGGCACGGAGTGAGCTGACCGGCTCCCTGCGCGCACCCCCGGGGCTCAGCCTGCCAACTCACCAGGGCTGGGAGACGGTTCTAGGGACCTCAGCTCCTCAGCAAAATCTGGGGACTGCGATGGGAAGAAGCGTTAGGTCAGGACGGCACCCCAGGCCTGCCTGCAGCCACCCTCCAGAGCCTGGGTGGGGGTCCCCGCGGAGCCCTGGCCCAAGGATGGGAGCTGGCTGGGGAGGCCCCGCGCCCACGGAACAGGACTCGAGACAGGCAGAGTGAGAGGGACAAGCCTGGCTGGCAGGCGCAGGTGGAAAGGCGGCAGGCGCTGTGCGCGGCTGTCCTGCGGACGGGCCTGGTACCTGCATGTCATAGACAGGTCTGGAAGAAGGGAGGGCTGCAAACACCCTGTAGTCAAACTTCCTCCCAGATAAGGCCTTGAAAGGACAGCGTGAGGGAGAAAGGCAGAGAGTGTGAAGAGGGGGAGGGGAGGGGCGGGCTGAGTCTGGGGAGGGGTGCAGGGCGGGCAACAGCTGCAGGCTCCTCACCAGGCGTCCAGGGGAGGTGCTGGTCTGGGGCCCCAGGTCTGGGGGGACAAGAAGCGGGTGTTGGGAAAGGTCTGGGCTGTGTGCCCCACCCGCCCCCCCGGCCTGGCCACAGACCTTCCCCGGGTGTGGGCGATGGGGTGGGCGCGGGCGAGGGGGCCTCAGCCAGCCGCTCCAGGGGCCCGCGCCTGCTCCGGCCCTCCTGGGACTTGCTGAGGACCATCTGCGCACGGAGGGCGTCCTGCTCCAGGGACTTCATCCTGTGGGCGAAGGGGAGGCGGTGCTGGGCGGGTGGGCGGGTGCGGTGACGGGTGGGGGAAAGGCCTCGCCGGGCCAGCAGGGCCTCACCTGGCTGCCCTCCACAGCGCGCGCTTCTCGGCCTCCAGGGCCCGCCGCTCGGCAGGGGACAGAGCCCGATCGGGCACAGGCGCCGACAGCTCCGGGCTCTGAACGCGCAGCCGCTCCTGATGGCGCCGCTCGGCTTTGGCCGTGCGCACCGGGGCACCGCCTCCGAGGGGCTGGGGGGACTGGGGGCTGAGCCTGGGACAGGAGGCGGGGCAGGAGGACCAGGT
This sequence comes from Ursus americanus, assembly GCF_024610735.1. Lineage (NCBI taxonomy): Eukaryota > Metazoa > Chordata > Mammalia > Carnivora > Ursidae > Ursus > Ursus americanus. The sequence continues at coordinate 977,132 of NC_142135.1, read as the reverse complement.
GGGTGGGGTGCCACCGGCACAGGGACCCCTGGGCGGTGCCTCCCCACCCCCATCCCGGGAGACGTGCGGGGTGTCCCTCACCCCACGGCAGGGCCGGCCCAGGGCCGCGGCTCCTCGGGCTCCTCCTCCTCGGGGGCCTCCCCGTCCAGGTCCAGAGTAAGCCCGCTGTCCTCGGCCTCCCACAGCAACTGCGCCCTCTTCTGCTGCAGCTTCCGTGCTGGGGTGGGGGGTTAGGTGAGACCCCGGCCCGGCCCCCCCTTCCCGCGCCCTTCCCGCCTGCGCAGCTGGCCACCTACCTTCCTCCTCCTGCATCTTGCGCAGGTCGTCAGCACCCACCAGGGACACGCGCTTGGGGGGGCCCTCGGCCTGGGGCACCCGCACCTCTAGCTCAAAATACTTCTGCCGCTCACGGAAAGACAGTTGCTCCGGGGAGGCCATGGGCCCAGGGGTGGGGGGCTGTGGGAAGCGGGTCCTGAGACCTGGGCTCTCTGGGCGCACGCCCCACAGGCACACGTGGCAGAAGGGCGGGCCGCCCACCGCGTACCTGGGCAGGGGTGTCCTGCGGGGGGTGTGGGCCAGGCACAGCAGCGAAGGTCCTGTAGGCCTGCTTCACGTTGGTGGGCAGTGCGTCGGGAGAGGGTGGGGATGGGGGCTGGGGTGGGGAAGCATGTGAGCCGGGCAAGGACAGCTGTCCTGGCTGCAGCCACCACCCAGCCAGCCCCCAGCTGTCCCCACCAGCTGCCGCTGACTCCCGTGCCCCGTGGATCTGAGCACTCACAAAGTGGGGATCGCCTCTATCCCTGGGGGCCACGGAGCCCCCTGGCCAGGCCCAAGCCAGTTTTCTCAGCAAAGGGCAGGGACGAAGGCCAGAAAGAGGGACTGGGGTCCGGGTAAGGGGATGAGGGGGTCGGTGGAGGAAGGAGACCTGGAGCCAGTGGGGTGGCTTGGGTGGGTAGCCAGGGGCATGGGGCCCACACTCGCCTGTCTGCTATCTGCAGGGGAAGACGCTAGGAGCTGGCCTCCAAGCTGGCCCTGCCAGTGCTTACCCCCACTGCAATGTAGCAAGAGTGGGGGTGCCCATGGCCTGGCCCTCCCATGCAGTAGACCCAGGGAGCCTCAGTAGGACCAAGCTGGCCCCCAGGGACTCATACACAGGCGGGCAGGTGAGATGAAGCAGCCCTGACCACCCAGCTCTGTCTGCCCAGGGGCCGCAGGGAGCCCCTCCGCCCATCGCCAACCACCCCTGGCCAGGGAGCCGCTCACGTGAGCTGTGCCCTCACGGTGAGGAGTGGCAGCTGGGGGAAGGCGTTATGCCCTGGCCCCACCTCCCTGGAGGAGGGGGCACTGTCCTTCACTCCCACCTGGTGGGCACTCACCTGCTGGCAGCTGGGGGAGCAGGGGCCCTCAGCCATCTTCCCTCCTGTCGCCCCAGGCAGTACCTGCAGGGGTCAGGCAACGCCGGGGTGAGGGTCAGGCAGGGCTGGGGCCCCACCAGGAGGAGCTCCTGGGGAATGGGTGCTTGCCCAAAGCTGCTTCTTTGTTCCCTGACCCGACGCCAGCCCAGGGGAGATGCCCGATGGGCCTAAACCACCGCTCAGCCAGCATGGAGTTCTCCCCTAAAGGCCATGACCCGGTTGGCCAGGCTCCCCTCTGCCCCCACAGGGCCAGGGGGACAGGAGGGAGGGTCTTCCCACACGGGGGGGGGGGCAGGGGGGAGGCAGCTGTTCCACGAGCAGCCCCCCCCACCTACCCTCCCCATGTACTCTGAAGAGGTGTGAGCCAGGAAGGCCCTGCCTCTCACCGGCCACCCCACAGCCAGGCCCCTTTCTGGTCCAAGGACACTGGGCCCCCACCCTGGGGGCTTCCCATTCAGCTGCTCGTGGCTCAGGAGCGAAGGTCTACACGAAAGCCCCTGGCAGCCCCCAGGCCCTCCCCCAGCACAAGCACCCCCCTCCTCGGCAGTACTCGTGCCTCCTGGAGCCCTGCCGGTGACCACTCGCCTTCCTGTAGGGCTTCTGAGCCTCGGCCGGCTGCGCACAGCCTCTGGGAGGCCTGTTTATAGCTCTTGGGGGAGGGGTGAGGCCCAAACATCCGTCCTGCCCAATGCCTGCCCCCCAGCTGTCAGCACTGGGCCACTGCCGCCCCCGCCCCGCCCCGGTCTCCATGGCTTCTCGAGGCTGCTCCACGCTGTTCCCATCCACAGTGGCTCAAACCCAATCCCACCAGGACCCCCAAAGGCTCCAGTGGCCTCCACTCTCCCCAGCCTGCTTGGCAAGCCTGAAGGGGAGGGGGGCTTCCCAGGAGCCGGCCCTGAGCCCTTTGCCGCTGCTGGGCTTGTCTGCAGGATGAGGCCGGCCAGTGCCGGGTTAGGAGGCAGAGCTCCAGCGTGGGTACTCATGGCCAGTGTCCCCTGCAGGCCCCGCCTACAAGCTCTGTGCCCTGGGGTCTCAGTAACGAGTGGGGGCTAAGGCAGGGGCAGGACAGAGCTAAGACGGGCAGACAGAGACCAGGCCGGGGACGTGACTTGGACACTGACCCTCTGCGCGCTGGTGGTGCCGGGCATGGCGGCTAAGGTGCGGTAATCCAGCTTGAGGCTCTCCGAGCTCCGACCCTGGGGAGCAGAGTCAACACGGTGGCGCGAGAGGCCGTGTCTGCACCTGAGTGTGGGGCTGGCAGACGCTACCGAGCGTGGGCTGCAGCCACCCGCCGCCCCGTGTGCTGCGTCCACCCTGGTGGCCTGCAGCACCCCAGCGGGTAGGGGGCGGCTGGAGCCCAGAGCCCCGGGGCCTGAGCATGAAGACAAGCCCGGCGTGTAGCGCAGGAGCGCCCGGACACTCACCACAGCCTCCAGTCCCCACTGCGGGGTCTGTCCCGGCAGCTCCTTCTCCTGTGGGCAGAGAGGATGCCAGTCAGGGACCGCCAGCCTCAGGCTCCCCAGCCCCGGGGGCCGCCAGCTGCAGGTGGCTCTGACCTTGCCAGAGCCCTCGGGGCTCAGCTCCCGGTCGATGGAGGAGATGCTCTCCAGGCTGTTCCGGCGGCCGAGGCCTGCCGCAAAAGGGTTGGCAATGACGCCAGGGGACACCTGAGGAGAGAAGCAGGCTAAGGGCAGGGTCCCCGGCCTCAAGATCCCTAGCTAAGGACCTGCTGGCAACCCCCCCAGCCGAGGCAGCCTCCTGGGTCGTGGAGGTCTGGGACTGGCGCCACTGGTCACCCGGGACGCCGTGCCATCAACCCCATCCGCGACACGGGGTAGCCCCAGGTCACGGATGCACATCACAGGCACTGGGGGCCTTTCTGACACGTGGCAGGAGGCAGGGGAGGTCGACCGTGCACACTGAGCCGTGGGGTGCCTGGTGGCTGCTTCTGAAGTCTGCAGCACGAGCGCCCAGCAAGGACTCTGAAATCAAGGCCACGATGCAGGAGAAACCCAGCGGCTCTGAGCAGGGGACAGCCTGCTGTCTGGTCACGAACTGGGCTTTGACCGTGAACCCCGAGGGCGAACACAGAGAGACGGAAACACGGAATGGCTCTCTCTGCAACCCCACGAGACACGAGGGGGATAGCTCGGTCTTGACCAACAGCAGGAACCAGAGTGGGGGCAGCACAGGAGAACCCCTGACGTGAACAGCCCCCACTGACGGGGGCTGTCGGTGTGGCCGAACACAAACCCAGCGCAGACGTCATTCAGAAAGGCCGAGTGGGAGAATGAATGAGCGGAGGGTCAGTGGGGCAGCAGCCCCCCGGAAAGCAAGGACAGGGGAGCCCCCAGCAGGGAAGAGGGAGCTCAAGGCTGAAAATATTGAGCAGACATGGGGACGCTGTCATGACAAATGGTGTCGCTCGCAAGATGGACACAACGACTGCGGGCAAAGACTCGAGATGCGGGCTTGGCGGGAACTCGCGGGAGGACCAAATAGCCCCGGGATTCTGACAAAAGTGGAAGATTTAACGACGGACACTAAGGAGCCCACCTTCCCAACTTCTGGGATACGTTTGTCCAAAGACCACAGGCAGGTCCCAGAGAGGCGGGACCGAGCGGAAAGCATAAGAGGCAAGGCCGCCGCCTGGTTTCTCTCATCCGAGTCTGAGAAGGCCACGTGCACAGGGAAGGGCTGGCCTGTGGGGCAGGACGTGAACTCATGCTTTTCCACAGCAGGAGACACCCACACGTGACAGCCCGGCCCTGAGAAGTCCTGAGGTCGCGAGCACACCCAGGGCCCAGATCTTGGCTTCTAAACACCGCTTTCCGCTAAAAGGAACCAGCGCTCCTTGGAGACACGGCACGCGGGGTGGGGGGGCCGGGGCTGTGCCAGGAAGGAGGCTGCCCATGGTGAGACGAGCCACGTGAGAAGGGCCAGCTGGAAGCCCTTCCATCAGCCGAGTCGGGGCACGAAACCGGCACCCACAGCGACAAACCGTCACCCGTGAAAGAACACAGAGGCCGGTGAGGCGCGGTAACAGCAGACAGGTGAGTATCTCACCACGGGGAAGGGGGCGGCGGCGGCGGCACAGAGCCCACTGCCAAGCGCAGAAGGAGCCATGAACTGAGAACACGGCTGCGAGCCGCGACCACGGTACTAATGCTGGAAACACCCACGGGTGCCAGCACTGGCGGGTGAGGATGTCAGGACG